>NC_052084.1:18699540-19001040 GCF_015852505.1 Tachyglossus aculeatus | reverse complement strand
GCGCAAGGTTGATGCAGAAGGGGAGAGGGAGTAAGGGAAATGAAAGTGTTGTCGGGGAAGGCTTCCTGGAAGAGGTGTGATTTTAATAGGACTTGGAAGGTGGGAAGTGTGACCGTCTGTCTGATACAGAGTGGGAGGGGGTTCCAGGCCAGAAGCAGGACGTGTGTGAGGGATTGGTGACGAGATGGACAAAATCGAGGTACAGTGAGTAGGTTGGCATTAGATAAGTGTGCAGGATGGGTTCTACTAGGAAATGGGGGAAGTAAGGCAGGAGGGGGCAAGGTGATTGAGGGCTTTAAAGCCAACTGTAAGGACTTTCTGTTTGATGTGAAGTAGGGTGGCCAACCAGTGGAGGTTATTGAGTGGGGAAACATGGATGGATTGTGTTTTTAGAGAAGTGATCCAGGCAGCTAGAGAAGTAGCGTGCCTCCGTGGAAAGAGCATGGGCTTTGGAGTCAGAGGTCATGGTTTTAAATCCCGGCTCTGCCAATTAATAATGATGGCATTTATTAAGCCCTTACTATGTGCAAAGCACTGTTCTAAGCACTGGGGAGGTTACAAGGTGATCAGGTTGTCCCATGGGGGGCTCACAGTCTTAATCCCCATTTTACAGATGAGGTAACAGGCACAGAGAAGTTAAGTGACTTGCCCAAAGTCACACAGCTGACAGTTGGTGAAGCAGGGATTTTGAACCCATGTCCTCTGACTCCAAAGCCCATACTCTTTCCACTGAGCCATGTTGCTTCTCTAGCCACGCTGCTTCAGCTGTGTGACTTTGGGCAAGTCACTTAACTTCTCTGTGCCTGTTACCTCACCTGTAAAATGGGGATTAAGACTGTGAGCCCCCCGTGCGACAACCTGATCACCCTGTAACCTCCCCAGTGCTTACAACAGTGCTTTGTACATAGTAAGTGCTTAATAAATGCCATCATCATTATTATTATTAAGTACAGACTAGTATGGGGAGAGACAGGAGGCAGGGACGTGGTCATACCTGATGCAGGAGTCTAGGTGGGTTAGAATAAGGTCTTGGGTCAGCGTAGTAGCAGATATGAACTTTTAGAAATGCTTGGGTAAGTCATGAGCTCCTCTTGCACAAAGTTTAATCACTTTATGCTACTCAATATATATTAAATGTCCTTGATCTGCAGCAGTGTGGTCTAGTGGATATAGCACAGGTCTGGGAGTCAGAAGACTTGAGTTCTAATCGAACTCTGCCACTTGCTTGCTGTGTGACCTTGGGCAAGTCACTTCACTTCTCCATCCCTCAGTTTTCTAATCTGTAAAATGTAAATACCCATCCCCCCTGCTCCCTAAAGCTTGAGCATATGGGACAGGAACTGTATCTGATCTGATTATCTTGTACCTGCCCCAGTGCTTAACACAGTGCTTGGCACATAGTAAGCACTTAATAAATACTACAATTATCATTATTCTTAGGCCAGGATGATTGCCTAGATTGTTGTTAGAAAGGAACACTTGCTAATATACTTGGAATGAGAAGGCATAGGAGCCCTTCGCCAAACCAGAAGGAATGAAAGAGATGTTGATTCTGGCCAGAATCTAAATGGGAAATCTGCCTGATAACTTGGAAGAACCATACAACTCTGATTAGGCATGTCTTTTTAACAAATAGTGGTTTAATTGGAGATGCAATTGAAAAGAATACAACAAAAAATTCAAATAAAATATTTAAAACCCAAACCTAAGATTTTCCCCAGAGATGCTCCCAAATAGGTAATACTATTTACTAACTAGGCAATACTAAATAATCATCCTACAACTCCTCATTCAGTTAATGTTGTGATACGGTGCTTTGAACTACTTCATCAAATATTAAACAATAGTTTAGCAAGCTCAATGTAATGATATGTAGCACCCAAAGAAATTAGATGTAATTTTCCAAAGGTTTGGGAGCTCATGTTCATTGATAACATTTACATTTAGGGGAAAGTATACCCCATAATATGGCAGTTCATGATATATTGTTGATATATCCTAGTTTGAGGGGCACTTCTTTGTAGACCATAAGTTCCTTCCGGGCAGGAATCACATTTCCCTGCACTGTTGTATTCTCCCAAGCATAGTGCTCTGCACACAGTAAGTGCTTAATCAGCCAATCAATCAATCAGTCAGTTGTATCCACTGAGCGCTTACTTAGAGCTGAACTAAGCACTTGGGAGAGTACTCTATAACAGAGTTGGTAGACACATTCAATAAATACTGTAGATTGATGAATAGAAATTGATAGAAATTGGAGGTCTGTAAAGAGTGACTGACAGTCACTTGAATAAATGCTGCCTGGTAACCGGGATTTGGGAAAATTTCCTTCTCCCTTTTCCAGGCAGTTGTGCATTCATTGGCTATCTGGCACCTTCTTAAACCACAGTGTTTATTGATGTTTCAGCAGTTTGACAAATACATTTTTCTATGAAGAGAAACATAATTAACTTAAGTCATTTATATTAATCACAAGGGGGAAAAATCATGCAAAACAGGGGTAATTTCATACTGAATAAGGCACATTATCTAATGAATATAGATGATTCTGATTTATGTGTTTACCAAGAAGCATGAGTAGAGGGGAAAAAAGAGGTGTTTAATGATGCACTCTGTTTTTTGGTAAGGTTCTGCCCACCAAGTGGAAAGATCTATCTCTAAATTGAAAAGTACTAGTGGAAATTTACTAAATAGAGGAATATTTTCCTCACCCAGGCATCCTCTGACTACTCCTGTATTTAATCCCGAATGCTCCGGTTTTTAAAAACCAAGGCCTAACGAATATCAGCAAGAGACCCTGACTCTTAGGGTTGTGATCTGAAGGAGATGGACAGTTAGACTTTAAGCTCTTTTCTTAGACTAAGTTCTTTGAGAGGAGGGATTGTGTCTACCAACTGTTTGGACTCTCCCAAGTACTTACTAGAGGGCTCTGGATGATGTAATAATAATGATAATAATAATGATGGTATTTAAGTGCTTTCTGTGCACCAAGCACTGTTCTAAGTTCTGGGGTAGATACAAGCTACAAGTAAGTGTTCAGTCCATACCATTGAATGATTGATAGATTGATTGGCAGACCTTTGGAAGACTTGGGAGGAGCTTGGGGAAAGCCTCTGCTCTTTGTATACTCTGGGGTGGAGTGCTGATTTTTGTTTATGGTATTTGTTGAGTGCTTGCTACGTACCAGGCACTGTACTAAGGACTAAGGTAGATACAAGCTAATCAGGTTGGACACAGTCCTTGTCCCACCTGGGGCTCAAGGCCTCAATCCCCATTTTGCAGGTGAGGTAACTGAGACACAGAGAATTTAAGTGTCTTGCCCAAGGTCACACAGCAGAAGTCTGGATTAGAACTCAGATCTTTCTGACAGTGATTGTCTGGACAGGGAGGCCCAGTGGTACTTGCTGGCTGGGCAGGTGGGTGGAGGGGCTCCAGGTAACTCCTCTCATTTCCAGTTCTGCCACCTCCAGGCATCTTCCCAGCATCAACCTGCCCTCAATATTTTGTAAATGGATTTTGATCTTCGGACTGTGAGCCCCATGTTGGACAGGGAATGTGTCCAACTTGACTGACTTGTCTACCCCAGGGCTTAGAATGGCGCCTGAAACACAGTAAGCACTTAATACCATATAAAAAGGAAAAAAAAGGAAGATGGTAATAATGCTGAGAAGAACAGAAAATGGAGCATAAAGCCATAATGAGAATGGAGTGAGGTCCTTCTTGCTAGAGGATGAAGTGTCAGGAAGTTTGTCTTGCCTTGCTGTTGTCATTTCCGACCCATAGCAACTTCATGAACACATCTTTCCCAGAATGCCCCACCTCCACCTGCAATTGTTCTGGTGGTGTATCCACAGAGTTTTCTTGGTAAAAGTACAGAAGTAGTTTACCATTGCCTTCTTCCATTCAGGAAACTTGAGTCTCTGCCATCAGGAAGTTTACTGATGTGGAAATAGAGCTGAGCTTTGTGTTCAGTTGAACAGTGCCTTGTACATAGTAAGTGCTTAATAAATGCCATTATTATTATTATTATTATTAAAGAGGGAAGTAATAATAATAAATAATTATGGTATTTAAGTGCTTACTATGTGCCAAGTGCTGGGGTAAATACAAGTACTTAGAGTGTGAAACTGGAAATAGAGTCTGTGGGTTTCCTCCCTCTAATATTTTTAAGTCCAATACTTCACATCTTTCAAAGAATGAACACACCTCACAAGATTCAATTATTTTTCCTCCCCACATCTCTTTCTGGGACTCACATCTCTTTCTGGGACTCAATCAGTGGTATTTACTGAGAGCTGACTGTGTGCAGAGCACTGTACTAAGCACTTGGGAGAGTACAATACAACAGAATTAGCTGACACAATGAGTTTACAGTCTACATTCTAGACACGGGTCAGTCACTCAGTCAGACAGACAGTAACTGCATGGCAATTACAAGGGAAAAATTGGTATCACCTGAAGGAATAAAGTGTGCAGTAAAGATGGAGATTGAGCATGTGATCATGACGTAAGAATTAATGGTCAAGTTGCCACTGAGTCAGCTCAGTTCGTTATCACTAGGAAGATCCAGGGGCTGAGGAGATATTCTGTGTGCTAAAATCCTCGCTTCTCTTCTGCTCCAACCCAACCTGCATGCTTTGCTCATCTAATACCAACCTCCTCCCTATGGCATTTGTTAAGCACTCACTATGTGTCAGGCATTGTACAGAGTGCTGGGGTAGATTCAGGGTAAACAGGTTGGACACAGTCCAACCTGGACACAGGTTGGACACATAGGACTCACAGTCTTAGTCCCCATTTTATAGATGAGATAACTGAGAAACAGTGAAGTAACTTGACCAAAGTCACAAAGCAAGTAAGTGGCAGAGCTAGGATTAGAACCCAGGTCCTCTGACTCTTGGGCCTGTGCTGTTTCCACTAGGCCACGCTGTTTCTCACATCCCTGCCCATCCGTAACATGCCCCTTCATATCCAGCAGACCACCATTCTCTCCATCTTTAAAATCCTACTAAAATCAGAGTATTCCCTGACCAACCTCTCATTTTCCTCCCTCTTCTCCATCCTTTCTACATCACCTATGTGCTTGAACTGTAATCCATAAGCTCTTAGTCTCTCTTGCCCATAACCCTCAGCCGTTTCGTACATATCCTTATGCTTGGTTGCTACTGCCACTGTAATTCATTTTCTTGTTCGTCTCCCTTGTTAGATTGTAAGCTCCTTGAGGGCAGAGATCATGTCAACTCACTCTACTGTACTCTCCCAACCATTTAGTATAGTGTTCTGCACGCACTAAGCTCTCGATAAATGCCGTTAATCGAGGAGCCTGCGCCTGGGAATCAGAAGGACCTGGGTTCTAATCCCGCCTCCACCACATGTCTGCTGTGTGACTTTTGTGGGCAAGTCATTTAACTTCTCTGTGCCTGTTACCTCATCTGTAAAATGGGGATGAGAGTGTGAGCCCCAAGTAGGACAAGGACTGCGTCTGGCCCGACTAACTTGTATCATCCCCAGCACTTAGAAGGAGGCTTGGCACATAGTAAGTGCTTAACAAATACAACAATTAGTATTATTATTGATTGATTAATTAACATAGGTTATGGAGGCTAGCTGGTTAGGTTCAGCCCTAACTCCTTTAATGAAGAACTCATCAGTCTATCATATTTGAATGCTTATTATGAGCAGAACACTGTGCTAAGCACTTGGGAGAATATAGTGTAACAATAAATAGATACATTTCCTGCCCACAATGAGCTCACAGTATAGAGGGAACTCTAACTAACCTCTCACCTGCCTTCCCTATTTTCTCTCCTTTCCACATCACTTATGTGCTTGAACTTAAACCCTAAGCCCTTAGACCTTCTAAGCCTTGCTAAGGGGCTCATCATTCATTCAATCTTTCCTCTTCTCCCACTCCCTTCTGGGTCACCTTGAATTGCCACCTTTATTCATACCTCCCCCCACCCCAACCCAGCCCCACAGCACTTATGTAGAGATCTGTCATTAATTTATTTATATTCATGTCCATCTCCCCTTCTAGACCATATGCTCATTGTGAGCAGGGAATGTGTCTATTTATTGTTATAATGTACTCTTCGAAGAGCTCAGAACAGTGCTCTGCACACATTAAGTGCTCAATAAATACGATTGAATGAATGAATGAAAGAAACTTTAGCTAGCAATTTCCAGATCCCAAGCCATGGAGTTTACCGCTGCCATGTCGAGGAGATTCATGTGGAGCTGGTTTAGGTCATTTCATCTGCAGGCAGAGAATTCAGAGCCAATGTTTCTGTGCTGATCCATCTGTAATCTGTCTCTTGCTTGATCCCCACTACTCCAACGAGGCCACAGTCAAAAATGGGCCGGATCTTCCATCCTCCACATGGCACTGGTTACGGAGCAATCATCAATCACTGTCTCCGGTGGCATGGAAGACCGGAGTGCCACTTTGACAAATGTTTGCACCCTTAGGCTTTGCAGAGTTGGGTATTTACGGTTTCTGCAAACTGAGGAATTTGTGCGTCCGTATTACGCATGTCAACAGGTGTGCACAGCTAAACCACGTCTTCCTTTTGGTCCAGTACCAGTGCCCTCTTCCTGTGATGTAGAAGCCGTGTGGCCTAGTGGATAGGGCATGGGCCTGGAAGTTAGAATGGCCCGAGTTCTCATCCCAGCTCTGCCACATGTTTGCTGTGTGACCTTGGGCAAGTCACTTCATTTCTTTGTGCCTCAGTTACCGCATCTGTGAAATGGGGATTGAGTGTAAGCCCTATGTGGAACAGGGACTGTGTCCGATGTGATTAACTTGTATCTAACCCAGTGCTTAGAACAGTGCCTAGCACATAGTAAATACCAGACTGTGAGTTCATTATGGGCAGGGATTCTCACTCTTTACTACTGTACTGTGCTTTCCCAAGTGCTTACTATAATGCCCTGCACACAGTAAGTGCTTTATAAATATGAGTGAATGAATGAAGTATTATTATTATTGTCATTACTATCTGAGGATGATATGCTCTTGATGGAGATTGGAGTTCATGTGTGGGAAGAGGGCTAATCAATTAATCAATTCAATTTATTGAGCACTTACTGTGTGCAGAGTGTTATACCAAATGATTGAGAAAGTACAATACAAGAAACTTGGTAGACATGATCCCTGCTCACAGAAGCTTACAGTTTACAAGGGGTGGCAGACACTGAAATAAACTACAGACAGAGGAAATAAGAGAGTATAAGAACATGGGTATAAGTTCTGTGTCTGTTGTTGTATTGTATAGAGAAAATCAGATAGACAATCCCTACCCAACAATGGGTTCACAGTCTAGAATGGGGAGACAGACAACAAAACAAGTAGACAGGCATCAGTAGCATCAAAATGACAATAGCTTATCAATTCCTTATTCTGTCATGGAGAATGGCTGGGTATGATAGATTGAATTAGTGCTTAACTCTGTTGCAACCTTGCTTCAATGAAGCAGTGGTATTTATCGAGGGCTTATTGTGTGCAGAACACTGTATTAAGCACTTGGGAGCTTACAGTATAACAGAGTTGATAGACACATTCCCTGCCCACAGTGAGCTTCACTTCATTGGCTAATGACTCAGTCTGGGCCTCCTCCCCTGTAATGACGGACTCTCTTGCCAGGAATAATAGGTAATGTGGCCTAATGGAAAGAGCACAGGCCTGAATTCTAATCCTAGCTGCACCCTTTGCCTGCTGTGTGACCTTGGACAAGTCACTTAACTTCTCTATGCCTCAATTTCATCATCTGTAAAAAGAGAATGAAATAACTCTTCTCTCTCCCTCTTAGACTGTGAGCCCTGTGTGAGACAGGGATAATCCGACCAGGTTATTTTGCATCTACTCCAGTGCTTAATACAGCACTTGTCATGTGGTACATAGCACTTTTCCCCCTTTATTCATCTCATCCTCAGCTCCACAGCACTTGTCTACATCTGTAATTCATTTATTCCTATTAATGTCTATCTCCCCCTATAGACCGTAAGCTCACTGTGGGCAGGGAATGTGTTTGTCTTATTGTTATACTTTACCCTCCCAAATACTTAGTACAGGTGCTCTGCACGTAGTAAGTACTCAATAAATGCAATCAACTGATTGACTGATGAACAGTCAAATTTATTGAGTGTTTACAATGTGCAGAACACTCTACCAAACTCTTGCAAGAGTATAACAGAGTTGGTAGATAAGTTCCCAGCCCATAATGAGCTTATAGTTTAGAGAGGGAGACAAATCAATCAATCAATCAATCATATTTATTGAGCGCTTACTGTGTGCAGAGCACTGTACTAAGTGCTTGGGAAGTACAAGTTGGCAACATATGGAGACAGTCCCTACCCAACAGTGGGCTCACAGTCTAAAAGGGGGAGACAGAGAACAAAACCAAACATACTAACAAAATAAAATAAATAGAATAGATATGTACAAGCAAAATAAATAAATAACTAACTAGAGTAATAAATATGTACAAACATATATACATATAAACAGGTGCTGTGGGGAAGAGAAGGAGGTAAGATGGGGGGATGGAGAGGGGGACGAGGGGGAGAGGAAGGAAGGGGCTCGGTCTGGGAAGGCCTCCTGGAAGAGGTGAGCTCTCAGTAGGACCTTGAAGGGAGGAAGAGAGCTAGCTTGGCGGATGGGCAGAGGGAGGGCATTCCAGGCCCAGGGGATGATGTGGGCCGGACAAACATTAATATAAGCACTCGGGAGAATACAATATAGCAATATCACAGATGCATTCCCTGCCCACAATGAACTTACAGTCTAGAGGGGGAGGCAGACAAAATCAATCAATATGAATTGATAGGTAGTAAGTGCCTAATTAATGCTACAATTCATGATTAATCTTGAGACTTTGGGATGGAGAATGCAAGTGGAGGAATTGCAAGCTCAGTGCGGGCAGGGAATGTGTCTGTTTATCGTAGTGCACTCTTCCAAATGCTCGTTTCAGTGTGCTTCTCACAGTAAGCGCTCAATAAATACGATCAAATGAATTGTAATGCTTGTGGCTACCATGGCGCTCACGCTCTCACCCCTGCAAGCCACGTTCACGCAGGATGTGGAGGATGAGCAGCGAGCGAGATGGTGGTCTAGGTGTGCTATCCACCCACGTTAGCCAGCTTCAAGCACACCAGGGATTAAAACCCCCATTGTCCTCATCCTCAGAGCAGCCTTTTTTTGACTGGGACTACGGTAGGACTATCAACTCTAATACTGCTTCTCAAACCGCAGGGGCCTTGGCGAACTTCCTTAGGGCAGACAAAATTACCGATGATTTCAATAGGTCAAAGCCACGATGAATGGATCTGAAGACACTTGAGAAGCGTGGAGGGGCTTTTCTGCTTACAGAGCTGCAGCGTCTTTATCTCAGCATGAAGGAGATGCTACAGGATTTCAAAAATGCATTGTCATCATCTCCAAGAAGAGAGCTAACTGTGAAAATTACCATGGCATCTCACTGCTCTGACCAAATATTAGCTAAGATCCTTGGGGATTGCCTAGGGAATGCTATCAACCATGCTCTCCACATTTCCAGTTGATTTAGATTGTGGTACGATTTCTTTATGGTATTTGTTAAGCACTTACGATGTGTCAAGCACTATTCTAAGCATAGAGGTAAATGCAAGGGAAGCAGTTTGGATGCAGTCCCTGTCCTGCATGGGGCTCATAGTCTGAGGAGGGAGAACAGGCTAACTGAGGCACAGAGAAGTTAAGTAACTTGCCCGAGGTCTCATAACAAGCACTTGGCAGAGCCAGGATTAGAACCCAGGACCTCTGTCTCCCAGGCCTGTGCTCTCTCCACTTGGCCATGCCATAAATGGAAACATATCAATCACCGATATTTATTGAGCACTTACTAAAGGCAGAGAACTGTACAAAGCTCTTAAGTATAATAAAATAGAGTTGTTGGGCACATTCCCTTCTTAGTAGGAACTTAGAGTGTAGAGGGAGAGACAGACATTAATATAAATAAATAGAAGCATATGCGTCAATATTTTTTCTCCCCCTACCACAAATAATTGAGAACTATGCGCGCACACACACAGACACGCTCTCACACACGTAACTCAGAGGTTCAAGACTTTCAGTAGACGTAGATGCATATTGTCAGCTTAGTATGCACCTTGTGAGTTTGATTCCTTAAATCAGTGAATCTGAGAATCCAGCAATGGAAAATCATTCTGAAGGTGCTCAGAAAAATTGGACAAAACATTTATGAATGCAATCCAACTGATTAAGTCCACATATTGAATCAAGACTGATTACATACACTGCATTTATATACGTATCCATTCTCTTGTGGATGGGATCTCATTTTTAGTTGTATCGCCTTCAAAAATCAAGGACACCTGTAATCTTTGCAAGCGCACACTGCATTTAGACAAACCACATATAGATGTATTTATAGTTGTGCTTCATTATTAAAGACAATCCTGCTGATGATGAAGCTTTATTCATTTGTAGTGGTGGAGCTGAAGAGACAGGTGTAAGCCACTGTGCTTTCCATAACAACCTGCCGTTTGCTTTATAACGTTGCATCTGCTATTTGCTTTTGTACTTGTCAGGCTCTGTTTGCAGGGCCTGACGCTATTCTTAATATTATCTCGCTATTCACAAATGCAATCCCATTTGTATGTGCCTAATGACGTATACATTCAGGCTCTTCACCTCCCCTGGACCCATTTCAAAATTCAGTCTGCTGTCTGCGTTCATCGGGAGTACCAGCTCTCGAAATATTTTCACGAACTGGTCTCACCTGGAATCATCATGGTGTTATATTCAGTTAGACCAATGGGTGAGTGACCACTGGAAGCAGCAGTATTTATCATGAAAGAGTTGATACCTCTTTCTGGGAACGGACCTCAGCAGGTTATATATATATATATATATATATATATATATATATATATATATGTAACCTGGGGCTTTAATCTGGCAATTTTCTATTTTGCATTAGACCCAGTGGCATTTGGAACTATTTCCTGCCGGTTCTGAATTTCCAGCTTTCAGAGGCTGTGGTGGGCAAGTAGAAGCAGCTGAAATAGGCAGGATGGCGATTCTCTTTTGCCGGAGAACTTTATAAATAATAGCTACTCGTATCATCATCAATAGTATAAATTGAACACTTACTGTGAGCAGAGCATTGTACTAAGTGCTTGGGAGAGAACAATATGATAGAGTTGGTAGATGTGTCCACGGGGAGCTTACAACTCTAGATGGGGAAACACGTTAAATTATGGATAATAATGAGGGCCTGGTCAGGGAAAGCCTCTTGGAGGAGGTGTGCTTTTAATAAGACTTTGAAGACAGGGGGAGAGTCATTGTTTGTTGGATATGAAGAAGGAGTCAGTTTCTGGACAGAGGTAGGATGTGAGTAGGTTGGCATTTGAATTCAAAGCGTATGGACTGAGTTGTAGTAGTAGTAATAATAATAACAATAACATTTGTTAAGCGCTTACTGTGTGCCAAGCACTGTTCTAAGCACTGGGGAGATACAAGGTAATCAGGTTGTCCCACATGGGGCTCACAGTCTTAATCCCCATTTTCCAGATTAGGTAACTGAGGCACAGAGAAGTTAAGTGAGTTGCCCAAAGTCACACAGCTGACAAGTGGCAGAGCCGGGAATACAACCCATGACCTCTGACTCCCAAGCCCGTGCTCTTTCCACTGAGCTATGCTGCTTCTTTGTAGGAAAGAGCACGGAAATCATGGAGGTGAGGTAGGCCGGGGCAAGGAGATTGAGTGCTTTAAAGCTGATAGTGAGGTGTTTCTGTTTCATACAGAGGTGGATGAACAACTGTTGGAAAGATTTTTGAGGAGGGGAGAAACTTTGACTTAACATTTTTGTGGAAAAGTGATCCAGGCACCAGAGTGAAGTATGAACTGGAGTGGGGAGAGGCAGAAGTTAGGGAGGTCAGCAAGGAGGCTGATCCAGCAATCAAGGTAGGATAGGAGAAGTGCTTGGATTAACACAGTAGCAGTTTGGATGGAGAGGAAAGCAAGGACTTTAGCAATGCTGTGAAGGTGGAATCGACAGGATTTGGGGACAGATTGAACGAGAGAGATGTTGAGGATAATGTCAACGTTATTGTGAAGCAGGAATAAATGCAATTGAATGAGAGAAGGAATGAATGCCAATGCTGGTGGGTGATAATTGCAGGCATTATTTCTATACACGTCTGTCTGCCCCTCTAGACTGTAAGCCCACTGTGGGCAGGGAATGGGTCTACCAGCTGTTATATTGGACTCTCCCAAACACTTAGTATAGTGGTCTGCACACAGTAAGTGCTCAATGAATACGATTGATTGATTGGCACAACTGGGCCTGTTCGACCATTTCTTGCAGTTTTAGCCCAGGGGAATAATAACAACAGTAATTCTAGTGGTATTTGTTGAGAATTTACTACAGGCCAAGCACTAAAGTAGATACAGTATAACAGGTCAGACACAGTCCCTGTCCCACATGGGGCCCCCAGTTTAAGTAGGAGAGAGAACAGGAATTGACCCCTCATTTTCCAGATGAGGAAACTGAGGCACAAATAAGTGAAGTGACTTGCCCAAGGTTGCACAACAGACAAATAAGGGGCAGAGCCGGGATTAGAACTCAGGTACTTCTGACTCCCAGGCTGAGGATTTAACCTCCAGGCCACACTGCTCTTTCTTTCTCCCTTTCAACCCCCATGTCACCAAGACCTGTCTGCTCTTCCCCCACAACATCTCCAGAATCCACATCTTCCTCTCTATCCAAACTGCACGATATTGGTACAGACACCTGTCCTAGCCCAGATCTAGACAATCAGAACACCCTCCCTCCTCAAATCTGACTATACTTTCCCCTGCTTCAAAGCCTTATTGAAGGCACATCTCCTCCGAGGGCTTCTCAGACTAAGCCCCAGCCTTTCATCATCTCCCACTCCCTTCTGTGTTGCCTGACTAGCTCCTTTTCCTCTCCCCACTTTCCAGCCCTACAGCACTTATGTACATTGCTGTAATTTTAGTTATGTATTCATGTCTGTCTCCCCACTCCCCCTAGACTGCAAGCTCATTGTGGGCAGGGAATGTGTCTGTTTTATTAGTGAACTGTACTCTCCCAAGTACTTAGTACAGTGCTCTGCACACAGTAAGCACTCAATAAATACGATTGAATGAACTGCATCCACCTCATCGCTGACTTTCCTGCCTCCACTTTTCTCCTCTCCCCAGTCTGTGCTCCCCTTTACTGCTCAGATCACATTTCTAAAATTATATTTTTTATTTTATACCATACTTTATTCTCTTTTGAAGCCTACATTATGCACACATCTCCCTACTCTCTCCAAACAGCCAATGGTTGCTCATTGCTTTCTACAACAGAGTCAGTCAATTGTATTTATTAAGCTCTTACTGTGTGCAGAGCACTTGGGAGAGTACAATATAGCAATATAACAGACACATTCCCTTTCCACAATGATTTTACAGTCCAGAGGGGAAGACAGACACTAATATAAATGAATAAATGACAGATATGTACATAAGTGCTGTGGGGCTGGGAGGGAGGATGAATAAAGGGAACAAGTCGTGGTAATGTAGAAGGGAGTGGGAGAAGAAGAAAGTGGGAGAAGGTCTCTTGGGGGAGATGCACCATCAAAAAGGCTTTGAAGATGGGGAGATTAATTGCCTGTTGGATATGAGGAGGGAGGGCATTCCAAGCTGGAGGCAGGACGCAGTGAGATGGATGAGATTGAGGTACTGTGAGAAGGTTAACACTAGCGTAGCAAAGCATGTGGGCTGAGCTGTAGTGGAGCAGCGAGGTGAGGTAAGAGGGGGCAAGGTGACTGACTGCTTCAAAGCCAAGCAGAGACCCTTGAGCATTGGCTTTAAGATGCTTAATCAGCTCTGTCATCTTTCTCTCCCACTTTTCACCCTAGCTTACCCTCTTCATTCCTTTCAAGTCAATCTGCTCAATGCAGCTTGTTCTCTCCTCTCCCTTTCCTGACCTCTTGATCATGATTTCCCTCCAGCCTAGAACTCCTTTCCTTACTCCATCCAGCTGTTACACTCCCCATCTTCAAAGACCTTCTGAAATGTCCTTTCCTCCAGGAGGCCTTCCCTGATGGAACTCTCCTCCCCATCCTTAATCCCTGACCTCTCCCAATTCGGCACTTCCTTGTCACCAAAGTACTTTGTGCCCTGCCATGGCACTTATGTACTTACGAGAAGCAGTGTGGCTTAGTGGAAACAGCCTGGGCTTGGGAGTCAGAGGTCGTGGATTCTAATCCTAGCTCTGCCACTTGTCAGCCTTGTGACTTTGGGTAAATCACTTAACCTCTCTGTGCCTCAGTGACCTCATCTGTAAAATGGGGATTAAGACTGTGAGCCCCACGTGGGATAACCTGATTACACTGTATCTACCCCAGTGCTTAGAACACTGGTTGGCACATAGTAAGTGCTTAACAAATACCATTATTAATATTATGATTATTATACCTTTAATTTTATTACTTCTTCCTATCTGCAATTTGTGTTAGTGCCTCTCTGCTCTGCTGAATTGTAAGCTCCTTGAGGACAGGGTTTATGTCTACTAGTTCTGTAGTACTCTCTCACAGTTCTGAGTACAGTGCTCTGCTCATAGTGGGTCCTCAGTAAATATTATTATCAGTCAATCATATTCATTGAGTGCTTACTGTGTGCAGAGCAATGTACTAAGCGCTTAGAGAGCACAGTCTCAGCCCTCAAAGAGTTTACAGTTTAGCGGGGGAGACAGACATTGACATAAATAAATTACAGACATGTCCATAAGTGCTGTGGGGCTGGGAAATGAATGAAGGGAGAGAGGGCATAGCAGAAGAGAATGGGAGAAGAGGAAAGGAGGCTTTAGTCAGGGAAGACCCCTTGAAGGAGATTGCTTTCAATAAGGCTTTGAAGGTGGGGAGAGTCATTGTCTGTCAGATATGAAGAGAGAGGGCATTATACGCCAGAGGTAGGACTTGGGCAAGAGGTTGGTGGTGAGATAGACGAGATCGAGATACAGTGAGAAGATTTGCATTACAGGAGCAAAGTGTTTGGGCTGGGTTGTAGCAGGAGAGTGATGAGGTAGGAGCAGGCAAGGTGATTGAGCGCTTTAAATCCAATGCGAATCGTTTGTTTGATGGATTGGATGACTGATTGTCCAAGTCAAGGCATTGTCAGAAACCAAATGACCTGGGTTTCTGTTGGAGGAACAAAGCTCATGTGAACTCTCCAGCACAGATGCTTGGCTTCCCTTGCCAGTCTCACTACAGGGGATTTCTTGGGCTAATAAAATAAGGAATATGAATCTGCTTCCAGATTGATCGGGGAAGGATGTGTGTTTGAGTTAATTAGTCAAATCTTTCTGAATGAGATTTACTGCCCTGCTCTTCCTGACAACTTCAAAGGGGCTAGATCCAGCCTCATGTTTTCAAACCCTGGAGGCTTGTGCTTGGTGCTTCTGGTAAGATCTGGGATGGAAGGCACACTGGTTATCACTGGGAATTCCCTGGGTGACTGGACATTTCCCATAACTTTTATAACCGTGGAATGTGATTTTCCATTTCCCAAACTAAAGGGGAACAGGGAAAAATCTCCACCCACTCCTCTCCTGCCTCTTTGGTACAACTGGGCATGTGCCAGGGTAAGGTGCCTGCTAATAATAATAATAATAACTGTGGTATTTGTTAAGCACTTGCTATGTGCCAAGCACTGTTCTAAGCACTGGGGTAGATACAAGGCAATCAGGTTGGACATGCTGGGGCTCACAGTCTCAATCCCCATTTTCCAGATGAGGTAACCGAGGAACAGAGAAGTGAAGCATCTTGCCCAAGGTCACACAGCAGACAAGTGGCAGAGCCAAGATTAGAACCCATGACATTCTGACTCTCAGGCCCGTGCTCTATCCACTACACCATGTTGCTTTTCATTTAAACACCTACTCTGGGCCAGGCACTGTTCTAAGAGCTGGGGTAGATACAAGGCAATCAGTTTGGACACAGTTCCTGTCCCACACGGGCTCACAGTCTTAATCTCCACTTTACAGATGATGGAACTGAAGCAAAGAGAAGTCAAGTGACTTGCCCAGGGTCTCACAGCTGACAAGTGGCAGAGCTGGTATTAGAGCAAAGGTCCTTCTGATGCCAAGGCCCATGCTCTATCCACTAGGCCCCACTACCTGCTGCCTGAAGCCACCGCTGAATGACGGACAGCAACCATGGGGAAGTTTGGGAAGGGTGCTCTAGAAGAATCCTTTCCAGTTGTGTTTTCTGGCTCCTCCTCTTGTACCCCACACTGGTCCCCATTTTTAAGGTAGTTAAGCACTTACTATGTGCAAAGCACCGTACCAAGTGCTAGAGTAGATAGAAAATAAACAGATTGGACATAGTCTCTGTCTCACGTGGGGCTCACGATCTGAGTTGGAGAGAGGAGTCAAAACCCATTGTACAGATGAGTTAAATGAGGCGCAGAGAAGTGAAGTGACTTGCCCAAGGTCACGCAGCAAGCAAGTGATAGAGATGGGATTAGAATCCATGTCCTCTGACTCCCAGTCAGGGATCTTTCCGCTAGGCCCCATCCCTGTTACCAGTCCA
Source organism: Tachyglossus aculeatus (assembly GCF_015852505.1). Lineage (NCBI taxonomy): Eukaryota > Metazoa > Chordata > Mammalia > Monotremata > Tachyglossidae > Tachyglossus > Tachyglossus aculeatus. The sequence continues at coordinate 18,984,441 of NC_052084.1, read as the reverse complement.
CTTGAGTAATGTCTTCAGGAGAAGTCAGTCTCCAAGAGAGCATCCACTGGGGTTTTCCGTGACAAAGTATTCCGAGCCCGCATCATCGCTCAAACATTCTCAGACAATTAAGCAAGGGAAATGAATTTGAAATTGAAAACACTCCAGTATGACTTCTTGAAATTACTTTTATTAATCAACATGGATGTTTAAAAACTTTTCCATAATGGTGTCATATTTTTTCCTGTTAAAGAGGGCAGTGGGAAACCCAGTGAAGGCTTTGGGATTCAGGTCTGAGCTTTCTGCCCTGAGACCTGGAGAGACAGAAGAGCTGCTACCTTAAATTAAGTTTTGGAGCTTGATCACTGTGTGTGTGTGCTTGGGTAAACTGAGGTCCTTTCTGCTGGGGCACCTTCAGTCAACTGCAGTGAGATGACCCAAGAGGTTTGGTTATTAACCTCTTGAAATTGGAGGTGATGACGATTCCAGCTTCCAGATCCTGGAGAAGCAGTGTGGCTTAGTGGAAAGAGCACAGGCTTGGGAGTCAGAGGACATGGGTTCTAAGCCCGGCTCAGCCACTTGTCTGCTGTGTGACATTGGGCAAGCCACTTAACTTCTCTGTGCCTCAGTTACCTCACCTGTAAAATAGGGATTAAGACTGTGAGCCCCATGTGGGGCAACCTGATTACCTTGTATCTACCCCAGAGCTTAGAACAGTGCTTGGCACATAGTAAGCCCTTAACAAATACCATTATTATTAATCCCAGCTCTGTCACTTATCTGCTGGGTGACCTGGAGCAAGTCACTTCACTTCTCTGTGCCTCAGTTACCTCTTCTGTAAAATGGGGATTAAGACTCTTAGTCCCATGTAAGACAGGTACATGTCCAATCCAATTTGCTTGTGTCCACCTCAGAGCTTAGTACAGTGCTTGGCACACAGTAAGTGCTTAACAAATTCCATTATCATTATTATTAATATTATTATAATTCCAAACTCTCTGTGGAGAGCGTGGGAATAGGGGAACCAGAGGCCCCTATGAGCCGCTTCAGCCTCAACTAATCATCCTTCTCCTCAGCAAGCCTGAGAGGAAGGGCTAGGTACTGGTGTGCTTGGGTTCGTTAATTTATCTTCATTATAGGAAGCAAAGAAGGCAGGAAGCAGAACTCACTGTTCCAGAACTCTCCCTGATTTCCTCATCTCTGGGCCAGGAGAACTGTGAGCAGAGCACCTTGGGAAGGAAGTCAAGAAAGATGAAGAGACTGCATTAGCTATAGGGATGTTAAGACCCTTAGCTGTTTGGAAATCATGTTGTCCTCCCTAATCTAATTCATAATCAATCAATCAAACAGTGATACTAATTGAGCACCTAACTGTGTGCAGAACACTGTACTAAGCGCTTGGGAGAGTACAATGTGTTCACAGAGTTGGTGGACATGTTACTTGACCAAAATGAGCTTCATAACAACCCACCACCTTTCAGAATCTTTTTTTTAATGGTACAATATGGATTTTTCACTGAAAAATATACAATTCAGGGGATAGCCCTTTGGTTAAAGTCAGGTAACATTTGAAACAAAATGGGGGCTTATTTTAGCATTTGTTTACAAAATGAGAATTTTTTTTATGGCATTTGTTAAGTGCTTACTATGTGCCAGGCACTCTTATAAGTGCTGGGGGAAGATACAAACTAATCAGGTTAGACACAGTCCATGTCCCACATGGGGCTCACAGTCTTAGTCCCCATTTTACAAATGCTATAACTGAGGCACAGAGAAGTTACGTGACTTGCCCAAGGTCACACAGCTGACAAGTGGCAGAGCAGGGATTAGAACCCAGCTCCTTCTGTCTCTCAGGACTGTGCTCTATCTACTAAGCCACCCTGCTTCTCAAGTGCTTACTGGGTGCAGGGCACTGTACTAAGCACTTGGGAGAGTACAGTACAACAGAGTTGGTAGACACGTTCCCTGTCCACAATGAGCTTCATAACAACCCACTCTACTCCAGAACTTTTTTTCAGTGGTCAGTTGGTGAGTACAAGTCAGATTTGTCACTGAAAAAAATTATACAGTTCAGAGGGTAGCCTTTCTGTTAAATTCAGGTAACAAGTGCTTAGTAAAGTGCTCTGCACACAGTAAGTGCTCAATAAAATACGATTGAATGTGTTTCTAGTATGTAGATATAACTATCTACAAGCAAAGGCTTTTGCAATAATATGTCTCCTTTCCAGTTTTTGCAAATGACTAACTGAACCCTTGGCACTCTAGCTTCAGATGACATCCACAGCATTCCAAAGATCATCTTGGTTTAATATAGCACTTAACAAATACCATCATTATTATTAATAATAATAGCATTTATTAAGCCCTTACTATATGCAATGCACTGTTCTAAGCGCTGGGGAGGGTACAAGGTGATAAGGTTGTCCCATGGGGGGCTCACAGTCTTTATCCCCATTTTACACATGAGGTAGCTGAGGCACAGAGAAGTTAAGTGACTTGTCCAAAGTCACACAGCTGACAATTGGTGGAGCTGGGATTTGAACCCATGACCTCTGACTCCAAAGCCCATGCTCTTTCCACTGAGCCACACAGGGATCAAAAATTGAGGTTAAAGCCTCTACCCTGGAATGACGAGAACAAGAAATAAATCAATGTTTAACAATGACTAAACCTTCTAGATATATTTAAAAATATGTCAGTTGTATTGATAACAGTGACTATAAAAAGAACATGTCACCTGTGGTAAAGTGGGGCTGGATTCATAGATGGATGTACTTCCATTTAGCAGTGCAAATGTTCAGAAAAAATCTTAATAAAATAAATAACCATACACTTTGGGGGGCTTTGGGAGTTTAACCCTACGTGACTACAGACCCTGTTATATTTTACCATCCCCAGCATTTAGGACAGTGCTGTGCTCACAGTAAGTGCTCAATAAATACCAAGGATGGACTGACAGTTTTTGAAATGATTTAGGATTGGAGTTGGAGGAGTGTGAAGGGGGCGAGAGAGAGAAAGAATATGATAATGACTCAAGAACCAGCCCTTCAGAGCTATTTGGTAGATGCAAGTAAAACATATCCCTCATGGGGCTCACAGTCTTAATCCCTACTTTACAGATGAAGGAATGGAGACACAGAGAAGTGAAGTGATTTACCCAAGGTCACACAGCAGACAAGTGGTGGAGCTGGGATTAGAACCAAGGTCTTTCTTTCTGGGTTCTATATTCACTATAGCTTTGCTCCTCCAGGGAATTGCCCCATGGCAGATGAGAGGAAGTTTATGTCAGTTACGTGGAGGTGCCAAAGCAATCGGAAATGGTGACCCAGATGTTCTTGCCTAAGATTTTACTAGTGTAGATGTTATGTCTTCTTGTAAATGGTATGTTACTTTGGTTTATGTATTTGTTAGGCAATGAAATATTTTAGAAAGAGAGCTCTGTATTGGATTTTCTTTAGCAGGAACGCCGACACTTTTTTCCGAGGCTTGGTTTCAGATGCCGCAGTTCCTTCAAGCGAACATTTCACCAGCCTCTTCAAGATAAGATAAATATTTAACAACTTTAATGCATTCCTACGGGGAATCAGTCTTGGCAGGCGGTATATCAGTCATCAGTGAAACATATTCAGGATCAGATTTATCAATTGCATTTCAGTTCAGCTCATTTCCTTCAACATCTTGCCAAAGCAAAGCCACTCAGTGGATCAGGTGGCCAACTGTAAGGTGGACACGTTCATTCAGAAAGTGTTTCACCCAACCCAGGCTCTGTCCTCTGGGAGCCATTCTGCAAGGTCTCCTGACACCCATAGTATCAACACGTAGGATCGATATGTTCAGATGTCACTCCCTTCCTCAAAAAGCTCCAATGTTTTCCTATCCACCTCCATATCAAACAAAAGCTCCTCACCATTGGCTTTAAAGCCTTCCATCTCCTTGTCCCTTCCAACCTCAGTTCGCTTCTCTCCTTTTACAACCCAGCCCACACACTTTGCTCCTCTAGTGCTACCCTTCTCACTGTGCCTCCATTTCTCCTGTCTCACCACCATCCCCTAGCCCAGGTCATACCACTTGCCCAGAACGCCTTCCCCAAATCCAACAGACAATTACTCTCCCCTGACTTCAAAGCCTTATTGAGGTCACATCTCCTCCAAGAGGCCTTCCCAGATTAAGCCCCACTTTTCCTCATCTCCCACTCCTTTCTGCATCACCCCAACTTGCTCCCTTTGCTCTTCTTTCCTCCCATCCCCACAGCACTTGTGTGCATCTCGATAATTTTATTTATTTGTATTGATGTCTGTCTCCCCACCTCTAGAATGTAAGCTCATTGTGGGCAGGGAATGTCACTGTTTATTGCTGTATTGTACTTTCCCAAATCCTTAGTACAGTGCTCTGCACACATGTAAATCCTCAATAAATATGATTGAATAAGTGAATGAATGACACTCCCTCAAATTCATTCTTTCATTCAGTGGTATTTACTGAGCACTTAATGTGTATGGAGCACTGTACTAAGCTCTTGGGAGAGTATAATATAAGAATAAACAGACACGTTTCCTGCCCACAACGCCCTTAAATGCTGCACCACTGATGACTGAGGCCGAGAGAAGCTCTGCCCAGAGATCACACTGTCCAGACTCCCAGCAGCCCCTTTTCCAGCTCAGCAGGAGGAGGACAAAAGTGGCAGCACTAGGCAAGAGAAGCAGTGTTGCCTAGTGGTTAGAGCATGGGCCAGGGAGACAGAAGGACCTGGGCTCTAATTCCGACTCTGCCATTTGCTTGTTGTGTGGCCTTGGGCTAGTCTATTCATTTATCTGCACCTCAGTTTCCTCACCTGCAAAATGGGAATTAAGCCTGGGACCCCCATGTGGGACTTGGACTGCATCCATCCTGATTAGCTTGGATCTACCGCAGCACTTAGTACAGTGTCTGGCACATAGTAAGCAATTAACAAATACCACAATTATTATTATAATAATTATTATTATCTTCCCAGCTTTTAGAATGCCAGGAAGCCTGTGGCTGTGGGTATGGACCTTCCCCAGGGCTTGGCACTTAGTAAGTACTTAACAAATACCACTGTTATTTTTGTTATTATTATTAATAACATTATTATTCTTGTGATCACTGACCTGCCTGGATAACAATCCATGAAACAATCAATTGTATTTATTGAGAACTTATTGTGTGCAGAACACTGTACTAAGCGCTTGGGAGAGTACAATGTAACAGAGTTGGTAGACATGTTCCCTGCCCACAACAAGCTTACAGTCTTGAGGGGGAGGCAGGCATTAGTATAAATACAAAAATTACAGATAGTAATAATTATGGTATTAAGTGCTTACTATTTGCCAGGCCCTGTACTAAGCACTAGGGTAGATACAAGCAAATTGGGCTGGATACAGTCCCTGTCCCATGTGGGGCTCAGTGGAAAGAGCCTGGGCTTTGGAGTCAAAGGTCATGTGTTCAAATCCCGGCTCTGCCAATTGTCAGCTGTGTGACTTTGGGCAAGTCATGTAACTTCTCTGTGCCTTAGTTACCTCACCTGTAAAATGGGGATTAAGAGTGTGAGCCCCACCGTGGGACAACCTGATCACCTTGTAACCTCTCCAGTGCTTAAAACAGTGCTTTGCACATAGCGCTTAACAAATGCCAACATTATTATTATTATTATTATGTGGGGTCACAGTCTCAATCCCCATTTTACAGATAAGGGAACTGAAGCCCAGAGAAGTGACTTGCCTGAGATCACACAGCGGACAAGTGGCGGAGCTGGGATTAGAACTCATGACTTTCTGACTCCCAGGTCTGTGCTCTATCCAATATGCCACGCTGCTTCCCAGATACGGACATAAGAGCTGTGGAGCTGAGGGGAGGGGTGAAAAAGGGTGCAAATGCAAGGGCAACACAGAAGGGAGTGGAAGAAAAGGAAATGAGGGCTTAGGGAAGGCTTCTTGGAGAAGATGGGCCTTCAACAAGGCTTTGAAGGTGGAGAGAGTGATCGTAAGATGTGAAGCAGGAGGGTAAGAGAGGTCGGCAGCGAGATAGATGAGATGGACGTACAGTGAATAGATTGGCATTAGAGGAGCAAAGTGTTTGACCTAAGAGTCAGAGGACCTGGGTTCTGATCCCACCTCCGCCACTTGCCTGAGGCATGACCCTAGGCAAGTCACTTAACTTCTCTGTCCTCAGTTTTCTCAACTGCATAATGGGGTTCAGTATGTAGACTGTGAGCCCCAGGTGGGATAAGGTCTGTGCCTGACCTGATTATCCCAGCACTTAGAACAATGCTTGACACACAGTAAGAGCTTAACAGATCACAAGAATAATAATAATACTGAAAAAGACAGGGAACCTGGAGGCTGATGTTGTACAGGAATCCTTCCAATGCAGCAGATTCTTGGAACATCATCCACAGACTTGGAACATCATCCACAGACTTTGTATCAGTCCTGCCTCACTTATTCTCTGGATGAGGGAATCATAATTAGACCTCATGTTTTTGTAAGGGGAATAGAATTGAAAAAACAGATGTGAAACTGTTGAGAAACTTATCTGTTTATGTACTACAGGTCCATTAGGTTAATAATACACAAACCCTGAAAAAGCTAATGTATGGACTAAAGTATATATTTAACTGGATAAATTATATGCTTTTAGAGACTCCTGTTTAGGGTCTACTGATTCTAAGCATTCACCTCCTCGAGCTATAATATGTGTTTCTTCATGATGGTGGGAAGGTCTGCTAACTTCAGGACCTGGATTACCTAGCATCTTAAGCAGTCACCATGCCAACTTTCACATCCATAACTGGAAAGTGGCATAGTTCAGCAGAAAAAGCATAAACCTGGGATCCAGAGGACCTAGGTTCTAATCCCAGCTCTGCCACATCCCTTCTGTGTGACCTCAGGCAAGGCTCTTAATTCTCTTTGCTTCAGTTTCCTCAACTGCAAAATTAATTCAACCACATTTATTGAGTACTTACTGTGTGCAGAGCACTGTACTAAGTGCTTGGGAAGTACAAGTCAGCAACAAGTCAGCAGGAGGAGGAGTAATAGTAGTAGTAATAGCTGGGGCTTTAATACCTGTGCTCCCTAGTACTTAGATTGTGAGCCTCATGTGGGACAGGGACTGTATCTGGCCTGATTACCTTGTATCTACCCCAGCATTTAGAACAGTACTTAACACACAATAACCACTTAATACCATAAAAAAAGACTCATCACCACTCAAACTCTAATAATAAATCAGTGGTAGTTGTAGTATTTTTTGAGCACTCAATTGGTTCAGTACACTGTACTAGATCTCCTCCAAGAGGCCTTCCCTTACTAAGCCCTCATTTCCTCTTCCACTCCTTTCTGCATTGTCCTTGGATTTGCTCTTTTTTTTTCCACCCCTCCTTCAGTCCCACAGCACTTATGCACACATCCCTAGCCTATTTGTTTATATTAAAATTTGTCTTCACCTTCTAGACAATTAGCTTTTTATGGGCAGGGAATGTTTCTACCAACTCTGTTGTATTGTACTCTCCCAAGCACTTAGTAGAGTGCTCTGCACACATTAAGTGCTCAATAACTATGATTAATTGATTTGGAAAGGAAGCGACACCTTCTGTGGCCACTGTGAGCTTAAACTCTAACCAGAAACAGAAGGAAACTGAAGGCAGAGAGAATTCATTCATTCAATTCAAGCACTGTACTGAGCTTAATAATAATACTGGTATTTGTTAAGCACTTACTATGTGCCAAGCACCGTTCTAAGTGCTCGGGTAGATACAAGGTCATCAGGTTGTCCCACATAGGGCTTACGGTCAATCAATCAATCAATCGTATTTATTGAGCACTTACTGTGTGCAGAACACTGTACTAAGCGCTTGGGAAGTACAAGTTGGCAACATATAGAGACAGTCCCTACCCAACAGTGGGCTCACAGTCTAAAAGGGGGAGACAGAGAATAAAACCAAACATATTAACAAAATAAAATAGACTAGATATGTACAAGTAAAATAAATAGAGTAATAAATATGTACAAACATGTATACATATATACAGGTGCTGTGGGGAAGGGAAGGAGGTAAGATGGGGGGGATGGAGAGGGGGACGAGGGGGAGAGGAAGGAAGGGGCTCAGTCTGGGAAGGCCTCCTATAGGAGGTGAGCTCTCAGTAGGGCCTTGAAGGGAGGAAGAGAGCTAGCTTGGCGGATGGGCAGAGGGAGGGCATTCCAGGCCCGGGGGATGACGTGGGCCAGGGGTCGATGGCGGGACAGGCGAGAATGAGGGACAGTGAGGAGATTAGTGGCAGAGGAGCGGAGGGTGCGGGGTGGGCTGTAGAAGGAGAGAAGGGAGGTGAGGTAGGAGGGGGCGAGGTGATGGACAGCCTTGAAGCTGAGGGAGAGGAGTTTCTGCCTGATGCACAGATTGATTGATAGCCACAGGAAATTTTTGAGGAGGGGAGTAACATGCATTTCTGGACAAAGACAATCCAGGCAGCAGCATGGTCTTCATCCCCACTTTACAGATGAGGTAACTGAGGCACAGAGAAGTTAAGTGACTTGCCCAAGGTCACACAGCTGACAAGCGGAGGAGCTGGAATTAGAACCCATGACCTCTGACTTCCAAGCCTGTGTTTTTTCCACTAAGTCAAGCTGCTTCTCTAGCTTACAGGCTGGGGGGGAAACAGATGCTGATATAAGTAGATCATTCAGATATGTACATAAGTGCTTTGGGAAGGAGGGTGGGGTGAATACCAAATGCCCAAAGGGTCAAAGATCCATGAGCTTGGGAGTCAGACTCTACTCTGCCAGTACCTTTCTGTGTGACCTTGGGTAAGTCACTTTACTCCTCTCTGTCTTCAGTTTCCTTATCTGTAAAAAAAAAAAAAAAAAAAGGTAATAAATACCTGTTCTCCCTCACTCTGAGACTGTGAGCCTTCTGTGGAACATGGACTGTTTCCGATATTGTATTGTATACATTCTGGAACTTAACACAGTGCTTGGTACATAGTAAGTGCTTAAGAAATCACATAATTATTGTTATAGGTCTCTGCACTATATATATATATATATCTTCCTAGGTTGGTTCTGCCTAAACAGAAAATTTTAGGTTACAGTCTATCAAATAGGCAATTTGGCTTTGTCAGGTGGGTCAACACAAAAGATGAATGCCCATCATTAAGACCTTGAAAGAGGTGTTTGAAACAACTGTCACCAACTTCCATTGACGTTTCCAGCTCCTGACACCAATGCCAGAGAACAGGGGAAAAAAAAATCTTTCTTACTGATGGGTCTGATGGCAAGGATTTATTTGCTGAAATTACAACCCTTTAGCAACCTTTCCCAAGGCTTGGGATAGATTAGCTGTCAGTAGTCAACAAATTGAGCAATTAAAAGGCCCACACTTACAAACACCTTCATTGGGTGAGCTGCTTTCCTATTTCAGTACTTTATGGGCCAAGAGAGGTCAGTACCATCATGAAACAGTTGGATGAATCTTCTCTGAGAAACCCTGTAAATACTGAGAAGCATCGTGATCTAGTGGAAAGAGCATGGGCTTGGGAGTCAGAGGACCTGTGCTCTAATCCCTGCCCTGCCACATGTCTGCTGTGTGACCTCAGGCAAGTCTTTTTTTTTAATTTTTAAAATTTTTTATGGTATTTAAGAGCTTACTTTGTGCCAGATACTATTCTAAGCACTGGGGTAGATACAAGGTAATCGGGTTGGACACAGCCCCTATCCCCTGTGGGATTCAAGGTCTAAATCCCCCTTATATAGATGAGATAACTGAGGCACCGAGAAGTTAAGTGACTTGCTCAAGGTCACACAGCCATCACGTGAGGGGCCAAGAATAGAACTCAGGTCCTTCTGACTCCCAAGCCTGTGCTCTATCCACTAGGCCATGCTGCTTAGGTATGTCCCCTGCTCACAAGGAGCTTACAGTCTGTAGGAAGGAGCTAAGTCACTTTGCCAAACAGTCACATATCTCACCCCTTCAAAGCCCTCCTGAAGGCTCACCTCCTCCAAGAGGCCTTCCCAGACTAAGCCCCCCCTTTCCTCAGCTCCCACTCCCCTCCCCATCGCCCCGACTCACTCCCTTTGCTCTACCCCCCTCCCCACCCGACAGTACTTGTGCATATATGTTCATATCTATAATTCTATTTATATACATTAATGCCTGTTTACTTGTTTTGATGTGTAAAAATTGATAATTTTATTTATATTGATGCCTGTTTACTTGTTTTGATCTCTGTGTCCCCAGTTCTAGACTGTAAGCCCATTGTGGGCAGGGATTGTCTCTCTTTACTGCTGAATTGTATTTGCCATGCACTTAATACAGTGCTCGGCACACAGTAAGCACTCAATAAATATGATTGAGTGAACAAATGCATGCTTCAGGATACCTCAGTTACCTTATCTGTGAAATGGGGATTCAGTTAATTGTATTTATTGAGGGTTTACTATGTGTGAAACACTGTACTAAGTACTTGGGAGAGTACAATACAGCAGAATTAACAGACACATTTCCTGTCCATAATAAGCTCACAGTCTATGAGGGGGAGACACACATTCATATGAATAAATAGGTAATTTATAATATATAATTTAAAGATATGTACATAAGTGCTGTGTGGCGGAAGGTGGGGAGAATATCAAGTGCCCAAAGATTAAATCCTACTCTCTCCAACTGTGAGTCCCATGTGGAACAAGGACTGTCCAACCTGATTAACTTATATCTTCTCCAGTGCTTACAACAGTGCTTGGCACATGATAAATACTTAAGAAGTACCATTATTATTGCCACTATCGACAGAGGCTTTCCCCTGATCAGAAACCTAGACAAAGGCAAATAGCCAGACTATTTTTCAAAAAGTATAGATCTTAAAAGTCCAGTCCATGGGGCTGCATGAAGAATCTCTTTGTTCAGAAAATGTTACTTTTAAACTTTTCTTATTTTTTCATCATTGTGCATCATGCAAGATTTATTTCTAACACCTGGATCTAAAGTTGGCAAGTAAATCATGTCACCCATTTAATCACACTTAGAGCTTTAATATTTCAGAACAATTATGCTAATTGGTTATTACCACCACACCTTCATTTTTGGAGGAGAAACAAGAAGAAATGGCTGTCACTGTGGCCTGGGATACTCAGGACTTGGAATCCAGGCAGTGTTTTGAGCATTTTGTAGCCTAATGGTAAGATATTAGGCCAAGTCTCAAAGGGATGTGATCTTGGTCAAGTCCTTCAATCGTGTTTATTGAATGCTTACATGTGCAGAGCACTGTACTAAGAGCTTGAGAGAGTACAAAATATTAGACACATTCCCTGCCCACAATGAGCTTACAGTCTAGATGCAGGAAGACAGGTATTAATATAAATAAATTACAGTTATGGGCCTGGGAGGGGTGATGTCAAAGGGCCTGATGCAGAAGGGAGTGGGAAAAGAGGAAATGAGGGCTTAGGGAAGGCCTCTTGGAGGAGACATGGCTTCAGTAAGGCTTTGAAGGGGGAGATCAATTGTTTGTTGGATATGAGGAGGTAGGGCATTCCCAGCCAGAGGCAGAATGAGAGTGAGGAGTCAGAGACGAGATAGGCGACACTGAGGAACAGTGAAAAGGTTGGCATTAGAGGAGTGAAGTGTGTTCACTAATCCATCTTGTTGCCCAAAAAATTTTCATTCATTTTGTCCACAAAGTCTGTTACATTAGAGTTCCCTGATGATCTAAATTCTCTCAGTGGAAACGGGGCTGCTTCTTTGGCTAGTCAGAGACGGTATCATGGAATGCCCAAGCCTCTGACACTGCTTCTAGATATTGATGACATATTTCATTCTACTGCTAAATTACATCAATGAAATGCCTAGGGTTGCCCATGTTTAATATTTCTTGAAGCTATTTCTCATATTCTAGAGCTCTGCAACCCTGAAATATCAAATACTCTACCTCTGTAATACTGAGCCTGTAGTAATAGAATATCATCACTTTGTGACAATATTAGTTTAATACTGGGCTACAAGCCAGGAACACTTGGAAACACATCTGGACTCAGTTTCTTTTTCTTTTTTTAGTCATAAATCCTGTCCAGGCTAAAAGAGATGTGTTTATACCAGGAATATCCCTCTTAAGTGTGTATAATGGAGAAGCAGCATGCTTAGTGGATAGAGCACAGGTCTAGGAGTCAGAAGGTTATGGGTTCTAATCCCAGATCCACCACATGTCTGCCGGGTGACCTTGGGCAATTCATTTTACTTTTCTGGTCCACAGTTACCTCATCTGTTAAATGGGGATTAAGAGTGTGAGCCCTATGAGGGACAGGGACTGTGTCCAACCTGACCAACTTGTATCTACCCCAGTGCTTAGAACAGTGCTTGACACATAGTAAGTGCTTAACAAGTACCATTATTATTATTATTATATTTAATATCTAGGAGAACTGGCCAATTAGAGAATCACTGAAAAGACCTTTAGTAAAGTCCTTTTACTTAGACTATGAGCTCCATGTGGAAGCGGATGATCTTGTATCTATCCCAGTGCTTAGTGCAGTGCTTGGGACAGAGTAAGTGCTTAACAAGTACCCCAATTATTATCACTGGACCTCCACAAAATAACAGTGAGAATTCCCTTCACCAAACACCTCAGGTGGATGTCTTGAGGTTCAATTTATTAGGGAAGAATTCACAGAATTCAGCCACAGAATAACTTTGGTGATTGTTCTTTTTATTTTAAACACAGCAGCATGGGGAAGCAGCGTTGCCTAGTGGCTAAAGCATGGGTCTGATAGTAGGAGGCCCTGGATGCTAATCCCAGTTCTGCAACTTGTCTGCTCTGAGACCTTGGACAAGTCATTTCACTTCCCTGTGCCTTGGTTACCTCATCTGTAAAATGGGGATTAAGAATGTGAGCTCCATGTGGGACAGGGACTGCGTCCAACCTGATTAGCTTGTATCTAACTCAGTGCCTGGTACCGTGCCTGGCAAATAGTATGCCCATAACAAATAATATTAATAGCAGTAGTGCCAGTAGTAGTAGTAATAATAGTTAACCTTGACGCATGTCTCTCATTCAACCCTTGTATACAATCTGTCACTAAATCCTGTCAGTTAAACCTTCACACCAGCACTAAAATCCACCATCCCAACTGCTATCATGTTAATCCCAACACTTAGCCTTTCCCACCTTGATTACTATATCAGTCTCCTTGCTGACCTTCCAGCCTCCTGTCTCTCCCCATTCCAGTCGATGTTTCACTCTGATGTCCAGATAATTTTTCCATAAAACTATTAAGTCTATGTTTCTCCATTTCCCAAGAACCTCCAGTGGTTGCCCATTCAGTCAGGTAGTCAATCATATTTATTGAGCACTGACTGTGTGCACAGCACTGTACTAACTTCTTGTGAGAGTACAATACACACACCTCTGCATCAGAAACTCCTTACTATCAGTTTTAAAGCTCTCAATCACCTCACTCCCTCCTACCTTACATTGATAGTTTCATACTATCACCCAGACCGTAAACTTCACTCCTCTAATGCCAACGTATTCACTCTACCTCGATCTTTTCTATCTCGCTGTCAACCTCTCACCCACATCCTGCCTCTGGTCTAGAACATCCCGTCTTCACTTCTGACAGGCAGTCACTCTTCCGATCATCAAAATCTTATTAAAAGTACATCTCCTCTTCTCCCACTCCCTTCTGCGTCACTCTTGCATATGGATTTGCACTCTTTTCCACCCTTCCCTCAGATCAAAGGCTTATATACATATCTGTAATGTATTTATATTAATGCCTTTCTCCCCCTCTAGACTATAAGCTGGTTTTGGGCAGGGAATGTGCCTACCAACTCTGCTACATTGTTCTCTCCCAAGTGCTCAGTATAGCGCTCTGCATATAGTAAGCACTCAGTATATATGATCGATTGATAGTAGCAGTAGTATTAATCAATGGTAATAGTAGTAGGATTCATTCAGTTCATTCACTCATATTTATTGGGTGTTTATTGTGTGCAAAGCACTGTACTAGGCGCTTGGGGGAGTACAATATAACAGACACATTCCTGCCCACAACGAGTTCACAGTCTAGGGTGGGGGTGTAGTAGCAGTAGTTGCAGTACTGGTAGTAATAGTAGTAGTTATTAAGCTCTTACTGTCTGCAAAACACCATATAATATTATCACTATTATTAACAAATACCATAGTCATTTTAGTCACACAGGAGAATTCATCTGGGCCTACCCTACCAAACTCTTTCAAGGCTCTTAAGGTTGTTGCCAAAAACATGAAACTCCAACAGAAGAGCACTAAGCACTAAGAACACCAATCAGGCTAACCTGATTCCAAGGTGGTTGAAATGGAACTGGGGGACCCAGTTGATGATCAGCACCCTCAGTGAATATGATTGATTGATTGATGACCCTAGCCTCTCTTGGCTTCAGCCGCTGTGGTCTGGACTGGAGCTCTGAATTGGGGAAACTGAGGTGGGGTTCAGTGGCATCCCCACTCTGGGATGGAAATTCATTCATTGTCGTATTGAGTGCTTACTGTGTGCAGAGCACTGTACTCAGTGCATGGGAGAGTACAATAAAACAATAAGTAGAAAGATGCCCTGCTCACAATGAGCTTACAGTCTAGAGGGATAATAATAATAGTAGTACTAATTATGGTATTTGTTAAGCATTTACTATATGCCAGGCACCGAACTAAATGCTAGAATGGATACAAGCCAATGGGGTTGGACACAGTCCCTGTCCCACATTGAGCTCCCAGCCTCAATCTCCATTTTCCAGATGAGGTAACTGAGGCACAGACAAGTGAAGTGCCTTGCCCACGGTTGTACAGCAGACTAGTGGCCGAGCCGGGATTAGAACCCATGACCTTCTGACTCCCAGGCTCAGGCTCTACCCAAGCCATAGCACTGCTGAGGTCCTGAAGAAGAGCCAGGTCTGGTCTGGAACAGTTCCTGGCCCTTTGGCATTTGATCCTCTTTATCCCCTGTAAATTTGTTAGCCTCCTCTTAGTATTTATAGAGCTGCAGGAGGCTATTATCTTGTCAACAATATTCCACTGCATTGCCATTATCTCTTAATTACACAATTACTGTGTTTATGGATTATAGTCCCAGCAATAAAATATTTGAAGTTCTTCAAGCACGTCCTGATTGAAAAGAAAATATTTGATTCAAACCATCTTGTAGAATCAAAGCCACTTTCTGATTTTTTTTTGATACCACAATAAAGCGATTACACAGTAAGAGCTATAACATTGATTGGCAAAACAGTAGTATCCCACTGGGCTCAAGGTGTCTTGGCTCTTGCCATCTTTAAAAATTACATTCCTTGAAATAATAATTGTGGCATTGAAGTGTTTACTATTTGTGCAGGGACCTGTGAATTATCTCCCATTGCTTAGTACACTGCTCTGCATATATTAAGCACTTAATAATTAATCAATGGTACTTACTGAGCTCTTGCTATAAGCAGAGCACTGTACTAAGCATTTGCACTGTTCTAAGTGCTTAATAAATATGATTGCACTTGGATTTGTTCCTTTTATTCACCCTACCCTCAACCCCACTGCACTTAAGTATCATTAATTCATTTATTTTTATTAATGCCCATCTCCCTCCCAGACCATAAGCTCGCTGTGGGAAGGGAACATTTCTACTGTCATATTGTACTCTCCCAAGCACTTAGAACACTGCTCTGCACAAAATAAGTGCTCGATAAATACAATGGATTGAAGAATTGATTACTTCTACTATATGGCAAGCATTGTACTAAACACTGGGATGAATTCAGTGCAATCAGATGAGAGACAGTCCTTTTCACATATTGGGTTCAGAGTCCGAAGGAGAGGAACAACAGGTATTTAATCCCTATTTTCAGATGAAGTAATTGAGGTACAGAGAAGTGAAGTGGCATGCCCAAGATCATACAAGAGGCCGATGGCAGAGCCCAGAACAGAACCCAGGTCCTCTGACTCCCAGGACTGTGCTCTTTCCACTAGACTACAGTGCTCTTCTGTAGCCAAACTGCTCCACCAAAGGCTGCGGTGTCCAGGAAAGGCAAACTCTGGGTTGGAAATGTGGGATGAAAACTCTGTTGAAATCCATGGATTTGAAACCCCTGTTCCATTTTTTTGTGCTCAGGGGAAGGGGAGAACCTCCAATGGTTACCCACCACCAACAGCCTTCTTATCTTGTCTTACGCTGTCAAGTCATTCCCCACCCAAAGAGACTCCCTGGACACATCTCTCCAGAATGCCCCAACTCCCTCTGCAATCATTCTGGGAGCTTATGCAGTAGAGTTTTCTTGGTAAAAATACAGAAGTGGTTTACCATTACCTCCTTCCGTGCAATGAACTTGAGTCTTGCCCTCGACTCTCTCCCTTGCTGCTGTGGCCCAGCGCAAGGGAGTTTTGACTTGTAGCAGATTACCCTCCACTCGCTAACCACTGGCCAAGCTAGGAATGGAATGGATAGGCCTCTGCTTGACTCTCCCTTCCATAGTCGAGACTGGTAGAGACATCCTAAGAGGGGTCAAACAGCCTACTGTTGGCTTTAAAGTACTCAATCATCTTGTCCCCTCCTACTTTACCTCAGTGATTTCCTACTATAGCCCAGCCTACACCCTCTGCTCCTCTGCCACTAACCTCTTCACTGTGCCTCGTTCTCGCCTGTCCCACCATTGACCCTCGGCCCACGTCCTTCCCCTGGCCTAGAATGCCCTCCCTCCACGTATCCGCCAAGCTAGCTCTCTTCCTCCCTTCAAAGCCTTACTGAGAGCTCACCTCCTCCAGGAAGCCTTCCCAGACTGAGCCCCCTTTTTCCTCTCCTCCTCCCCATCTGCCCCCCTGCCCTACCTCCTTCCCCTCCCCACAGCACTTGTATATATTTGTACATATTTATAACTCTATTTTACTTGTACATATTTACTATTCTATTTATTTTGTTAACGATGTGCATATAGCTTTAATTCTATTTGCTCTGATGATTTTGACACCTTTCTACATGTTTTGTTTTGGTGTCTGTCTCCCCCTTCTAGACTGTGAGCCTGTTGTTGGGTAGGGACTGTCTCTATATGTTGCCGACTTGTACTTCCCAAGCGCTTAGTACAGTGCTCTGCACACAGTAATCACTCAATAAATATGATTGAATGAATGAAGAGTGATTGCATCCAACCAGATTTGCTTGTATCCACCCGAGGGCTTAGTATAGTGTCTGGCATGTAGTAAGTGCTTAACAAATATCACAATTATTATTATCATCCATCCCGGTACTAGAGAGATACCAAGTTCTAAAGCTTCAGAGATGGGACCTGGATCACTTTGTCATTTCTCATCTGTCACACAGGAATGAGATGGAAAGTCCTATTACTGTAATTGATTCCATTGTCAAATATGGTAATCCCTGCACTACCTCCAATTCAGGCAGACATTAGTGTCCAACACTCTTATAAGAGGAATGGGCAGGGAGAGTTATGTAATGCAAACCACAGGGTGCTGAATATTAGAAACAACTGATGATTATTTGGTATTTTGAGCTGCTTTCACTTTGAGCCATAGAGTGTGGTCACCTGAAAACTCCCCATGAAGAGCAAGAAATAGGTCTTGGGAAATGTCGGTGAACAGAGCGAAGTTTATGAGGAACAAGAATGTCTCAAACCATTATTTATGCCACAAACACTCCCATAAACCTGCAGGGCATACTTTGAGGATGAAAATAGTTTTTACTGAAGTATATGTACTGGATATTATCTATGGTGTGTGTGTATGTTTTGAAGTTTTATTTGTGGGTACTGTGACTGGTCCCGTCTTATTAAATTGATAGAGTTGATATTTTAGCAGAGAAGCAGCAGTGCCTAGTGGATTGAGCATGGACCTGGGAGTCAGAAGGATCTGGGTTCTAATCCTGGCCCTGCCACTTGTCTGTTGTGTGACCCTGGGCAAGTCAGTTTGCTTCTCTGTGCCTCAGTTCCCTCATCTGTAAAATGGAGATTGTGAGCCCCATATGGAACAGGGACTCTGTCCAACCTGATTTGAGAAGCAGTGTGGCTTAATGGAAAGAGCATGGGCTTGGGAGTCAGAGGTCATGGGTTCTAAACCCAGCTCTGCCACTTGTCAGCTGTGTGACTTTGGGCCAGTCACTTCTCTGTGCCTCAGTTACTCAAATGTAAAATGGGGATTAAGACTCTGTCCCTCATATGGGACAACCTGATAACCTTGTATCTCCTTCAGCATTTAGAACAGTGCTTGGCACATAGTAAGCACTTTACAAATACCATTATTATTATCATTTGCTTGTATCTGCCCCAGTGCTTAGTACAGTGTCTGGAACATAGTAAGTAAATAATAAATAACACAGTTGTTATTATTATCAGGGTGTCACACAATCCCTGCCCACATGGAGCTTATAGTCTAGAGGGGAACATTTTACTCAACAACACTGGTTCTGCATATGTCGAAGAGATGGTGGAGTCAGGAATGAGAAGAAAAGTGAAGGGAGAAGCAAGTGGATGAAAGAAGATGAGAGACAGATAGCAGGGATTCCCACTAGGCCAGGGGGTAAGAATCACTGGGCTCTTTGCCTCTGAAGGAGCTTTCAAAGTTCTTGCAGAAGCAACTCTCTTCTTGCAGTTATGGAGAGGGAAGTGTTGGGAGGCAGCTTAAGGAGTGAGAGAGGATACTCTCGCCTCCCCCCAATTCTTCCTGGTTTAAGGACACCAGTTCCTACCTCACCTCGCTACTCTCTTCTACAATCCAGCCCTCATACTTTGTTCCTCTAATACCAACTTTCTCACTTCTTGGTCTTGCCTGTCTCACAGCTGACCCCTGGCCCATGTCCTGCCTTTGGTCTGAAATGCCTTCCCTCCTCAAATCTGACAGACAATCACTGTCCCAACCTTCACAGCCTTATTGAACACACATCTCCTCCAGGAGGCCTTCGCAGATAGGCCCCACCTTTCCTCTTCTCTCACTCCCTTCTGTGTCCCCCTGACTTGCTCCCTTTGTTCATCCCCCTTCCCAGCCCCATAGCACTTATGTACATATCTGTAATTTATTTATTTGTATTGATGACTGTCTCCCTTCCTCCAGACTGTAAACTCATTTTGGGCAGGGAATGTGTCTGTTTATTGTTATATTGTACTCTCCCAAGAGCTTAGTACAGTGCTCTGCACACAGTAATTGTTCATTCAATATGACTGAATGAATGAATTTGTTAGAACCCTTTTTTTCCCATTCCCAGTCCTGTGCTCTTTCCACTGGGTCACATTGCTTCTAGATAAGCCAACGAGTTTCTTTTTCTTTTAAAAAAAATGGTAATTGTTAAGCACTTACTATGTTCCGGGCACTGTAGTAAGCACTAGGATAGGTACAAGATAATCAGGTTGGACATAGTTCCTATCCCACATAGCCTTAATCCCCATTTTACAGATGAGGTAACTGAGCTGCAGAAAAGTTGTGACTTTCCCAAGGTCACACGGCAGACAAGTGGCAGAACTGGGATTAGAACTCAGGTCTTCTGACTCCCAGGCCCATACTCTTTCAACTAGGCCATGCTACTTCTTTGCCAGCAGGGCAATCCAGTCCCTTCCACCTCTTCCCCTTTCCTCCTTCCTCGTATTCTGCCTTTACCATCTATTGCGTTGCCCTTTATTTGCTGTGAAATAAGGCAAGAGGATTGTGGGAACGCAAGGGCTAGTGCACATTCTTTTTGGAAAGAGGAAACGCCCCCTAACTGGTCTTTCATCCAGCCCTGCAAAATGTCAGGAGAGTTGTTAAATGACAATTGGGAGTGCATCCCTAATGGAAGTTCTTAACTAATTGAAAAGCAACCATGTGAATCATTTGGGGATGCCGTCTTCATTAAGCTCCGCCAGGGAACGAGAGACCCGGGAAGAAATAGAGGCTCAGCCAGGATTGCTGTCAGGGAGGGAATTAGGGTGTTTAGCACTCTGTAGATTCTCAATGAATACTTGACTGATTGACCATTTAGCTGATAACGATTGTCAGAGTTCCCCTCCTAGACTTGGAGGGCAGGCTTGGCTGAGCAAGAAGAGGAACTATTGATGGAGGAGTCTAAGAACGTAAGAAAAACATAAAACACGAGCAGACTAATATGGTCCTTCCAGTTCAGGAGTCTGTCACTGACAATGGTAGCAGGGATTTAATCATGGCTCTGCCACTTTGCTGTGTGACCTTGGGCAAGTTGCTTCACTTCTCTGGGCCTCAGTTCCCTCATTTGTAAAATGGGGATGGAGACTGTGAACCCCATGTGGGGCAGGGACTGAGTCCAACCTGATTTTCTTGTATTCACCTAAGTGCTTAGAACAGTGCTTGGCACAGAGTAAGTGTTTAACAGATACCATCATTATTAAGTGCTTAGTACAATGCTAAGCATTTAGTGCAGTGTTCTGCACACAGCGCTCAGTAAATGACTGAAGACGTGTGTGTGAGCCTCGTTCAGTGCTCTGCCAGTGGCATACACAGAAGTTTGTTGCCGGCATAGAAGAAGCCACTGGCGATGAAGCTTGAGAGAGAGAGAGCACACACACACACGTGCCAGGAGGGACCCACAATCCTGGCCACATTGTGCACAGAAAAAAGCTTTCCCTTGTTGTGTTGACATGTTTGACAACCTCTTTGGCATCCTTGTCTCTCATACCTTTGGTTCAAAAAGAGCCACTCCTTTCTTGGTAATTAAAATTATGGTACTTCTCAAGCACATGCGACCTTGGGTAAGTCTCTGTGTGGGTAAGTCTCTCTCTTTTTTTCTCTCTCTCTTTCTCTTTCTCTCTCTCTCTCTCTCTCTCTCTCTCTCTCTCTCTCTCTCTCACCTCTCTGTGTTTCAGTTGCCTCATCCACAAAATGAGGATTCATTACCCATTGCCCTTCCTACTTAGACTGCGAACCCCATGTGGGACCTGATTATCTCGAATCTACCCCAGCACTTAGTACAGTATTTGGCATGTAGTAAGCGCTGGGATAGGTACAAGATAATCAGGCCCCATTTGGACCTCAGAGACCAGAATTGACTCCTCCCTCCTCTCATATCTGCTCTTCCTTGCCCTTTTCCTCCAGCCCAACAACTCCAGGGGCAACTCAGTGGGTGTTTGGCTTCTGATAAACATCACCTGCTTAACAGCTGATGGGCTCTCCCTGGGAAAAACTCCTAATGAGCAGGGGCTACTGAGAATATAAGCTGGCAAGAGACTATTACAGATACTAATAATAACACTAAGCAGCTAACTAAGCAGGGATGATAGAAGGTGTCAGGAACAAAGGGAGTTGTTTAAGGAGAACAAGAAGTATTTAAGAGACACGGGCACAGATTAAGGAAGGAAAAGTCCTGATGGGAAAACAGAATACACAATTAGGCTGATTATTAAAAGAGGAGTCACTGAGCCCAGCTAAGTGATGTAAAAATAATGAGCTAAACACTTGAATTTGTGTATTATTTCTTTTGCGCTCAACTCCTGGTTGCTTTCTTGCAGACAGGGAACGTGACTACCAACTCTGCTGTATTGTACTCTCCGGAGGGCTTTGAATAGTGCTCAGCATACAGTAAGTGCTCAATACATACTACTTATTGAGGGATTAATCATATTCCCTTTGCGGGAGCATAAGAATGGGACAAGAAAGTCTTGGGGTCATGGTGAGGAAATGGGAAGGGCCAGGAGGTGATGGGTGGCACACTTCTGAGGTTGTGAGAGTGAGTGCCTGCAGACTATGAAGGGAGAAGCAGTGAGGCCTAGAAGGAAGTGCACAAACCTGGGAGTGCACAAACCATTTTTCCATTTGGTTTTTATTTTAAGCTCATTGCGGGAAGGGAACGTGTCTACCAACTCTGTTATATTGTACTCTCCCAAGCACTTAGAACAGCGCTGTACACAGCAAGTGCTCAATAAATACCACCAATTTTTTTTTGTCACATAGTAAGTGCTTAACAAATACCATAAAAAAGTGACCTCATCTGTAAAATAAGGATTAAAATAATGAGCCCCCTGTGGTACATGGAATGCATACCTTCCCCAGCGCTTAGTAAAATGCCTAACATATGGTAAGCACTAAACAAATATTAAAGAGAAAAAGTCCTTACCCCCACAAGCGCTGTGAAACCCCCCACGCTCAGCAGTTAGCTTACTTACTCTAATGCTTCACATGTAATTAATTTTAATGCTTGTTTCCCCCACTAAATTATAACCTCCTCCAGAGCAGGGATCATGTCTACCAACTCTGTAGTTCTCTCCCAAGGGCTTAGTGTAGTGCTAATAATGCTAGTAATAATTGCAATCACAGATGGATTGATTGATTGGAAGAGAATTTGAGGCCTGTGTGCTTTCAGTTGTCCAATGGAGAATCCTGAAAATTGCAAGAAATAATGGTGAGAAAGAGGGTGAGGGTTCTGGCTTGTAAATGCAGGTAACCATTCAGGTTTGTGGTAATTAGGAGCGCATACATAATAGGAGAGAGAGGGAGAGAGAAAAAGAGAAGGAGAGATGAAGAGAGGCAGAGAGAGAGGAATAGGAAGGGGGGAGAGTGGGTGAGAAAAAAAGAGGAAGGAAGAGGGAGTGGGTGAGAGAGAAAGAAAGGAAGAGGGAGAGGAAGAAGGAGAGAAAGAGGAAGGAAAAGAGACCAAGAGGGAGATGGAGAAAGAGTGACAGAAGGGGAGAGAAAAGTAGAGGGGAAGAGAGGGAGTTAGAGAAGAATAGATCGATATGAGAGAAAATAAAAGAGTGTGGGTGAGAGGAAGAGGGGGGACAGAGGGAGAGAAGGGGAAAAAAAGGAAAAGAGAAAGAGAGAAAGAAGGGGAGAGAGAGTAAGGCTGGAGGAGAGAGAGAGAAAAAGAGTAAAGAGAAGTAAGCCTTAGTGGTTGTCTATAGTTATGGGCAGGGCAGAAGGAAATGAAAACCTTTCTTACCTGCAAATATCTTTCTTTAGGCTCTCACTCTGTTTTCTTTTAAGTCAGAGCTTCAAAGTTCAATTTAATTAAGCCATTGCCCTGCCTGCATAATGAAAATGCCCAGAGCTCAAGAGATACACAATTGCAGGTGATCTGGGGAATCTTCCTGATCAAAACCATACATCCCCTCTTCTTCAACAGCAACAAAAATGACACGTGAAAGAGGGATTTCTGCATCACATTAAGGAGCAAGAGGAAATTGGCAGCATCGTTTTAAATTCACAGGTAGAGCAAACCCAGCCGGCCACCCTAACAGGAAAGTTTTTAATTTGATAGTTTACATTCTGTTAGCGTTTCTCATTCATCAGACTGGAGGTATACAATTGCAAACTGCCACAGTTTGCATTTGCTGAGATGGAGCGGTGAGATGCATGCAAAAGCATTCCCTGATATTCAGCAAACAAGAAATAAGGAGGGGGGAAGGCAGGTGGTGAGGGAATTGAAGGGGAAGGAAAGCAATGTTGATGCGGGGGCTGATTCCTGTTGTGACACTTCACTAGGTCTTGCCCCGGGCTCACTGAAAGCAGTGTTTATTGATCACTAACTCTGGGCAAAGCACTGTTCTAGATGCTATGGGGCTGCTCAGAAGCAATGCAAGAAGCCTTACCCTCTGGCTGCTCACAGTCTAACGGAGAAGGGAATCATCATCTTTATCTTCATCAATGGCATTTATTTATTTTTCATGCTATTTTCTAAGTGCTTACTATGTGCCAGGCATTGTACTAAGCGCTGGGGTAGATGCAAGGTAATCGGGATGGACACAGTCCCTGCCCTGCCCCCGGCTCATAGTCTTAATCCCCTTATACAAATGAGGTTAAATGAGGCACAGAGAAGTGAAGTGACTTACCCAAGGTCCCACAGCAGACAAGTGGTGGAACCAGGATTAGAAACCGGGTCCTTCACCTTTGATCTATCCACCTATTTATTTGTTAGCAGTCATGAGTAACCAGAGTTTTATAGTTCTTTGGCCTAGCCAGATTTTGCATCTCTTACTTTTTTTGTAAATGCCTAGTATGGCCAAGGCTTCTCATTCCAGATATTTCAGCAAGATGAACTCCTTTCTAATGCTTAGATTGTGAGCTCCTCAAGGACAAGAAATATGATTGCCATGCATCAGTTTTATTCTTCCAAGTGCCAAGTACAGAGCTTCAAACTCAATAGACACTCAGTTGATGGACTGATCGGAAATCTGGTTGCCCAAAATTTACCATCAGGCTATCCACTGAACACAGGATACTTGACTCTTCCAACATCTTTGTTAAACTTGGAATAATCGCATGAGAGGCAGCTTGGTCTAGTGGATAGAACACGGGCCTGGGAGTCAGAGGACCTGGGTTCTAATCCTGGCTGTGCCACTTGTCCACTGTGTGACCTTGGAAAAGTCACTTCACTTCTCTGTGCCTCAGTTGCCTCATCTGTCAAATGAGGATTAAATGCTACACCCTCCTACTTAGGTTGTGAGCCCCATGTGGGACAGGGACTGTGTCCAACCTGATGGTCTTGAATCTACCCTTAGCATTAGTACAGTGCCTGACAGATAGTACGTGCTTGAAGCAGCATAATCTAGTGGAACGAGCATGGGCCCGGGAGTCGGAAGAACCTGGCTTCTAATCCCAACTCCACTACATGCCTGCTGTGTGATCTGTGTTTCAGTTCTCTGTAAAATGGGGATTAATAATAATAACGGTAGTATTTGTTTAGCCCTTATGTGCCAAGCACTGTACTAAACACTGGGGTGGATACAAGCAAATCAGGTTGGACATAGTCCCTGTCCCAAGTCGGGGCCATAGTCTCAATCCCCATTTTGGCCCCGTGTGGGACAAGGAATGTGTTCAAACCCAATTTACTTGTATCCATTCCAGAGTTTAGTACAGTGCCTGGCACACATTAAGTGCTTAACAAATACCAAAATTATTATTATTATTGTTAATTATTATTATTATTATTATTATTATTATTATTAAATGTCTCCTTGTCTTTTTTTTTTTAATTCTTTCACCTGACATTCCCAGGCCAAAGTTCTTTTTTTCCTTTTCCCTCTTTCACATTCCTCCTCAGGGGGATCTTATCCACTTTAATGATGTTGGTTCACATTATTGGGTTCCTGACTTCTTCAGTTTCCCCTCAAGCCCCCTCCCCACAATCCAGATTACAATTCTTTCCAGCATGAAGTAAATTTCTACTTGCCATCTCTCCTCTTCTACCAGATGACTGCCCAAATGAGTGCATCCTTTTCACTCCGATTCCCAAATCTTCTGACCCTTCCTAGCTAATCCTGGATTGGTGGTCCTACATCCTGATGATCCCTCTGGGACTCCTTCCTGTTCTTTCTGGAAAATTATCTGTGGTAAATTAGGGATTAAGGGTGTGAGCCCCATGTGGAGTAGGGACTGCATCCAACCCAGTTATCTTTTATCTACCCCAGAGTTTAGTACAGTGCCTGGCACTTAGGAAGCATTTAAAAATGTTATTATTATTATTACTACTATTATTTCCCTTTCTCCCTCTATCTCTGATTGCCTTGTTCCCATTCCTGTTTGTTCTGTAATGAAAGCTATGGGGATCTCTCTATTTTAAGGCTGGAGAGAAATACTGGCCTTTTTTTAATGGTATTTGTTAAACACTATGTGTCAAGGCACTGTTCTAAGCACTGGGGTAGACACTAGGTAATCAGGTCAGACACAGTCCACGTCCCATATGGGTTACACTCTTAATCCCCATTTTACAGATGAGAAAACTGAAGCGCAGGAAAGTTAAGTGATATGCTCAGGGTCACACAGCGGATAAATCGTGGAGCTGGGATTAGAACCCAGGCCTTTCTGAGACCCAGGCCTGTGCTGTATCCACTAGGCCACCAGGGCCCTGGATGCCACTGTGAGAAGGCACCAGGGTTTCTGGTTGGTTTTACTCAACAGGTCTGTAACATATGCCTCTCCAAGAGCTTCTAATAGAAGAGATGAGCCAGATGGTTGGGACCAAGACCGCTAACTGCTGGAAAGCTGCTTGACTCCTTCCTCAGCCCCTCTGCCTCTTTTCTCTTTCTGAATTTACATTTCCCCGATCCATTCCTCTCTTTGATCCTGGGGTATCAATTCTACAGACCAGGTTCCCACTTCTGACACTCGGGCCCTGGTCTTTCACAGCATTTCTCTAACTGGATTATTTCTTGACATCATCCTTTTGTGTAATGCTTACTACAGCGCTCTGCACTCAGTAAGCACTCATGGCATAGTGGATGGAGCATGGGCCTGGGAGTCCGAAGGCCATGGGTTCTAATCCTGGCTCTGCCACTTGACCGCTGTGTGACCTTGGGCAAGTAACTTCACTTCTCTGTACCTCAGTTACCTCATCGGTAAAATGGGGATCGAGACTGTGGAGCCTCATGTGGGACAGGGACTGTGTCCAACCTGATTTGCTTGGGTGCACCCTGGCATTTAGTACAGTACCTGGCACACAGTAAGTGCTTAACAAATACCAAAATTAATAAATACCATTAGTTGACCATTGTGTTGATTGGTATTCTTCTCCTCTTCCTCCTCCTCATATTCTTCTTCCTCCTCCTTTTCCTCCTCTTCCTCCTCTCCTTTGTTCTCCTTTTCCTCCTCCACTTCTCCTCAGCATTTTATTGTTCAACTTCAGGAGACTGCCTAATCAACAAATAAAGAGGATCATTCAAATTCCTAGAGATTTTGACACCCAAATTCCTAGGGGCTCTCATTTAAGAACTGCTACATGCTGATGTCTGGGCTCAGAGGCACATATCCAAGAAGACATTCAAATTAAAGTAAACCACTTTGCCAAATCAGTCAGGCACTTCAGACCCACAGTAAATTTAAAGAAAGCTGAATTAATTTAGCCTGCACATACACACAACTGAAAATCTAGAGAAGCGGCATGGCCTAGTGGATAGACCACAGGCCCGGGAGGCAGAAGGACCTGGATTTTAATTCCGATTCTGATACTTGTCTATGGTGTGCCTCAACTCCCCCATCTCAACTCCTTCAAGTCCCTCATCTGTAAAATTGGAATTAGGACTGAGAGCCCCATGTGGGTCAGGGGCTGTGTCCAACCCGATTCACCTGTATCCACCCCAGTGCTTAGTACAGTGCCTGGCACATAGTAAGTGCTTAACAAATACCCCAATCACTATTATTTTTATAATTATCTACAGTGGTCTTATGGAGATAAATGTCATCACAGAATTTCCTATTAAGTGCTTAACAAATACCACAATTATTATTATCATTATTATCCACGGTGGTCATAAGAAGATTGGCGTAGTAGATAGAGCACAGTTGGGAGTCAGAAGGTCAAGGGTTCCAGTCATGGCTTTGTCACTTTTCTGCCATGTGACTGTGGGCAAGTGACTTCACTTCTCTGTGCCTCAGTTCCCTCATCTGCAAAATGGGAATTGAGACTGTGAGCCCCACGTGGGACAGGGACTGTATGCCACCAAATTTGCTTGTATCCACTTCAGAGCTTAGTATAGTGTCTGGAACATAGTAGGTGCTTAACAAATACCTTAATTATTATTATTATTTTATACTATATCACATAATTTTGTTACCTAGGCACTGCAGTAGCAAAAAATGCAGCAGTGGACAGGGAAGTAGAAAACTGAGTCAAGAAGGCCAGCACAAAATTTGGGAGATTCTAAAACAGAATGCGGTGACAGTGCATGAGGGTTCAGAAGAGAAGTGTAGGGCTGTCCAGTCTTCTCCATTTAAACCTTTCTCAGCCTTTGTGTATGTACAGACTCTGTTATTTATTTGACCCCCTCGTCTTTTATTTTATGTTTGTCTCTCCCATGAGGGTATAAAAAGAGGGAGGGAAAGAATAATTTCTCAATCAATCAAACTTAATGGAGCACTAATTGAGCGCTTAAGCACTTGAGACAGTACAGTGTAAGAGTCTATAGACAGGTTCCCTGCCTACAAGGAGCTTACAGTCTAGGATATACTTCTTCAGTGTATATTTCCAAAGCATTTAGTACAGTGTATTAAGTGGCACTCAGTATATGCTCCTGTTGCTACTACTAGTATTACTACTGTGATAAGGGGATCCAAGCCGTGTAGTAGCGGTTGTAGTACTAGTACCAGCAGCAAACATTACTGTTTTTTTGATCGTTCTCAAAATTAAATGTTGGGTTAGGCTCAATTTGATAGCAATAAGACCTAGGCTCACCTCAAGACAGCTTCACTAGTTGGGACATAAGGAGGATAGGCTACTCATAGAATCACTATATATTACAATAATAATAATAATAATAATACTGGTATTTGTTAAGTGCTTACAGTGCCAAGCGCTGCTTTAAACACTGAGGTAGATACAAGGTAATCAGATTATCCCACGTGGTGTTCACAGTTTTAATCCCCATTTAGTAGATGAGGTTACTGAGGCACAGAGAAGTGGCTTACCCAAGGTCCCACAGCAGACAAGTGGGGGAGCTGGGATTAGAACCCACATCCTTGGACTCCCAAGCCTGGGCTCTTCCCATTAAGTCAATGTTCATAAGATAACACTGGGCAGCCATAGACAGAGGTGACAGAATGTTTTATGCCTGCAGTAACACAAACCTTCTAACAATTTAGTGTCAATAATAGTAATAATAATTGTGGTATTTGTTAGGCACTTACTATGTGCCAGGCACTGTATTAAGTGGGGTTTGACATGGTCCCTGTACCTTGTGGGGGTCACGGTATCAATCCCCATTTTACAGATGAGGGAACTGAGGCCCAGAGAAGTTAAGTGACTTGCCCAAGGTCACACCACAGCTACGTGATAGAGCTGGTATTAGAACTCAGGTCCTTCTGACCAGGCTCGTGTTCTACCCAATAGGCCGCACTTAGTACATTGTTCTGCCCACAGTAGGCATTCAATAAGTGGTGTAGTAGAGCATGAACCTGGGAGTCAGAAGGTCATGAGTTCTAATCCTGACCCTGCCACTTGTCTGCTGTATGACCTTAGGCAAGTCACTTCACTTCTCTGGACCTCAGTTCCCTCACCTGTAAAATGGGAATTGATACTGTGAGCCCCACAAATGGACAGGGACTGTTTCCAACCCAATTTCCTTGTATCCACCCCAGCGCTTAGTACAGTGCCTGACACATAGTAAGTGCTTAACAAATACCATTATTATTAATGAGAAGCAGCATGGTTTAGTGGAAAGAGCTCGGGCTTGGGAGTCAGGTTGGGGGCTCTAATCCCGGCTCCACCACTTATCAGCTATATGACTTTGGGCAAGTCACTTAACTTCTCTGTGCCTGTTACCTCATCTGTATAATGGAGATTAAGACTGGGAGCCCCACGTGGGACAACCTATTTACTCTGTATCTACCCCAGTGCTTAGAACAGTGCTTGGCACGTAGTAAGCGGTTAACAAATACCATCATCATTATTATTGCTATTATTATAGTTACCATTGATTTAAGGCATCTCAGTTGAATTCTGGGAGACCATCAGGGCAGGCAGACCAGAGCATGGCATGCTGAAATCAACAACTGAGCTGCTCATTTTGAACAGGCATCTCAAGAGCATCTTGAGACAAAGGGGCAAAAGAAAAAAGTTCCAGGTGTAGTGAACAACTAACACAGCAGCACAAAAAAGAACCATCATTAGAGATCTGTAATATGGCTGGCTCTGGGGTCCCATATTGGCCCTCTTAGACTCATGTGCACCCATTGGTTAATACCACAGTCAGTGACATATTCTTTGAGTATGAAGGAAAACATAATCTCTCTCTGTGTCTATCTCTCCTTCTCTGTCTCTGCCTGTGTAGAAGACACAATGATGATGATGATGGTATTTAAGTGCTTACTATGTGTTAAGCACTGTTCCCTGACCTCAAGGAGATTATGCGTTGGCCACTTTTCCACATTCCATTGTAAATTCCCTGAGGTCAGGGATTGTATCTTCTAACTCACAGAGATAGAGATGTCAGAAGACTGACAAACACAGTTAGCATACATACAGTGGCAACAAGAGGAATGGTGGGGAAGAATAGGATTTGGGAGATTTGAAGGGGAAGGGAGTTTCATTAAAAGGGAACAAAAGTGAATATCGGTCAGAAATACAAGAGCTGAAAGGGAGGAACAGTTAGCTTGGCCAAAGGAAAGGGCGTAAGCCGAGATGTAGTGGGCCAGTAATAGCCATGTATAAATGAAGTGACAAATGAGCTTTATGTATGAATGTGAACTTGAATGTTACTGAGGAGACAGTGGCAGCAGGCCAACAAAACTCTAAAGTTCTGTGTATGCATGTTTTATTTAGCATTGTAATTAGATAATTATATCAACATTCTGGAAGTGTTTGTGTTTACTGAGAGTGTTGGGCGGGGGAGAGGGCCTTCTTTGGGGCTTTATGGTAAAGCTGAATTCTCTGACATGACTAAATGATCTCTGCTGAAGTTATCTGCAGTGATGTCCGTCGGTGACTTGGGTTGTGTTTGATTACATTTCCAGGTTTGATAGTTTAGTTACCGCATTGCAGCTGATCAAAATGTGTTGGATGAATTGTACCTACCTGCCCCAAGTGTTTCTGCATGGGATTGCATTAATTGTTTTTATCAGTTTTTAATCATTTCAGATTTTTCAACTAAGATTTAGTGATATGCTAGGTTTTGTTTTTTGTTTCCTTCAAAAAAAATCATTTTTCTATGGGAGTCAGAAGTACCTATATTCTAATTCTGGCTCTGCCACTTAGCTGTGTGACTTTGGGCAAGTCACTTAACTTCTCTGTGCCTGTTACCTCATCTGTAAAATGGGGATTAAGACTGTGAGCTGCATGTGGGACAACCTGATAACCTTGTATCTACCCTAGTGCTTAGAATAGTGCTTGGCACATAGTAAGTGCTTAACAAATGCCATCATTATTTATTTATTATTATTTGTCTATCCAAGGGTTTAGTAAAGTGCCTGGCACATAATAATGATAGTAATAATAATAACTGTGGTATTTTTTAAGTGTTTATTATATGTCAAGCACTGTTCTAAGCACTGGGTAGCTACAACATCATCAGGTGTCACATGAGGCTTGCACTGCAAGTAGGAGGGAGGACAGATATTGAATCCCCATTTTCCAGATGAGAGAACTAAGGCTCAGGGAAGTCAAATGACTTCCCAAGGTCACACAGCTGAAAAGTGACAGAGCCGGGATTAGAACACAAGTCCTCTGACTCCCAGGCCTGTGCTCTTTCCACTGGACCCCACTGCTTTTCACGGGACCTGTTGGTTTCTTCTCACCATCTCACCCGATCTTTGACGTGTCTACTTCAGCTCCACCCAGCCTGGAGCAGAGGAGCATCTTAGCTCTGTGACATGGGCTTCTGCCAGCCTTCCCATTCCCTTTCCCATTAGGGAAACAGGTGGTCAGAACCCTCTGGTCATAACATAAGTGCACATTTCTGGATGGACTTTAAAGATGTGGCAGATTTCTCAGCTCCTAGACTGCAGCATCTCTCTGCAGAGAGACCTTCCCTCTAAAAGTAATAATAATAATAATAATAATTGCATCTGAGTGCCCTGGTAGATACAAGCAATCAGGTTGGACACACCCTAGCCGGACAATCTACTCATTTTACTTTGGCCACAGCCCTCAAAGACACAAAATGACCTTCACCCTTTTGTCAGAACTCATGGAGAATCTACATTCACCTTTCCTGTCAAAGCCATTTGGTTGGATGAAAATATTCTATTTGCAAGGTATTGGGTCTAGATTTCTGATCCTCAGTCCCACAGCACTTACGTATCTATCTGCAGTTTTCATATTAATGTCTATCACCCCCTCTAGACCGTAAGCTCATTGTGGGTAGGAAACCCATCTACCGACTCTGTTGTATTGTACTTTCTCAAGCGCTTAGTACAGAGCTATGCCTGCAGTTAAGTGCTCAAGAAATACCATAGATTAATTGTTGAGGGTGGGGGGGGGTTCTCAGAGAATTGTCTTTGTTAAAAAGTGGTGGCTAATCACATCCTTATAGCAGCTTAAATCCCCTCCTCCCCGCCATCATGTCCCTGGATATGCTAAGTTTGTAAGGGGAATTGGGAGTTATGAATATTTGAACAATCTTCCATATGCACATGAAGGCATTTACTGTGGGATAGCACACTTATCATAAGTTGGAACTGGGAAACAAACCTGTGGTTTTTATAGGCCTTGAAAAACCCAGTCTAATGATATTACTTTATTGGCTTTTAGCTGGTTTTCCACCCTAGGGAACATACCCAGGACAAAACCATTTGATTATGGGACATCTCACCAAGACATTCCAGCAGGTTCTTTATTCAAATCCAGACGGTATTGCGGCTTTCATACCCTTCCCATCTCTTAATATTTGAAACTCCCCAAAGCACAATTAAATGGGTCTGGATAATCTGTCTTCTTGGACTTTAGGCGGCTTCGTGGTATCTAATTCCATTTTCTAGAAACTTTTCATACTGAACTGTACATTTTCCCCCCCATTAATATTTGTTCAGGAGTTTTGTCATGGAAATGAGATTGGAATTGACCAGGTGTTTTGATTCCTTCAGGAAGCTGCCCCTGTTCAATGCCCCAACAGGGACGTGAGTGAGCTATTAGCTATAAATAATGCACAGACACATAACTAAGTCGATAGCCAATAAATACATCCATGTGTCTTGAAGCAGGCTGATGACATGGTGTGTTAGGGCATGGAGTAGGATTAATCAGGGAAAGCTTCCTGGAGGAGGTAGCTTTTAAGGCAGTATCGAAGGAGGGGGAAGAATGTCATTCAGCAAAGATGGGGCTGGGGGAAGAACTGAGGAATGGGTCTGAGGTGGGAGTTAGGGTGAGTATTTATCAAGCATTTACATATGTTTCAAGCACTGTGGCAAGTGCTGGGGAAGATACAAAACAATATGGTGGAAGAGTCGAGAGTCATGGGCATCTAGGAGAAAGAAAGATCAGGATGGAGTGTCGGGGCAGAAGATCAGGCAGGTAGAATAATAATAATAATAATAATGGTATTTGTTAGGCCTTTACTATGTGGCAGCTATTGTACCAAGTGCTGAGGTAGATGCAAGATAATTGGGGTGGATACAGTCCCTGTCCCATATACGGCTCAGAGAGAAGCAGCGTGACTCAGTGGAAAGAGCACGGGCTTTGGAGTCAGAGGTCATGGGTTCAAATCCTGGCTCCACCAGTTGTCAGCCATGTGACTTTGGGCAAGTCACTTAACTTCTTTGTGCCTCAGTTATCTTATCTGGAAAATGGGGATTAAGATTGTGAGCCCCATGTGGGACAACCTGATCACCTTGTATCCCCCCGGCACTTAGAACAGTGCTTTGCACATTGTAAGCACTTAGCAAATACCATCATTATTATTATTTTTTTTTATTAATCCCCATTTTACAGATGAAGGAACTGAGGTGCAGAGAATAATAATAATAATGATGATGATGGTACTTACTATATGCACTGTTCTATGCGCCGGGAAGTAAAGTGACTTACTCAAGGCCAAACAGCAGACAAGCAGCAGAGCCAGGATTAGAACCTGGGTCCAAGGGAGCCCAATGATGGAGATAGGCACCCTGGAATTTTTCCACTGGCGGTGCAAGTTTCCAGACAAAGAACAACAAAAGGCATCCCACGTGGTGAACTGATCCAGCAGGAATTTGGGAAATGCTTGGCTGATGTGGGCAGCCAAAGCCACCCACTGTTTCCTGGCCTTGTGGCACATCATTGGTCTTCTACCCTGAATTCATGAAGACACCCACTGCCCCAGTGGTAACATGACCGCAGGATGAGCGCTTAGTACAGTGCTCTGCACATAGTAAGTGCTCAATAAATATGATTGATGATGATGAGGGGGGACAGGTGGAACCCTGCAAGCCACTGACTTTCTCATCGATCTTTCCACGCCCAGGCTCACAGTCTTGAGGAGTTTGGGATGGACCTGTGGCTGGTTGGTGTTTGTGATGGGGAGAGTCCCATTATCCACTGGGGCCCTGGTCTGGGAAAAGACATCTGGATACTCAACCAACACTCCTTGATAGGTTATGACGGTTGTGGACACGGCTTCTGGTGAAGAAGACGGTCATGATGATGATGATGATGATGATCATATTGACAATGATGATGATGATGACAGTGATAAGGATAATGATGATGTCAATGATGATCCTGATGACCACACAGTGAGAGACCCTGTAGCCAGGGGCTTAAAAATGTCATCCACCTGGCTATATTCCAGCCTGTCAGACAATCCAAAAGTCTCTGGTTTTTGAAAGATTCCCTGGGTTGCAGATGAACCAGGTTCAGAAATATTCTGCAGGCAATACCTTTAGAAAAGAAAAAAAGGCTTATTAAGTTAAATTTTGATCCGCTGCCTGCTTTCTTTTAGGCCACGGACACAGGGGCACATGCTAATTGAGACGGTTGCATTAACTCACTCAAAGCATCTGGCTTTATAACCACATTAACTCTCATCAGAAATTCCATCCTCACTTTGGCCACTGGTCATCGAGGACAATGGAAAGAATTGTGAATGAGATGGATATTGGATAATTTGATTCCTTTACTGTACTGGTGAGCATGTCAACAGGAGACATCTGAATCATGCGAGATGTCATTTTCCAAATGTTTGATTTTAAACATGATGCCTTGTCGGAATTCCCCGTGGGTTCTTTCTGGGAGCTGGGATTGGCTCGACAGTGGGGTTATTAGAAGGTCTGAATAGCCAGGCCCTTCTGGCACCAATGTATGCGGTGATAGTTTCCATCTGAGGCGTCTCCATGAGTTAAAAGACATAGGGAGCAAACATGTTGTCTTCCTGCTCCTTCACTAGCTCTGCAGCATCACCCCCTCAAAGATGACTGCCAAAGCACCTCTCTGAGTTGGCCCTAAAAGTTGCTGGTTCTCCCTTCATCTATCTACTGGGGCCAGGAATTATTATTATTGAACACTTACTATGTGGAGAACACTGTACTAAGCACTTGGGAGAGTGCAACACAATGGAATTAGCAGACCCGTGTCCTGCCCATGACGAGTTTACTGAGGGAGACAGATATTAGTAGGAATAAGTAAGTAATTTATAATATGTGATTTAAAGATATGTACAAAATCCCTTCACTCCTGGAAAGGCCGGGGCTGGCTTCGTTTGCCAGGGAAATGACCGTTCTCTCTTCTCCACTGCCCACAAATTCACTCCAGACCTCTGGTTATCTGCATGATAAGAACCAGATTTCATCAGTAGCAGCCTGTTCTCTTCAGAAGCACAGGTAAAACTTCTTTGACTGTCATTGTTTTTTTTATTTATGTAGACCAGGAGGCAGTCTAATAGCCAACAACCAACTCTGAAGCAGCGGGCTCTGTGGAAATAATAATAATGATAATTGTGATATTTGTTAAGCACTTACTATGTGCCAGACACTATTCTAAGCACTGGGGTAGTTACAAGCAAATCGGGTTGGTCTCTCTCTCTGCCCCATGTGGGCCTAAGAATCTTGATCCCCATTTTACAGATTAGGTAACTGAGGCACAGAGAAGTGAAATGACTTCATTCATTTATTCAATCATATTTATTGAATGCTTACTGTGTGCAGAGGACTGTACTAAGCGCTTGAGAAGTACAAGTTGGCAACATATTGAGATGGTCCCTACCCAACAACAAACTCACAGTCTAGAATGGGGAGACACAGTCGCGCAGCAGACAGATGGCAGAACCGGAATTAGAATGCAAGACCTTCTGACTCCCAGATCTATCCATGATCTCTATCCGCTCTACCCACTCTGCCATGCTGCTTCTCTGGAAAAGATGCAGGGCTGGGAGCCAGGAGACCTCAATCAATCAATCAATCACATTTATTGTTTACTGTGTGCAGAGTACTAAGTGCTTGGGAGAGTACAATATAACAGAGATGGTAGATATGTTCCCTGACCACAAGGCGCTTACAGTCTAGAAGGGGAGACAGACATTGATATAAATTATGAATATGGACATAAGTGCTATGGGGCTGAGGGTAGGGTGAATGAAGGGGGCAAATCCAAGTTGTAAGGGTGACAGGAGAAGGGTATGGGAGAAGAGGAAATGAGGGCTTAGTTGGGGAAGGCCTCTTGGAGAAGATGTGCCTTCTTTAAGGATTTGATGGTGGGGAGAGTGATTGTCGGATATGAAGTGGGAGAGCGTTCCAGGCCAGGGCCAGGCTGTGGGAGAGGTGTTTATGGTGAGATAATGAGATCGAGATCCTCACCTACTTCTCATCCTGGCTCCACCACTTGCTCCCATGTGCTCTTGGACAAGGTACTTCGATTCTTTATGCATCAGTGTTCTCATCAGTAAAATAGGGATAAGATGCCCATTCTCACTCCCCCTTAGCCTGTGAGCCCCATGTTGGACAGAGACTGTATCTGACCTGTTTGACTTGTACTGACCTCAGTCTTTGGCAAGAGATCGAGAAGCTGATGTCAGAATGCATTTCTGAACTACTCAAAAAGCTAAGGAATAATAATAATAATAATAGTAATGG
Organism: Tachyglossus aculeatus; assembly: GCF_015852505.1. Classification (NCBI taxonomy): domain Eukaryota; kingdom Metazoa; phylum Chordata; class Mammalia; order Monotremata; family Tachyglossidae; genus Tachyglossus; species Tachyglossus aculeatus. Next base: position 18,948,031 of record NC_052084.1, on the reverse strand, counting down.
TGATGTGTGGTACTTGCTAGGCAAGCACTGTATTCAACATTGGGATAGATACAAGATAATCAGATTGGACACATCCCTGTCCCACATGGGGCTCACAGTCTTAATCTCCATTTTACAGATGAGGTAACTGAGGCACTGAGAAGTGAAGTGATTCGCCCAGGGTCACAGAGGAGATAAGTAGTGGAGCTGGAATTAGAACCCAGGTCCTCTGATTCCAAGCCCATGTTCTTTCTACTAGGCAATGCTGCTTCTCAAAAAGTATCATCAAAAGTCCGAGAGATGGTTGTCAGGAGGGGTGGATTGCTGACAAGAAACCTGGAGGAAGGAGGAAGAGAAGGAGGGATGGAGGGAAGATGGGAGGAAGGAATGTAGGGAGAGAGAAAGAGAAGGAAGGTACTGGGAGTGAGGTAGGGAAAACGAGAGGGAGAGACACAGGGAGGAAAAAAAGCAGGGAGGCCCTCAGAAAAATTCCCAGTGCCATTTGAGAATCACATTATTAGTGCTTTTCTCTTACTGTTAATTAAGCTTTAATTTGGTTGGTAGCAGCTTTATTAAGTTTTCCTATTCATTTGGCTTATAGATTAGATTTCCTCTTAATTCACCAAGTGGGGTTGAAGGATATATTTCCTGGGAAACAGCATAGCCCAGTGGAAAGAGCCCGGGCCTGGAAGTCAGAGGACCTGCATGCTAATCCTGGCTCTGCAGTTGTCTGCTGTGTGACCTTGGCAAGTCACTTCATTCATTCATTCTTTCAGTTCTATTTATTGAGTGATAACAGTGTGCAGAGCATTGTACTAAGCACTTGGAAGAGTATAATATATTAATTAACAGACATATTCCCTGCCCATAGTGAGTTTACAGTCTAGATGGGGAGAAAGACATTAATATAAATAAATAAATTTCAACTATGTACATAGGTGCTGGGGGGTTGGGAGGAATGAATAAAAGGAGCAGGTCAGGGTGATGTAGAAGGTGTGGAAGAAGAGGACAGGAGGGATTAATCAGGGAAGGCCTTTTGGAGGAGTTGTGTCTTCAATAAGGCTTTGAAGGGGGGGAGAGTCATTGTCGGATTTGAGGAGGGAGGGCATTCCAGGACAGAGGCAGGTTGTGGGTGAGAGGTCAGTGATGAGATAGATGAGATCGAGGTCCAGTGAGAAGATTGGCATTAGAAGAGCAAAGTGTGTGGGCTGGGTTGTAGCAGGAGAGTAGCGAGGTGAGGTAAGAGGGGTCAAAGTGATTGAGTGCTTTAAAGCCAATGGTGAGGAGTTTTGCTTGATGCGGAGGTGGATGGCCATTTCACCGTGTCTTAGTTCCCTCATCTTTGAAATGGGCATTCAATACCTGCTCTCTTTCCCACTTCGGCTGTGAACCCCATGTAGGACCTGATGATACTGTATCTACTCCAGAGCTTAGTACAGTGCTTGGCTTGTAATAATAATAATGATAGCATTTATTAAGTGCTTACTATGTGCAAAGCACTGTCCTAAGTGCTGGGGAGGTTACAAGGTGATCAGGTTGTCCCACGGGGGGCTCACAGTCTTAATCCCCATTTTACAGATGAGGTAACTGAGGCACAGAGAAGTTAAGTGACTTGCCCAAAGTTACACAGCTGACAATTGGTGGAGCCAGCATTTGAACCCATGACCTCTGACTCCAAAAGCCTGTGCTCTTTCCAGTGAGCCATGCTGCTTCTCTAGTAAGCGCTTAATAAGTACCACAGTTGTTATTTCTGATAACCAAACTGCATCTTCATTTTCTCAGAAAACATACCCGATTGTTATCCTCTCCAGCTCTTACTGAAAGTTCTGAGACAATCAAGCTGGGTCCTTCTCCTTTACTCTTTGGGAGCCGCCCTCATTACTCTGCTTGAACGCCTGTCTTTCCCCATTATACTCCATGAGGACGGGGAACGGTTCTAACGACTCTATTGTAAATGTACTCTCCTAAGCTCTGCGCACCGTAAATGCTCAATAAATGCCATCGATTGGATGATTGATGTATTGCTTGGGACAAACCCATGAATCCCAAGTCAAACCCACCCTCAGGACCAAAAACTGTCATAGCTGGGAATGGATCAGCCTCAGAATTGCCTTCTTTCCACCCCAAATCTCTGAAAGTATGCAGGTAAAAGAATATATATTTATGTGCAGCAAGAACAGCTTAGTTCCTCTTAAAATACTCTGTCCAACCTGCCACAGTATACTAGACAAAAATAAGTCAACAGAGTTGGATTTGCATTTACATTGATTTGGACCCTCACAGGCCTTTTTAAAATGGTATTTGTTAAGTGCTCACTATGTGATAGGCACTGTACTAAGTGCTGGGGTAGATACAAACTAACCTGGTTGGACATAGTCCCTGTCCCGTGGGGCTCACAGTCTCATCTCAATCCCCATTTTACATAACTATGGCTGTACTATGGGATATTATAGTTTTCTGTTATTCATGCCCAGTAAATGCCCTAATGGAAAAATCACAAAGTAATAATGGCATTTGTTAATAATAATAATAATAACAATAATAATAATAATAATAATAATGGTATTTGTTAAGTGCTTACTATGTGCAAAGCACTGTTCTAAGAGCTGGGGGGATACAAGGTAATCAAATTGTCCCACATGAGGATCACAGCCTTAATGCCCATTTTACAGATGAGGGAACTGAGGTACAGAGAAGTGAAGTGACTTGTCCAAGGTCACACAGCTGACAGTTGGCGGAGTCAGGATTAGAACCCATGACCTCTAACTCCCAAGCCCGGGCTCTTTCCACTGAACCACGCTGCTCTCTAGTACTTACTAGGTACCCAGCTCTTGGATAGACATAACGTAAGCAAATGGACCCCAGTGCCTGTCTGAATTGGGATTCACAGCCTAACGGGAAGGGAGAACAGGTATCTTAGACCCATTTTAGAGATGAGGAAACTAAGGTGAAGTGACGTGACTTACCCAGGTTCACACAGCTAGCAAGTGGGCCGACCTGTGATAGGAACCCAAGCCTCTGACCGCCAAGCCTGTGCTCTTTCTACTAGCCATGTAACGTCTTCATGCCGCTTCTCAATAAGTTTTGGTCTTTGTTCTTGCCAGCATTCAATTAGTCAAACGCATAAACATGTAATTAGTCAAATACACAAACATGCAATTAGTTAACTACACAAACCTGGAGTAGCCTAAAATTTAAAAATGCGAAGAAGAGAAACAACCCATGGAATTACAGAGGCAGATGCGAATTCCATGTTGTGTGTCATCCTCTTGACCTTCTCCAGCCAGGGCTTTGGCGGGCCCTGGAAAGTGGAGGAAGACAGAGGATGTGCCTCAGTTTCCTCCAGCCTCTCCAAAGGGAGGATTAAAGACCTGTCAGGATCCAGGATGGGGATTGGAGGTTCCAGTGGATCAGGAGGTGTTCCCAGACTGAGCCCCCCTGTTTCCTCTGCTCCTCCTCCCCTCCCCATCGCCCCTACTCCCTCCCTCTGCTCTACCCACCTCCACACCCCATAGCACTTGTGCATATTTGTACATATTTATTATTCTATTAATTTTTTTAATGATGTGCATATATCTATGTAGCCATATATATATGGCTTCAAAGTTCTCCATCACCTTGCCCCCTCCTACCTCACCTCCCTTCTCTCCTTCTCCAGCCCAGCCCACACACTCTGCTCCTCTGCAGCTAACCTCCTCACTGTGGCTCGTTCTTGCCTGTCCCACTGTCGACCCTTGGCCCATGTCCTACTTCTGGCCTGGAATGCCCTCCCTCCGCACATCCGCCAAACTAACTCTCTTCCCTTCAAAGCCCTACTGAGAGCTGACCTCCTCAAGGAGGCCTTTCCAGACTGAGGCCACCCTTATCCTCTGCTTCTCCTCCCCTCCCCATAGCCCCCACTCCCTCCCTCTGCCCTACCCCCTTCCCCTCCCCACAGCACTTGTGTATATTTGTAAATATTTATTATTCTATTTATTTTATTAATGATGTGTATAACTATTTTGATAACTCTATTATAACTGTTATAACTATAACTCTGTTATAACTATAACTCTATAACTATAACTCTATTTTGATGGTATTGACGCCTGTCTACTTGTTATGTTTTGTTGGCTGTCTCCCCATTCTAGACTGTGAGCCCACTGTTGGGTAGGGACTGTCTCTATATGTTGCTGAATTGTACTTTTAAGCATTTAGTACAGTGCTCTGCAAACAGTAAGTGCTCAATAAATATGTTTGAATGAATGAATCTATAATTCTATTTATCTATTTTGATGTTATTGATGCCTGTCTACTTATTTTGTTGCCTGTCTCCCCCTTCAATACTGTGAGCCCGTTGTTGGGTAGGGACTGTCTCTCTCTGTTGCCGAACTGTACTTTCCAAGCACTTAGTACAGTGCTCTGCACACAGTAAGTGCTCAATAAATACAACTGAATGAATTGAATGAATGAATCTTTGATTGGATCGGGTCCAACTCAAGAAGATGTGGAAGACAAAGCCCATCAAACTTTGAAGCAAATTCCCTGGACTACTTTTTTGTAAATAGCATCCGTTATGCACTATGTGCCAGGCACTGTACTAAGCTCTGGGGTAGAGACAAGCCAATCAAATTGGACACAATCCTTGTCTAACCCGGGGTTCACAGTCTTAATCCTCATTTAACAAATGAGGAAACAGAGGCCAAGAAAAGTGAAGTGACTTTCTCAAGGTCACACAACAGACAAGTGGCGAAGCAAGGATTAGAACCCAGGTCCTTCTGCCTCCCAGACCTGTGTTCTATTTCCTAGGCAATGCAGCTGGTGTGATCTCAGCTCCCTTCCATCTACACCCATTTTGTTCCTATTTGGTTAGCCATTAGTGATAAATCTAGTCTGTTGGCTCTTGCCTTCCGGGAATGCAAAGACTCCTTGTGTTTTCTCAGAAAAAGCTGAGGGAAATAGACAAATGCAAAACTGTAACCTTTGGAACTGGCAAACGATCAGTGAATTCTCTGTATCCAGAGCCTGTGTCTAGGACCAAGAATCTCTCTGGCATAATTCTCTGAATAGCCAGGAGGAGGTAAAGTTGTTTGCTAACGGTTTCATTTTAACCTTCATTGTACTGGGGCATTTATCAAAATTTCCACCCTATTATGATCAATTTCATTTTAAACGCCTTCGTAGGACACGCAAATTTGTGAAGCATTCCATATTTTTCTTCAAAGCCTTATTGAAGGCACATCTCCTCCAGGAGACCTTCCTTGATTAAACCCTCTTTTCCTTTTCTCCTTCTCCCTTCTACATCACCTTGATCCATTTTATTCACCCCTTCATCTCCCACAGCCCCATGGCAAATAAGTACATATCCATAATTTATTTATATTAATGTCTGTCTCCCCCTCTAGACTGTAAGCTTGTTGTGGACAGAGAATGAGTTCTATTGCATTGTACTCTCCCAAGGACTTAGTACAGTGTTCTGCACTCATTAAGCACCCAGTAAATACGATTGATTGATCGATCGATTGATCTCTAAACTCTGTTACTTCTTTCTATCTGTAATTTACTTTGGTATTTGTCTATTCCACTAGATTATAAATTCCTTGAGGGCAGAATTGTGTCTATTTACTCTACTGTATTCACCCATGTGCTTAGTACAGTGTTTTGCACACAGGCAGCACTCAATTGATGGTATTTATTTAGTGTTTACTGTGTGCAGAGCACTGTACTAAGAGCTTGGAAGAGTCTAGTTCAACAGAGTTCAGTGACAGGTTCCCTGCCCACAGTGAGCTTGAGGTCTAGAAGGGGAGACAGCTATGAATGTGTTTCAATAAATGAATAAATACAATTAAATAAATAGCAATGTTTGATTGACAAGGGTGACAGGAGTCAGCAATGCCCTGACCAGGCAGCTGGGGCAAGAGAGAGAAAGTATCGCGCAGTGGTTCGAGCTCCAGTTTGGAAATCAGAAGGTCGTGGGTTGTAATACAGGCTCCACCACATGTCTGCTGTGTGACCTTGGGCAAATCACTTCACTTCTATGTGCCTCAGTTACCTCATCTGTAAAATGGGGATTGAGACTGTGAGGCCCGCATTGCTTAGTGTCCCACCCGATTTACTCATATCCTACCCAGTGCTTAATACAGTGCCTGGCACATAGTAAGTTCTTAAAAAATACTATAATTATTAGTGTTAGAGGGTGACTCTTCAGGGACCAATGCTTTGGGAAAGCATCCCTTATGAAGAAGACTTTGGATTACCATAAGGAATTTTAATTTCATCCTCAACATTTATGTGCATACATAGATTCAATTATACATTAAATTATTCAGCTATTATTATTTACTTATCCTAACATATTGGAACAATTACTACCTGTTATAACCTTATCCCTCCTCTTCCTCCCCCTATTTCCAAACAATGTTTGTTTTAAAATTCCTGCTCCAGTTTTGCATCTCCCAGTGGAAAGGAGACTGAGAGCATATAGCCCTGTATAGGAAATATGTTTCCTTTTGATGAGGGATGGCTAGAGGATGAACTGAGAAACCATTGCTCTTTCTTTAAAAGGTAATTCCCTATCTTCTCCCAGTAGAAAAGAAATGACAGATCTTTACTTGTACATCTCTCTTCATGCTGACCCAATCAAAACACTATTTTTCTTTTGCCTTTTTGACACAAGCCAAATTAAAGTACCTGAGACCAACTCCTCTGAGTCTCTACCTCACTCACTCATCTTGGTCTGGATTGACTGGGCTCCACCTACATCAGAGTTCTGGCCAAGTGAGACTAGATTATTAATGGGAGCCGTTATTAAAAAAACAAAAAACGAAATGGTGGATCAAGCCCTCACTTTATCAGTGCTAAACCTACAGAAGACTTGTCACTAAGTAATAAAATAAACCTGATTATTCTTCCCATTTTCCTTTTTTGGCTTTCCACTTTATGGCTGTTGCTATTTGTGAATTTTCAGAACTTGTATTTCTTTTCCTGTGTTTTAATCACTCAAAAATTATATATACATGTGTATCTAGATATGCAAGATAGGCAGATAAGAGCATGTTGGAGATTTGTTTCAGGCGATCTTTTGGAATTACCTTTGGATTTGAATTATTCATGCCATTCTGGTCCTTAAGATCACAGATCATGGAGAATGGACTGAATCAATCAGTGGTATTTACTATCTGCAGAGCACTATACTAAGCTCATGGGGGGAGTACAATACAACAGAAATAGCAGCTATGCTCCCTGCCCTAAATGAGCTTACAGTCTAGAAGATATTCCACTTTAATTAACGTTGAAACTTAAGTATGCCTGGCTGTTGTTATTTGTGAATTTTCAGGAGAATTTTATTTTTCTGAAGAGACTGCCCTTATTTTGATGTCTTTGTGGACTGGGTGTTGGCAGTGTATTTCTTATCTTATTTCATTCAACCTTCCCCCTTCTCTAGAGTATTTTCACACTCACTGTAGTGGAGGAGGTCATACAGATTTGGGACCCCTAGAGCCATATTGGTATCTGGGGAGCATGGCCTGAGAGAAGCAACATGGCCAAGTGGATAGAACATGGGCCTGGGAGTCAGAAGGACCTGGGTTCTAATCCTAGCTCCACCGCTTGTCTGCTATGTAACCTTGGGCAAGTCACGTCACTTCTCTGTCCCTCAGTTACCTCATCTGGCAAATGGGGATTGACTGCAAGCCCCATGTGGGACAGGGACTGTGCCCAACCTGATTAACTTGTATCTATCCCAGAGATTAGTACAGTGCCTGAACATAGTAGGCACTTAACAAATACCACAATTATTAATAATTATTTTTAGGTGGCCAGCCATTGCAGAGTCATATCCAGGCCTGTCGGATTAGCCTAGCCCAGGGGAATGGAGGAGAGCTGTGTAGAAAATGCCAGCCAGTACAAAAGACAGAGGGACAGGGAGAGAGAAAGAGGTGACCACTCAACCATTTGGAAGTGGGTCTGGGGAAGTTTATATAAAGTTTAGAGACTTTCAATGGACCTCCCCTTAAAGGTGTCCCTGGAAAGCAAAAAGTGAAGAATGAGGGTGGAAGGTTGGAGGAGAGCGGAGCAGTGGTTTACATTTTTCCTCAGGCATGCTTAAATCTTAGCTTGACCACTGCCAGGGTTCAGGCTATTTGCAGAAGAAAATGATGGGTCTCATTACAAGCCCCAAACTGTTGTTCTGTTGCTCCTTGGACTCCAGCAGCCTCCAGAGAGCTGATTGGGCTCAAAGTCCGTGCAGATCTGATGATGTTTGCAGTTTGTTCCGGCTGGAGGATGTTTTTATAGAGCATCAGAAGCTCAATCCTTACCCTGGCTTCAAGGTCCCCTTTGAAACTTTGATGTCAAAATCAATGCTGAAACTTTGAAGGGCTGAAGGTAACGATTCTGTCCCCATGATGACTGGCAGTGTGCAGTGGCCCTTTAATGACCATAAATGGTGATGATGATGATGATGTTGGTATTTGTTAAGCACTTACTGTGTGCCAAGCACTGTTCTAAGCACTGGGGTAGGTACAAATAAATCTGGTTGGACAGACCTGACCTCGTGACCTTGGGAAAGTCACTTCACTCCTCTGCACCTCAGTGACCTCATCTGTAAAATGGGAATTAAGACTGTGAGCCCCATGTGGGACAGAGACTGTGTCCAACCTGATTAGCTTGTCTCTACCCCAAGCACATAATACAGTGCCTGGCACATAGTAAGCATATAATAAATACCACTACTATTATTATTAGGTGACTAAGAAAAAGAACTAATAGAACCCTCTCTTTTTCACACTGGTTAAGTATTAGAGTATTAAGTATTATTAAGCGCTTACTATGTGCAAAGCACTGTTCTAAGCGCTGGGGAAGTTACAAGGTGATAAGGTTGTTCCACAAGGGGCTCACAGTCTTAATCCCCATTTTACAGCTGAGGTCACTGAGGCCCAGAGAAGTGAAGTGATTTGCCCAAAGTCACGCAGCTGGCAATTGGCAGAGCTGGGATTTGAACCCATGACCTCTGACTCCAAAGCCCGGGCTCTTTCCACTGAGCCATGAGGGGAAGCAGCATGGCTTAGTGGGAAGAGCACAGGCTTGGGAGGCAAAGGTCATGAGTTCTAATTCTGCAGCTGCCACTTGTCTGCTGTGGGACCTTGGGCAAGTTGCTTAACTTCTCTGTGCCTAGCTTCCTTCCTCTGTAATATGGGGATTAAGACGGTTTGCCCCACAGGGGACAACCTGATTACCTTGTATCTACCCCAGTGCTTAGAACAGTGCTTGGCACATAGTAAGCGCTTAACAAACACCATCATTATTATTACCAGCAGCTGACATGATGGAGAGACCTCTTAAGTAAAATTTTATCCTTTTTGGAGTCTTCCAAGTCTCCTTCCCTTCCTCCTTCTCCTTTTTTTTTTAAATGGAATTTGTTAAGTGCTTACTGTGTACCAAGTACTGTGCTAAATGCTGGGGTAGATACAAAATAATTATGTCAGATCCAATCCCTCCTTTTGGGCAAGGATCACTTGTACCAATTTCTCTAGAACTTAGTACAGTCAGGAAATGTTTAATAAATTCTGTTTTTTGACTGACATTGATTCTGCCATTTCGAAAGAGAAGCCCCTTTCAACAGACCGAACACTATTGTTGCAAAGAGCATAGCCCTGGGAGTCAAGAGCCTAGGTTTCTAATTCTGCTGTGCGACTTGCCTGCTGCATGATGTTGGGCAAGTCACTTAGCTTTGCTGTACCTCAGTTTCCTCATCTGTAAAATGGGAATTAAATATCTGTTCTTCCTATTTAGACTGTGACCTTGTGTGGGACAGAGACTGTGTCCAACTTGATTATCCCATCTCTACCTCAGTGCTTGGATCAGAGTAAGTGCTTAATAAATGTCACAGTTATTGTTAAGACTGCATGTGGCAGTTCATTACTCAGAACTGTATTGGATGAAATGGTGCTTAAGGTCTGCTAGGTAAAATACTTAATAATTTTTGCCATTATGACTGATTAATCAATAATAATGCAACCGTGAAATTATATAGCACTTCTGTTTTGCAAAACTTCCATATTACTTGCCTCACATTTTAATCAATCCATTAATCATATTTATGGAGTGCATACTGTGTGCAGAGCATTGTACTAAGCACTTGGGAGAGCACAATATAACAAATTTGGTAGACATACTCTCTATGTACAAATTTCTTCTCACAAAGTCCTTGTGACCTTGGAAAAAGCAGATAATATTATCCCTACTTTACAGATGAATAAACTGAGGCATAGTTTCTTCCCAATGAGCCAGTGGCAGGGTTAGGAGAGAACCTAGAACCGCAGAGAACCTGAACTTTGCTCTTTCCACCAGATCACGCTCCTGACCTGAATTCTATTATTTAATTGCATCTGTGTTGTCCTGCTCGAATTTATTTGAATTGTCTTTTCCTTGACAACTGATTTAGATAATGAGCCCCCACTTTGAGAGTCTACCCGGTGTGTGGCCCATTATTATTATTTTTCAATATTCATTCAATTGTATTTATTGAGCACTTACTGTGTGCAGAGCACCGTACTAAGCGCTTGTGGTATTCGTTAAACTCTTTGTCAAGCACTGTTCTAAGCTCTAGGGCTAGACACAAGTTAATCAGTATTCATTCAGCACTTATTCTTTGTCAAACACCGTTCTCAGCCCCGAGGTTAAATGCAAGTTAATCAGGCTGCCCTACAGGAACTCACAGTCTAAGTCAGTGAGAAAAAGATTGAATATCCATTTTACAGGTCAGATAATTAAGGCACAGAGAAATTAAGTAATAGGCCCAAGGTCAACAGCAGATAAGTGGCAGAGCAGGGACTAGAACCCAGCTCCTCTATCTCCCAGGCCCGTGCTCTATCCACCAGGCCACGCCACTTTTCCTAAACCCTTCGTAAGTCCTTAATAACCACTGTTGTTAGGGTTACTTACATCTGGTTTTATCATCATGGAGAAGCTAGAATAAAACCTCATTCTGGGGTTTGCACTTTAGAGTCAAATTTTGCTTAAGGATCATTCATCCCAAATCCCCAAATAGGAAGTGGTGCAGAGGATAAAGAGACATTAGCGAACAACTAAGAATCTGCTTTCTGCCACCTTCACCCAACTGGTGTGTCTGAGAGTAGAACCAAAGTGGTCATTCTGGAGAATGGGGAATCACTGTCCTTCATCTTTATTAATGCATTGTGATGATTAGGAGGGCTTCTAATGAAAATTCGGGAGATGAATAATTGATATATGGCCTGCTTGGGAGCAAAGTCAAGTTGCCTGGGAGGATAAAACCTTTCTGGAAAGATCTGGAGAATCCTCAATAAGGATGAGCCCTGGAAGGTCAGGGAGTTGGGAAGGAGGGTGGCGGATGGGTCTCTGCAAGGAACATTTTGGGTTGTGGTCCCCAAATCATGCCTAAGTTGGTTGGGGGCAGAGATCTAGGGGAACTGAAACACAGAGGAAAAAAGTCACACTCAGTTTCATCCCACAAAATAGTTCATTAGAAGAAAGCTTTCTGCCTGTCTCATGATTCAGAAAGGCAGCTGAGCAAACAGAGATTATAATGAGGAAATAAGAAAAAGCTGAAAGTGCATTTTCATTCATTCATTCATTGGATCACATTTATTGAGCGCTTACTGTGTGCAAAGCACTGTACTAAGTGCTTGGGAGAATACAATATAGCAATAGATAGACACATCCCCTGCCCCAACAAGTTCAGACAATAGAGTGCAGCACATTTTATTTGGATAGCATAGGGCGGATATAATCGTGGAGTCAGCAAGCTGGAGTGATCAGCTATCAAGTTAATGCAAGCATTTATCTTATCCTTCCTTGATTACTGTATCAGCCTCCTTGCTGACCTCCCTGCCTCCTGTCTCTCCCCACTCCAGTCCTACTTCATTCTGCTGCCCAGATCATTTTTTTTAAAGTTCAGTTCATTTCCCCACTCCTCAAGAACCTCCAGTGATTTCCCATCCACCTCAGCATCAAACAGGAACTCCTTACCAACAGCTAGAAAACACTCAATTAGCTCAACCCTCACAGAACTCCTACTACAACCCAGCCTGACACTTCACTCCTCTAAAACCAACCTACTCACTGTACCTCAATCTCTTCTATGTTGCTGCCAACTTCTCACCCACATCCTGCCTCTGCCTTGGAACTCCTTCCCTCTTCATCTCCACAGGCAATCACTCTCACAACCTTCAAAGCCTTATTAAAAGGCGCATTTCCTCCAAGAGGCCGTCTTCGACTAAGCTCTCATCACCTCCTCTCCCTCTCCCTTCTTTGTAGCTCTTGCACTTGGATTTGCCCCCTGCACACAGTAAACACTCCATAAATGTGATTGATTGATTGGGAGAGTACAATACAGCAGAGTTAGTAGACATGTTCCCTGCCCACAGGGAGCTCACCACGTAGAGGATCTTATAGTCTTAGAATGTAAATGATCCATTGGTGCTGGGTTATTAATTGGGTAATCTCTCAGCCCCCAACATCTTAAGGATTGTACAGACTTAGTCAAACATCTCACTGAAATGGGGGGCAGTCTCAACTTAGATTATTTCAAACTTTTCAGGGCTGCTCATTTAAAGAACCTCTAGTCTTTTACTAGAGGTTGAAGAGAAACATTTATTTTCTTTTTACCAACTCAAAATATCCAGCTAGACAAGGCAAAGTCAGGAATCTTTTCATTTTGTTCCCATCTATAATAATAATGATAATAATAAATGGCATTTATTAAGCACTTTTTATGTGCAAAGCAATGTTCTAAGAGCGGGGAGGTTACAAGGTGACCAGGTTGTCCCACGGGGGGCTCACAGTCTTAATCCCCATTTTGCAGATGAGGTAACTGAGGCCCAGAGAAGTGAAGTGACTTGCCCAAAGTCACACAGCTGACAATTGGCGGAGCCGGGATTTGAACCCATAACCTCTGACTCCAAAGCCTGTGCTTTTTCCACTGAGCCACGCTGCTTCAATATAATCCCATCCAAGGTCTCCTTTCCCTTCATACCCAGAATTAAGTGAGACAATCCTGTTACTGCTGTAACTGGGAAAATATAACATTGAGTTGAAAGAGCACTAACAAAATATGATTTCAATTGGTCACTCCATAAATGATTATTAACAGTTTTCTGTTTGCAAAACAATGAACTGAGGTCTTGGGAGATCACAATAGGATAGGTAGACACATTTCCTGCCCTCAAGAAGCTTACATTTTAGAGGATAAGTTTACAGTTTAGAAGTACAGTCCCATAGAAAATGGATTCTCAAGATTTTTAAAAAATGACCCAAACAATATAATGTGAAAAGGAGTGATTAAATGGTTATATGTTATAAATGGTTAAATGTTTAAGTGAGTTATATCATCAAAAGAATTGTAGATGAGTACCAGGTTTTGTCTTTCATGTCCTATTAATCAAAAAAGTCACCTTTTGCTCACACATTAGGGATCTGTCATTCCCTAGGCTAAATAGATTTGGTATTATTTAATGATAATTAATCACTATTTATACCAGTCAAAATGCTCCAGGGATAGAGGAGGAGAAGAAAGGGAGTTTTCTTCTGTAGCATCCAGATTTATTAAGAGAAGCAGCGTGGCTCAGTGGAAAGAGCACGGGCTTTGGAGTCAGAGGTCATGGGTTCAAATTCCGGCTCTGCCAATTGTCAGCTGTGTAACTTTGGGCAAGTCACTTCACTTCTCTGGGCCTCAGTTACCTCATCTGTAAAATGGGGATTAAGACCGTGAGCCCCCAGTGGGACAACCTGATCACCTTGTTACCCCCCCAGCGCTTAGAACAGTGCTTTGCACACAGTAAGTGCTTAATAAATGCCATTATTATTATTGTTATTATGTTCATGTAATCACTCATACATACATGCACACACATATCTAGACATGCAAGATAAGCAGATCAGAGAATGTTGTGACAGTTGGTTCAAATAACCTTTCTGGATAACCGTTGGATTAGAATTATTCATGCAATTCTGGTCCTTATGATCACAGATCACTGAGGGTGGGCTGGAACAATCGATTAGTCAGTTAATCAATGGTGTTTATTGAATGCTTAATATGTGCAGAGCACTGTATTAAGGCCTTGGGAGAGTACAATACAACAGAATTAGCTGACATGCTCCCTGCTCATAACAAGTTTACGGTCTAGAAGGTATTCCAGTTTTATTAACGTTCTAGCCTAAGCATCTCCAAGTTGGTTGGGCCTGGATGAAGGGAAGGAAGAGAGGGGAGAGGGAATACTTTTTGGGTTTCTGGGCTGCCTTGACAGAACAACCAAGACTCCATCTGGTAATTTACTCTCACAAGCATTTTGTACAATTCTCTGCCCACAGTAGACTATATGTAGCTCTTTGAGGCAGGGTTTGTGTCTGCCAACTCTGTTGAACTCTCCCAAGTACTTAGTTCAGCGCTCTGAACTGAAGCCTCCCACGCACTCAGTACAGGAAGCACTTACCGTCCCAGAGTAAGCCCTCAATAAGTACGCTCAATTGACTGATGGATAGAGATTGCTTCCTAGCTTCTAAGTCAGAGACTTATTCAATTGTCAGGAACCAAGTAAGGAGGAGGCAGGGCCAAGATCTTGCCTGGGTCCAAATCCCCATCTTCCTCTGTCTAGGGTGTGGATCTGGGCATGTATATAGGGGCAAGGGGGAACAGTCCTTATCCAGACTAAATTTACCTCCTTGGAGCTGTCAGATCTGCCTCTCAGTGCAATTCCCACTTCACTGTGCCTCCAGATCGAAGGCATGACCTAGTGGAACGAACATGGGCTTGGGAGTCAGAGGTCATGGGTTCTAATTCCAGCTCTGCCGCATATCTGTTGTGTGACTTTGGGCAAGTCACTTCTCTGTGCCTCAGTTACCTCATCTGTAAAATGGGGATTAAGGCTGAGAGCCCCATATGGGACACTGACTGTGTCCAATCTGATTACTTGGTATCTACCCCAGCACTTAGAATAGGGCCTGGCACATAGTATGTGCTTCAAAAAAATACCATAAAAACCCCCAAAAACAAACAAACCAAAAAACTGCACCACCAGACTGAGGAGCAGTGCAGTCTAGCGGATAGAACACCACTTTGGGAGTCAAAAGGACCTGGGTTCTTATCCCAGCCGCAATACTTGTCTCCTGAGTGGCATCGAGCTAGGCACTTCAGTAAAAGGGGGATTCCGACTGTGAACCCCATGTAGGACATGGACTGTTTCCTACCTGATTATCTTTTATCTATCCCAGCACTTAGTACAGTGTCTGGCACATAGTAAGTGTTTAACAAATAGTTAAAAAACAATGAACAGAATCCAAGTAGATGGAACCTTCTGCTTACTCTCCTTGTCTCTATCTCATTTTCTTCCTTTGGCTCTTTTGTTTTCCACTTATCTCTGCAGTTCTGCCTCTACTTTTTTCTGTATTGTCTCTGTCCTATGGGGTTCACTCTCCTACCTTCTTTTCCCTTAGGGCCCATGCTTCAGGAATATCAAATGGTCCTCTAAAAACAGAGCAAATAACAAGCTCATACTGAACGATGGTAGTGTACTCACAGTCTTTGGCCCTCGAAGCTCCTGGGAGCTGCATACGGGAAGAGGGAAACCCTTTTAGAGTTCAAAAATATAGCTTTTGCATGAAGGAAGGGAAAGAGAAGGGGGCAGTTTCTGATATATTACAGACTCAGAGAGTGTGGAGCAGAGCATAGGTGAAAAAAGAGAGGGAAAGAGAGAGGGGACAGAGGGAAGATAAAATATAGGTCATTGAAAAGTGGACAGCTCCCCTGGAGAACTTTTCTAGGGATGAATGGGACTTGCTGAGATCAAATGTCCAGAGAGAGAGAACTTCCCAGGGCTCAGCTGTTATTTGGCAGTGAATAATAATAATTATGATGATAATAATAGTAATAACAACTGTGGCATTTGTTAAGCACTTACTATGTGCCAGGCACTGTACTAAGTGCTGGGATGGATACATGCTTGTCTACTGCAGGGTGACCTAGTGGAAAGAGCACAGGTCTGGGAGTCAGAGGTTGTGAGTTCTAATCCAGCTCTGCCACATGTCTGCTGTGTGACCTTGGACAAGTCGCTTAACTTCTCTGTAAAATGTGTATTAAGACTGTGAGCCCCATGTGAGACAGGGACTGTGTCCAACCTGATTACTTTGTATCTATCCCAGTGCTTAGAACAGTGCTTGGCACACAGAAAGCCCTTGACAAATACCACAATTACTATTGAGAAGCATCATGATGTAGTGGATAGAACACGGGGCAGAGAGTCAAAAGGCCTTTGGTTCTCATTCTGGCTCTGCCACCTGTCTTCTGTGTGACCTTGGGCAAGTCTCTTCACTTCTCTGGGCCTCAGTTACCTCATTTGTAAACTGTGATCCCCATGTGGGACAGAGACTGCGCCCAACCTGATTATCTTGTATCTACCCCAGCTCAGGCACAAACTGGAAATAACCTTGGGAAAGTCACTTAGCTTCCCCGCACCTCAATTCCCTCACCTGCAAAATGGGGATTCAGTATCCATTCTCCTTCCTACTTAGACTGTAAGTCCCATGTGGGGCAGGGACTGTATCCAACCTGATTGTCTTGTAACTACCTCAGCATTTACAATAGTGCTTGACAAACAATAGGCACTTAACAAATACAATATAGAGACATATATTAAAAAAAAAGAAATATGAAAAACAAAAATCTGTGCCTGGAAGTCAGATCTCCTCAGTCCAACTTCTGCAGAAGAGACAGAACCTCTCCAGGGAACGCCATGATTGG
Source organism: Tachyglossus aculeatus (assembly GCF_015852505.1). NCBI lineage: Eukaryota > Metazoa > Chordata > Mammalia > Monotremata > Tachyglossidae > Tachyglossus > Tachyglossus aculeatus. The sequence goes on along the minus strand of NC_052084.1, from coordinate 18,931,299 downwards.
TTGGTTGGTTCATTTGGTTACTCAGGTTTTATTTCACATGCTGAAATAGCTCCACTCCCCAAGACATGGTCATCTGTCACTCACATGACACACCCACACGCAACACACACACACACACACACACACACTCCAAACACAAAAATTTTCAGTTACTTGGATTTCTTTTCATGTTTTTAAAAAGGTTTGTCCCCAGCAAAGTCACTCACCACACATACACACACCAAGCACTTACACCCTTGGCTAGATTCTGGGTAGAAATTCAACTCCTTCAAGAGTGAATTATCCAAGGAAAGGGTTGTCTCGGGAAAGACAGCCGTGGCTTTTTGGCATAAATGAGTTCAAGACACAAGCCACTTCGGGGCAACAGCAGGAGTAAAAAAGAATGTGCTACCTTCCTCTGAACTTTCTCAAGGCTGACTCCCAAGGCTGCTTCAATGATGGGGACAAAGAGACCACTCTATTGTCCATTTCACTGAGGGAGTGAGCTGTACCTATTGGCTGTACTTGAATCTGTGACCTTTGGGCATTTGATATTCACTCCCCTTCTCAACCCCACAACAGTTAGGTACATATCAGTAATTTCTATTATTTACATTAAAGTCTGTCTCCCCCTCTAGACTGTAAGCTCCTTGCAACCAGGGAATGTGTCTACCAACTCTGTTATATTGTACTCTTCCAAGTGCTCTATACAGTGATCTGTGTATAGTAAGAGCTCTATAAATACCTTTGGTTGATTGATTGACTTCTCTGTTTCATTAGATGAGGGGGTGCAGGGTGCCCAAATTTGCCAAGCTCCGGCTTTGAGTCCCCCTCCTCCAAATCAGGCAGTCACTCAGTTGTTTGCATTTATTGAGCATTTGTGTGCAGAGCTCTCTACTATGTGCTTGGGAGAGTGCAATATAACAATAAACAGACACATTGCCTGTCTACAATGAGCTTACATAGAAATTAAAAAAAATACGGATGTGTACGTAAGTGCAGTGAGGCTGGGATGGGTGATGCAGAAGAGAGGGGGAGAGAGGAAAGGAAGGCTTAGTCAGAGAAGGCCTCTTGGAGGCCTCTTTGAAGCCTTCTATCAGCACCCCTCCTCCTTCACTCTGATTTCTAAGGCAACAAATTAAGTGAAGAGAAAAGGTCATATGTGTAGAATTTTTAAAAAGATTGTTCAGTGCAAATTGGAACAGGAATGATTTGGGGGAAGAGAGAGACATCCAACTGTGTTTTCTAGGGCAGCCTCGCTGTGGAAAGAGTTGCTATGGAGATAAACAGATGCAAACAAATGCTGTTTTGGTAAGCAAGGGCCAGTTTAACTTGAGCTTGCGTGTGTATAAGCAACTCTACAGGAAAAGAAAAAAAATTATCATCCTGAATTGAAATATCTAATCATCGGAGAAACGATTGAAAAGTACTCTCCTCGATTGTTTCAAGGCAGTTGGAACCAAGTTAGTCCCTGGACACATAGGTACTGCTTAACCCTCTATAATTTTTAGCATTTTGTCTTGTTTTTCCAAACTTGTTTCCCCAGGTAGATGCCTTGAAGTTTGGGAAATGTGGGGAGCAGCGTGGTCTAGTGGAAAGATCCCGGGCCTGGGAGTCAGAGGACCTGGTTTCTAATTCCAGCTCTGCCGCATCCCCGCTGTGTGACCTTGGGAGAGTCACTTCACTTTTCTGTGCCTCAGTTCTCTCATCCGCAAAATGGGGATTCAATGCCTGTTCTCCCTCTTACTTAGACTTTGAGCTCCGTGTGGGACTTGATGATCTTGTGTCTACCCCAGTACTTAGTACAGAGCGAGACACAAAGTAAGCACCTAGCACATACCGCAGCTTTGTGTTTTTAGGCTAATGTCACACCACCATTTTTTTCTTTTCTGTAGAGAATTAATTTGACAGCTCAGAGAATGTCGGTCTTCATGTCAAAGTGGATATTTTGGATCACGAAGAGACAGTGATATGCTGTGTAAAAGTAAGTGAGTACAAAATTTTGCCTTTATTGAAACATAGTGAACAGTTCAAAATTTGGTATTCAATAAATAATAAATCAACATTTAAATTAAATTTAGATTGCCTGACAATTGACCAAGCCCTATTTACAGGTCCCATTTGCATGAAGAGAAACTTCTGCTTTCGAATGACTTTGTTTCTGATTTTGGTAAATTGGTGAAGAACTGTACTGGAGATGTGCTATGATCCTCTGAATTTTGTGAAAAATGGTCCTAACTTGAAAATTTTCCCAAATGATTACCTTTCTAATCTATACTTCTTTCACTTGAAATAGTTTCCTTAACAGCCATTTTAACCCCCAGAGGGATTTGCAATCAAGGAAATGAGAAAATATATTTGTTTTCCCCCAATAATTATGGTACTTGTTTAATACCTAGACTGTAACTAGATTCTACTGCACTAAACTGCAAGCTCACTGTGGTCAGAGAATGTGTCTGTTTGTCACTGTATTGTATTTTCCCAAGTGCTTAGTACAGTGCTCTGCATCCAGTAAGCACTCATTAAATAGGATTGAATGAATAGCAGGTGCTTAACAAATACCACTGAAATTCTTAAAAAAGGGTGGAGAAAGATGGCTGAGATTCCTGAAGCCAGTGATAAGGGGTTGCTGTTTGATAGAGAGGAAGATGGGCAGCTTGTATCTACCCCAGGGCTTAATACAGTGCCTGGCACATAATAAATACTTAACAAATACCATTAAAACAATGTGTGAAGAGTTGAGTATCGATTAATTGATAGATAGATTTTACCAACAAAGTTGCTAGCATAGCAAGTTAATCAGAGCCTGGTAGGGAGGTGATTAGGAGAGAATTGGGAACACTGAGAGTTAGCTTAAAGCCTGAATTCATCCATGAGAGTTACAGACTTAAAAGTCAATGAAAGAGGAACAGAGGAGTTTCTAAGCAGAAGAGAGAGAGGTTAATACTTTATATTGATGCCTCTTTACTTGTTTTGATGTCTGTCTCCCCCCTTCTAGACTCTAAGCCTGGTGTGGGCAGGGATTGTCTCTATTGTTAAATTGTACTTTCCAAGCGCTTAGTACAGTGCTCTGCACACAGTAAGTGTTCAATAAATGACTGAATGAATGAATTAAAATACCCTGATGGTCATAAAGTTTTCTATGCCCACCTGATATCCTCCTCCTTTAACCATTTCCTCTTTTTCCACCGTCTTCAAAACTCTTCCAGGGAAATCTTCCCCAACTCTTCTCTTCTCCAAGATAGATAACCCCCACTTCCTTCAATTTTCCTATTTTCTAGGCACTCCATCATTTTGGATCCTCTTCTCTTCATCCTTTCTATTTGGCCTCATCCTTCAAGAGTTGGTAAACAAACAGTATTCAACTAGGGGCATGGGTGAATCAGATGGGTTTCAATCAATCAGTCAAGCGTAACAGTATTTATTGAGCTCTAACTATGTGCAGAGGACTGTACTAAATGCTCAGGAGAGTATAACAGAATTAGCAGACATGTCCCTTGCTCCTAAGGAGCTTACAGTTGAGACGAGCTTGCAGCTTTGTTTCAAAGGATCTCATATGCCGTAATCCTCCTGTCAATACATCGAACGAAGTTGAGAGAGATGAGGCCAGAGGCGATGAGAAATGTAACCTATGTGGCTTGTCACTAAAATAGAAAAAGAAAAGAAATTGATGCCACTGTTTCCTCTTCAAAAACCATACTTGTTGCTTCCTGGGATTTTATGTTTTTCCAGGTAGTTGTTCCAATCAATTATCAACTACTTCAAAGAACATAAGCCACAAAATTGATCATTTTTTGTGCCGTCCCAGCTATCGATATGAAGCTGACCTGTCTGTAAGTACATGTGTGATCTTTGTTTTGCTGTTTTTTTTTTCAAATGGGGACCTCATTCGACCTTCTTTTTCACCCCAGTAGCACAGCTGGGAAAATATATCCAGGGCATGGCTCTGACTGCCAAGTTTTCTCTTCGATAAGAGCACGGTCTGGGCCTCTATTCTAAAGTCTTCTTTTGACACTGCCCAGACTAAACCACAGAGTGTGAAGAGTGTCATTCCTTCCTCTGTCAATAACGTGGCTTGGAGTCAGAGCTTTCTTTCACAGGCTGGCACTTTGGCTGAGACACCTAACTGTGAGCACATCTGCCAGACCCACTGCTACATGGTGTTAATTGGGTGGGGAGACTTAGAGAGGAGAACTTCCTTAAATCTCTTCCCCATTCCTCCCCTGATTGATGTGAATAATAACAACTGTGGTCTTTATTCAGCACTTAATATGTTCCAAACACTGTGTTAAGTGCCGGGGTAGATACAAGGTAAGCAGATTGGACACAGTCCCTAAGCCTCGTGGGGCTTATGATCTAAGAGGAGAGGGAGAACAGGTGGCCTAGTGGATAGAGCACAGGCCTGGGAATTAGAAGGACCTGGGTCCCGATTCCACCACTTGTCTGCTGTGGTGGTTAGGCAAGTCACTTCACTTCTCTGGGCCTCGGATGCCTCATTTGTAAAATGTGGATGAAGAATGTGAGTCCCATTTGGGACAGGGTCTGTGTCCAGTCTGATTATCTTGTATCTAAACCAGCACTTAGAACAGTGCCTGACATATAGTAAGTGCTTAACAAATACCATTAAAAAATGAAACAAAAATTTTATAAAAGAGTGTTTCTGTACTTCCTCCCTGCTGCTCCTATGGCCACAACACCTTTGGTCCACTCCTTAACTCAAGATCTCAGGGGGCTCTTCCCTACACCCCGATTTATGCCCCGCTGATAGGTCACCCCCATCCTGCCATCTCAGAGAAGGGCAACGGCGCAGCCAACTTTTGAAGGTCTCCTGCCACACAGCTCCTGGCTTACCTTGCTTTACCCTCTGATGCCAGCCTGGCTTCTGGAGTGTCTGTACACGTGTGTGTGTGTGTGTGTGCGCGCGCGTGCGCACGCACATGAGCCTGCTGTTGGGTAGGGACCATCTCTATATGTTGCCAACTTGTGCTTCCCAAGTGCTTAGAACAGTGCTCTGCACATAGGAAGCACTCAATAAATACGATTGAATGAAGGAATTAAATGTGGTTATATTCCTGTGAGTGTTTGTGTTTATGTGTTTATATGTGGTTATGTTCCGTGAGTGTGCATGTTTATGTGTGTGTTTATGTGCATGTGTGTGGTTATGTTCCTGTGAGTGTGTGTTCATGTGTTTGTGTGTATATATGGGTTATGTTCCTGGGAGGGTGTGTGTTTATGTGTGTGTGTGTGTGTGTGTGTGTGCGTGGTTCTGTTGCTGTGAGTGTGTGCATGTGTCTGTGTGATTGTGTTCCAGTGAGTGTGCCTGTTTATGTGTATATGTGTGTTTATGTCCCTGTGCATGTGTATTTATATGTGTGTGTGGTTATATTCCTGTGAGAGAATGTGTGTGTGTGTGTGTGTGTGTGTGTGTGTGGTTATGTTCCTGTGAGTGTGTGAGAGTGTGTGAGTGAGAGAGAGTGTGTGTGTGTGTGTGTGTGTGTGTGTGTGTGTGTGTGGTGTCATCTCTCCTCCCCTTTCCTCCCCCTGGCCAGGGGTGACCCACTGGGAGTCTGGGGTACCAGGGCCCCGTTGGAAAGATACTGAGGCTACAGGTTCATTCCAACTCCCCCTCCCACAGTAGAGGTGAGGATTTAGCTTTAGCAGAACAGAGGTAGTCCCACTGAGGGGTGCCTGGGGAAGCCATAAGCCATAGAGTGGTGGCCGGCCCTGGAGGAGGGTGATCCTCCGCAGGGCCAATTACACAGCAGGGGAACCACAGCACCACAGAGGGGAGGACAGAAAATCCTGCAATCCATCCACATCATCAGTGGTATTTACTGAGCACTTACTGCATACTGAGCACTGTACTAAGTGCTTGGGGGAGTACAATAGAACAATGAACAGACCCATTCCTTGCCCATAACTAGCTCACAGTCCAGAGGAAACAACTAGAAGGAAGACTCCTTGTAGGAAAAGGCAGATATAAGGAAATGCCTCGAGGAGAGAATGATTTAAGGACTTTCCCAAGGGTCTTATCTCGGCCCTGCAAAAAGATGCTCACTTGTTAAACGTAGAGCTAAATTAAGATATGCTAATCTTAATCCTACAATGAGAACAACAATTGAGGTTAATTAGGTTAGTTGGGGTGGCTAACGGATTTGTAAATGAGGGAGATGGGGGATTCATTAACCATGAAACTCCTAGACTAATTTGCAGAATTCGAGTTCCATGTCCATTGGTAGAAGAGACAAAGTTTGTTAAAATGCAGGTTCTGGTTCACCTCATTAGCATAAAGTTAAAGAGACAACCCGCTGAGTGTAAAGTTTAGTTATTCCTCTGTGATAAGGATTTGAGGCTGGAGTAGGCCGGATGAAGGATGAAATAAAATCCTAGTGGTACTAAGAATGTTTATGAAGCATTCATGATCTGCTAAACTCTGTGCTAGGTGCAAGGGTAGATGCAAAGATAATCAGGAGGGACCACAGTCTCTGTTCCACATGAGTCAGTCGTATTTATTGAGCGATTACTGTGTGCAGAGTACTGTACTAAGTGCTTGAGATTGATACTATAATAATAATAATAACGATGGTATTTAAGTGCTTATTATGTGCAAAGCACTGTTCTAAGCACTGCAATAAACAGACATATTCTCTGCCCACAACATGCTTAGAAAAGGAGTATAGCTTAGTGGAAAGAGCCCGGGCTTGGGAGTCAGAGGTCATAGGTTCTAATCCTGGCTCTGCCACTTGTCAGCTGTGTGACTTTGGGCAAGTCACTTAACTTTTCTGTGCCTCAGTTACCTCATCTGTAAAATGGGGATTAAGACTATAAGCCCGATGTGGGACAACCTGATAACCTTGTATCTACCCCAGGACTTAAAACAGTGCTTGGCACATAGTAAGCGCTTATCAGTATTATTATTGTTACAGTCTCCAGCGCACTTCATACACAGCAAGTGAGCTCCTTGTGGGCAGGAATGTGTCTGATGTTAATTTGTACTCGCCCAAGTGCTTAGTACAGTGCTTTGCACACAGTAACCACTCAATAAATAAGATTGAATGAATGAATGAAAGAAATACTACTGATGGAGTGATTCACCAACTCAGATGATGAAAGGGGAAAAGGATGTATTGAGGAGAATGCCATCCCACTGCCCATCCAGCGAACCCAGTCTAGAAGGCAGCTCTGCCCATGGGGACCTGCCCAAGGGAGACGAAGCCTAGAGAAGGGCAGACAGTTATTGACAGGTGTCAGAGGAGCCAGAATGAAACTGTAGTGGACAGGGAACAGCAACACCGAATCAGGTGGTGCTCACAGCTATTGAGTCCCTGAGCCAGGAGCACTTGCTGAGCCCCATCTTCAGTGCCATCTTGCCATTTCTTTTCTGCCATTTGCAGAGTGGAAAGTTTGAACACCTTCCATCTCCTTATAAATTAGCGTGGGACATTTTGTTTTTTTCTGCTGATGAGCCTTACCCTTTTGCTATTATTGACAGGAAGCATCCCATTAGATTCTAAGGTACTTGGGAGCAGGGATCCATGTCTACTAACTCAGTTGTGCTCTCTCAAGTACTTAGTATAGTGCTCACCACACATGAAACTCCCTTTTCAAGGTTTGAATCCCCAGGCTCTCCAGCTGTGACCATTAAAATGAGCAAGATTTCTCCAATTCAAGGAGTGAGGGTTTAAATGAGAGCATAGTTAAGAAAAGGAAATCATCAACATATACCTATAATTCTATTTATTCTGATGGTTTTGACACCTGTCTACATGTTTTGTTGCTTTTCTCCCCCTTTTAGACTGTGAGCTCACTGTCGGGTAGGAACTATCTCTATATGTTGCCGACTTGCACTTCCCAAGCGCATAGTACAGTGCCCTGCACACAGTAAGCACTCAGTAAATATGATTGAATGAATGAATCAACCACAATAACATTTATTGAGCGACTAAAGTGCATTGAACTAAGTGCTTGAGAAAGTACCAAGCACTATGGTCTAGTGGAAAGAGCACAAGCATGGGAGTCAGATAATCTTGGTTCTAATCCCAGCTCTGCCAACTACCTGCCTTGTGACCTTGGCTAAATCACTTCACTTCTCCAGGTCTCAGTTTCCTCATCTGTAAAATGGGGATTCAGTGCCTGTTCACACCTCACCCCCATAGCAGTAACATTTAAATGTTTAAACTCTGACATTTTTGTGTCTGTCTCTTCCTCTAGATTGCAAGTTCCTTGAGTTCAGGGGCCGTGTATACTCAAGTCTATCGTACTGTACTCTCCCAAGCCAGTTAGTACAGTGTACTACTGCACACAGTAATCCTTAATAAATATCATCGATTGATTGATTATGGTCCATAAGTGGGAGTGTGTTGCATTGTATTTTATGGCTAGAGTTCTCCAATGACCATACTGGCATCTTTTTGCAATAGGGGCTCTTTGGGGATTCTTTGAAACAGATAAAGTGCATCTTTGCTATTATTGACGGGAAGCATCCCATTAGATTCTAAGGTACTTGGGAGCAGGGATCCATGTCTACTAACTCAATTGTGCTCTCTCAAGTACTTAGTATAGTGCTCACCACACAGTAAGTGCTCAATAAATGTCACCATCAAATCAGTTGTATTTATTGAGTGCTTTACTGTGTGCAGACCACTGAACTAAGCGCTTGGGAGAGCACAATATAACTGAGTTGGTAGACACATTTCTTGCCCACAAGGAGCTTACAGTCTAGAGAGAATCAATCATTATGGGATTGATTGTGGCTATTACTGAATTCTTGCTAGAGTGTATATCCACCATGGAAAATCCAAACAGGTCTCCAGCAAAGTCTTCTGAGCAGCACCAGGGGAAGGTGGGAATGGATACCCCCAAATGGATCTGGTCTTTGAGCAAAGAGGTGAGATCAAAATGGCCCAGAAGGAAAACTATTTGTAAGATATGATAAACATATTAGTGTATAGTGTATGCTAGCAGATAGTGTATGTTAGTGTTAGGTTGTCACAATATTTATCCAGGCATATTTCCCTCCCTTCCCATGTGTCTTGCCATTTTTATACTCATAACTGAGGCCATCAGTCTGGGTTGGGAGTGAGATTCTTACTTTAGCCCCAAGAATTTCAGTTCAACCATTCAAACGCATTTCTTGAGTGCTTACTTTATGAAGAGGGCTGTACTAAGTGCTTAGGAGATTACAGTATAACAGAGTTGGTAGACACATTCCCTGCCCACAAGGAGTTTCCAGTGTAGAAGGTCAAATTCTTGGTAATCAGGGTTTGTCCAAAATGAGCAGTGCCTACTCTTTAGGCTGAAGACTCATTGGAGTTTCAGAGATGCTAAATGTGACATGGACAAGTGCTTCTTAAAGATTTTAATTCCTTTCCCCCTCATTCCATTAATCTTTTTTGGAGTTGGAGAAGGAAATGTTGTTTTTTGTTTTGTTTTTTTCCTGCCAATTTGGTCTGTTTCTGTTTGCCAGACGTCCATTTCCATTGACAAAACTTCCTGATGCTTGGCAAGGAAGACCTTTGAAGTGGAGGTCTTGGTTCATTCACATGGTTAAAAGGGCAAACTATATTGGCTGGTTTAGGAAGGGGAACAGGCCAATCTGGTGACTCACCTCCGGTAATAATGATTACTGTTCAGCGCTTACTATGTGCCAGGCATTGCAGTAAGCACTGGAGTAGGTACAAGATAATCGATCACATGGGGCTCACAGCTAAGAGGGAGGACAGGTATTTAATCCCCATTTTACAGATGAGGAAACTGAGGCCTAGAATAATAATAATAATAATGGCATTTATTAAGTGCTTATTACATGCAAAGCATTATTCTAAGCACTGGGGAGGTTACAAGGTTGTCCTATGGGGGGCTCACAGTTTTAATCCCAATTTTACAGATGAGGTAACTGAGGCCCAGAGAAGTTGTGACTTGTCCAAAGTCACACAGCTGACAATTGGCAGAGCCAGGATTTGAACCCATGACCTCTGACTCCAAAGCCCGTGCTCTTTCCACTGAGCCACGCTGCTGCCCAAGGTCATAAGGGAAGCAAATGGCAGAGCTGGGATTAGAATCCAGGCCCTCTGACTCCTAAATCCATGCAGTTTCCATTATGCCATGCTGAAACCTCACCTCGTCCATTTTTTTATGGTATTTGTTAAGCACTTACTATGTGCCATGCACTGTACTAAGCACTGAGGTAGATACAAGATAATCAGATTGGGTATAGTCCCTTTCCCACACAGGGCTCATAATCTTGATTCCCATTTTGCAGATGAGGGAACTCAAGCACAAAGAACTAAAGTGAATTGCTCAGGGTCACACTTGTCTGCAAGTAGCAGAGTCAGGATTAGAACCCAGGTCCTTCTGACTCCAAAGCTCATTCTCTATCCACTATGTAACCCCTAGAAGGAAATTTGTCACCTGTTCTAGCCCTAGACTTCACATGTCTCACTGCTGGTCACAAGTCACGGGTGTGGTGACTTGTTGAGACCTCACCAGGATTCTGATCTTGAGTAAGCCATCCGGAAGAACTAGTTCCACTGTAGATTTCCAGTCCCCTTCATCATGAGAACAATTTGCACTGTCTGCCAATCAATGGATTGACAGACGATGTCAATTGGTGCTCAGTCAATTCAGAAGCAGGAGTGGGGGAAGGGGATGAGGAAAGATAGGAAGTATACATTACTACAGAGAGAGGCTAATTCTCTTCTCTCTGCCCCTAGCCTAAAATGTGGAACAAAGTGCACTGCCTTATCTGTCAATCAACAGAGTGACAGATGACTTTATCTGGAACTCAGTCAATTCAGAGGAAGAAGTTGGGGTAAGTGGTTGAGGAATGGTGAGGAATCTTAAAGATGGAATAAAACAGATCAAGACAAGGTACCTAGAAAGGACATGGGGAGACCTACAATTTGAACAAAAAATTAGGAACATTTTAGTAGTACTGGGGGTCTGTCCAATTGCTGTAAGCTATTTTTGTCAATTTATTATGCTGCATTTTGTAGCAGCTACACTTAATGCTAAGCACCACTTGAGATTCTTTATTGATACTTTTCGGTAACTAGTAAATGCAGTACTTCATGTCTATTTAATTTGCAAAGAAGTGTTTGTGTGTTTGCACACTGCGAGCTCAGCGTAACACGAGTGACCTGCCACTGTTTGGGAAAGGGAAAAGCCAAGAGAAATTCCCTCGTTACCTCAGCTATCAGTGCTCTCTAAAAAGGCATAGGATAATTACAACTCACTCAAGCAGTCAAGGAGTGGAGCCATTTCTGAAGGTGGGTGACCATTGGGAGTCTCAACTTGTTCCATTTGATCCTGAAAGGTTCTGGGGTTAGTGGAAGTCATGATTGTGCGGACAGTCCAAATCTGGCAAGGGACAGGTAAAACAAGTGGGTGGAGTCTGGGTTTCAGCATCGTGGCTGAATGCCAGTGCTGTTGCCACAAACACCCCTGCTCTCCCAGCCCACATCCTGTACTTGTACAATTATCATAATCATTATTATTATTATTACTAGCCACTACCTTAGTCCACACAGTGATTCCCGAGGTTGGAAGATACCTGCCATCCCTCCCTTACCATGGTAAAAGACAGACAAGTATCTCTTCTTGGCTGCGGGGTCTGGCCCAGAAAGAGCAGCCCCCTGTCTCAGAGAGAATGCCTACAAGGAATGGGAGGAAAAGCAGTGGGCCTCAGAGATCAGCTGGGGTGGATGAAAGGCCCCCAGATCAACTGCTGGTGAAGCCCTTCAGGGTGAGGGGTCGGGGATGAGATAGATGATATCGAGATACAGTGAGTAGGCTGGCCTTAGAGGAGCGATGTCAGTGGGCTGGGCTGCAGTAGGAAATCAAGGAGGTGAGGTAGGAGGGTGGGGAGGTGAATAAGTACTTTAAAGCCAATGGTAAGGAGTTTATGTTTGGTGTGGAGGTGGATGGGCAACCACTGGAGGTTTTTGAGGAGTAGGGAAGCATGAACTGAACGTTTTTGTAGAAAATAATCTGGGCAGCAGAGTGATGGGCTGGAGTGGGGAGAGACAAGAGGGAGGGAGATCAGCAAGGAGGCTGATGCAGTAGTCAAGGAGGGATAGCATAAGTGCTTGGATTAACATAGTAGCAGTTCGGATGGGCAGAGAAGAGTCGATGTTAGTAGCTTTTAGCAATTTCGTTAACCCAAGACTGAGGTGACTGGACTCTGGGGAAGCCTCACCTTTATCCACTGTTCTTATCATTGTTATAATAATAATAATAATAATAACAATAATAAACATTTATTAAGCGTTTACTATGTGCAAGGCACTGTTCTAAGTGCTGGGGAGGTTACAAGGTGATCAGGTTGTCCCAAAGGGGGCTCACAGTCTTAATCCCCATTTTTCAGATGAGGTAACTGAGGCACAGAGAAGTTAAGTGACTTGCCTGAAGTCACACAGCTGACAATTGACAGAGCTGGGATTTGAACCCATGACCTCAGACTCCAAAGCCCGTGCTCTTTTCACTGAACCACACTGCTGCCATCTTGCTCGGAGGCAGGGGGATGCACCAGATGACCTCCACAGGCCAGACTAGCTAAGGGAGAGGCCCATTTCCCCAAATGTGTGCTACTGTTTATGCAAACTCCAAACTCGCCCATCTCACCTTACATTAATTATAAATGCGGTGCTATTTATTTGAAGGTGGTGATATTTACATTTGAGAGCAACACACTGGAATAAAGCACAGCCCCATTTCTGTGATAATGAAGGGGATAATACACATACACACACACACACACCTGCTTCCCCGACCCCCCCTCCATCGGGCAGGTGGTGGATGTTTATTGGCAAAGCACAAAGCAGCAGTAACACCACACAACACATTCTGCTAAGGCAGCCTGACCTCAGGAAAGACACCACCAGCTCCAGACTACACTCTAACCCATTCCAGAAGCCAATCTTGGTGGCTCTGAAGGCCCTGTCCTAACCCTGGGCAGCCCAGCTTGGTTTGACTGGGCCCTCGATTTAAGCGCTTAGTACAGAACTTTGCCCTCTCTCAGGGTCGCACCTTGAGAGTGTCCAGTACTTTACCAGTCTCGACTAAAGGAGGGAGAGTCAAGCTGAGGCCTACCCATTCCATTCCCTGCTCGGCCAGTGGCTAGCAAGTGGCAGGCAATCTGCTGCAAGCCAAAACTCACCCATGCTGGGCAGCAGTAGCATGGGACAGAGTCGAGGGCGAAGATTCAAGTTTACTGCGTGGAAGGAGGTAATGGTAAACAGCTTCTGGATTTTTCCCAAGAAAACTCTATGGATACACTATCAGAGCGATTGCAGAGGAAGAGTGGAGCATTCTGGGAGAGTTGTGTCTCCCAGATGTGCACACAGTAAGCGCTCAATAAATAGGATTGACCGGCTGGCAGTCCAGGATCTAAGCTGAGGCCAGATTCAGCCAAGTGCTCCTTTGGTGCGGGCTAGTGGAAAGAACACAGTACCGGGAGCCAGGAGACCTGGGTTTGAATGCTGGGCCCTCCCATTTCCCTGCTGGGCAACCTTGGGAAAATCACTTAACTTTTCTGTGCCTCAGTTCCCTCATTTATAAAAAGAGTGTAAAAGGTCTCTTCTCTCTCCCTCTGTTCCCAACCTAATTATCTGCTCTTATAAGAATTGTTTCTGTTTGTTAAGATCTTACAGTGTGCCAAACACCATACTGAAAGTTGAGGTCAAAAGAATGCAATCAGGTACAGTCTTTGTTCCATTTAGGGCTCACAAGCACTTTAAGTAGGAGGGATACCAGGTATCCAAGCCTGATTTACAGATAAGGAACTAAGGCATAGAGAAGTTAAATGTATTGCCACTCTGCTGGGAAAGGAGAAGCAGTGTGGCCTAGTGGAGAGAACACAACCTTGGGAGTAAGAAGGACCTGGATTCTAATACTGGTTCTTCCAATTGCTTACTGCGTGATTCATTCGTTCTGCTGGGAAAGAAGAAGCAGTGTGGCCTAGTGGAGAGAACATGACCTTGGGAGTAAGAAGGACCTGGATTCTAATCCTGGCTCTGCCAATTGCTTACTGCGTGATTCATTCATTCATTCATTCAATCGTATTTATTGAGTGCTTACTGTGTGCAGAGCTCTGTACTAAGTGCTTGGGAAGTACAAGTTGGCAACATATAGAGATGGTCCTTACCCAACAATGGGCTCACAGTCTACAAAACAAAACATGTGGACAGGTGTCAAGTTGTCAGAACAAATAGAATTAAAGCTAAATGCACATCATTAACAAAATAAATTGAGTAGTAAATATGTACAAGTAAAATAAATAGGGTAATAAATCTGTACAAACATATATACAGGTGCTGTGGGGAGGGGAAGGAGGTAGGGTGATCTTGGGTAACTCATTTAACTTCTCTGTGCCTCAGTTTCCCCTATTGTAAAATGGATGCACACCTGATCTCCCCATTTTAGATGGTGAGATCATGCGGGACAAAAACTGTGTCAGACCTAATTAACTTGTACCTTCCCCAGCACTTAGAAAAGTGTTTGTCATGTAGTCAGTTCTTAACAAATACCATAAAAAAGCAAAACTGTCAGAGCTACGATCAGAACCCAGATCTCCTGACTCCCAGTTGTATGCACTTTCCACTGGGCCACACTGATTCTCTGGTTCTACCTCAGTGTTTAGCACAGTGCTTGGCACTAAGCGCTTAATACATATTATCAATAGTATCATTAGCCCCTTCATCTGGAAAGTCCATCCCCAGGGTTCTGTGGGATTCAGACAGTGATAGGAAGGAGTCGGGCAGAACAAGTAGCCTCCAGCTGCTCAACACCACTGCAGGGCTATTGACTTGCTGGTTAGGGTGAAACAGAGCTGAAAGAAAATTGATTCTTCTCTGAATCAGGCAAATGCCCAAGGCAGGGTCTGGTGATAATAATAATAATAATAATAACGGTATTGGTTAAGCACTTTGTGCCAGGCACTGAACTAAGCAATGGGGTAGAGACAAGCTAATCAATTTGGACACTGTCCCTGTCCCACATAGGGCTTACAGTCTGAATCCCCATTTTATAAAGTAACTGAGGCTCAGAGAAGTAAAGTGACTTGCCCAAGTTCACACAGCAGACAAGTGGCGGAGCCAGGATTAGAAGCCAGGTCCTCCAACTCCTAGGGTCATGCTTTTCCCACTAGTCCATGCTGTTTCTCTGCTCTTTACTGCTCTCCCCTCAAACATAGACAGGTCCCATCTTGTCCCTCCCCTGCTTCTATCCAGGCCTGCTTCTGATCAACCAGAGGCTTAGTTTAGTCACCCTCAGAATCAGGTGATTCCAGAATCTTTCAGAGATCTCATGAGCCTCAGTGCTAGAGGGTCAGCTTTTCTATCCCAGTTTTAGTCTATCTCCTCTGGTACTGGTCCCGGTCCCCTGGGGAATTATCACCCTTCCCCAGGACACTCTGCTTCACAACCATGATGTCTTTCTCTTCATCCCTCTGCTTAGTGGATAGAGCACTGGGCTAGGAGTCAGAAGGCCCTAGATTCTAATTTCTGCTCTGCCACCTGTCTGCTGTGTGGCCTTGGGCAAGTCACTTCTCTTGGCTTCACTTACCTCATCTGTAAAATGGGGATTAAGAATGTGAGACCCATGTGGGACAGGGACTGTGTCCAATCTGATTATGTGGCTTAGTGGAAAAGAGCCCGGGCTTTGTAGTCAGAAGTCATGGGTTCAAATCCCGACTCCACCACTTGTCAGCTGTGTGACTTTGGGCAAGTCACTTCACTTCTCTGTGCCCCAGTTCCCTCATCTGTAAAATGGGATTAAGATTGTGAGCCCCCCCGTGGGACAACCTGATCACCCTGTTACCTCCCCAGCGCTTAGAACAGTGCTTTGCACACAGTAAGCGCTTAATAAATGCTATTATTATTATTATTATTATTAATTTATATCTACCCCAGCACTTAGAAGAGTTTTCAGCACATGGTAAGTGCTTAACAAATAGCATAATTAATTAATTAATCCCTCTCTTCTCGAATTCAGACTGTCAATCAAACAAATTTATTAAGCATTTAATGTGGTTAAAGCGCTCTCCTCCCACCTTCCCCCTCTCCACTAAAATCCACCAATATTAAACTTCACTGTGACACTATGCACGTGATTGGTTTAGGCGGTGTGCCATTGGCTGCATTCCTGGACCTGGAACATTTTAATTTTAATCCAATTTTGGGTTTTTTTTTAATTGTGCCTTTGGCAAAATCACCTCAGAGCACAAGTCCTGAAAAAACATGCAATGGGATTTTACCTCCCCAACCCCTGACCCCCCGGCCCCAAAATTAGCATCCCCAACCTCAGGAAACCCATGGAGAGAATGGCCCTGACACATCTGTATTGAAAATGGGGGAAATTCTGAACTATGACCTCCGATAAATCTGGTCATGCCAGCACGTTTGTCACTTCCAAGGGGGCACAATAAACCATAGCCTTCAGCATGACCCTCCTAATGTCATTCTGGGGCAGCAGGAGGAAGAAAGAAATGGATTGGAGCAGGTGTGTGGCCAGCACTTAGTACAGTGATCTGCACACAGTAAGATCTGAATGAATTAGTTGCAGTGTGAGTCCTGAAATGCCCATTTTGTACTGCCCGAGGGAACACAACCCTTTTGCTCTGGAACCAACCAAATAGAAATGACAGAACACACACCCAGTCACCTCCCTTGCACAGATGGGAAGAACAAACCACTGTGCATACGCCAAACAAACTGTGCTAGGGTAGGACGATAAGACCACCCCCGCAACCCGGCCCAGCCCATCGTGTTCCATTTGGGCATCCTCTCCACAAGTAGCTCTCCCCTCCTGCAGGAACCCATTACAGAGAGCATTGTTTTCTGTCTCTCTCTGGATTCTGGAGTTTGCTTCCTTGATTTATCCCTGGCTCCTGGCAGAGGAATGGCACCGGCCATCGAAAGCAGAAGAAAAATGATAAACAAGATGGGTCAGGGGATAATATAAAACCATGAAGGATGATCCCAGGATGACTCGAGGCAACAAAATATAGCAAGCTCCCGACAAGCAAACAACATAGTCTGCGCCTATAAACCTGAAATACACCGCATAGCTGACAGGGCCAGAGACATTTGGCCCCTTGTTGAGAGAAAGAGAAGCCAAAGGAAAGGTAGGCTAAGAGATGGCCCACCTTGGGACCGAGTATCATTCTGAGGAATGGCAGGGAGCTGAGCCTTCATGACCTTTAGAGACATGACCAGAGGACAGGATGGGAGGGAAGTATTTCGGAAACAATGATAATAATTGTGGTATTTGTTAAACACTTACTATGTGCTAGGCACTGCACAAGTATCAGTCTCCTTGCTGACTTCCCAGACTCCTGTCTCTTCTCACTCCAGTCCATACTTCACTTTCCTGCCTGGATCATTTTTCTGCAAAAATGTTCAGGACGTGTTTCCCCACTCCTCAGGAAACTCCTGCAATCTCCACATCAAACAAAAATGCCTCATCTTTGGGTTTCAAGCCCTCAATTACCTTTCCCTCTCTTATTTCACATTGCTACTCTCCTACTACAACCCAGCCCGCCCAATTAGCTCCTCCAATGCCAACTTTCTCACTGTACCTTGATCTCATCTATCTCGCTGCCAAACCTTCACCTACATCCTGCCTCTGGCCTGGAATGACTTCCCTTTTCATATCTGACAAACAATTACTCTCCCCACCTTCAAAGCCTTATTAAAGATACATCTCCTCCAAGAGACCTTCCCAGACTAACTCCCTCTTTCCTCTTCTTCAACTCCCTTCTGCGTCATCCTGACTTTCTCCCTTTATTCAACCCTCCTCCCAGCCCCACAGTGCTTATGTGCATGTCTGTCTGGGCTTCAAGGCTCTCCATCACCTCGCCCCCTCCTACCTCACCTCCCTTCTCTCCTTCTACTGCCCAGCCTGCAACCTCCGCTCCTCCACTGCTAATCTCCTCACTGTACCTTGTTCTCGCCTGTCCCGCCGTCGACCCCCGGCCCACGTCATCCCCCGGGCCTGGAATGCCCTCCCTCTGCCCCTCCGCCAAGCTAGCTCTCTTCCTCCCTTCAAGGCCCTGCTGAGAGCTCACCTCCTCCAGGAGGCCTTCCCAGACTGAGCCCCTTCCTTCCTCTCCTCGTCGTCCCCCTCTCCATCCCCCCATCTTACCTCCTTCCCTTCCCCATAGCACCTGTATATATGTATATATGGTTGTACATATTTATTAATCTATTTATTTATTTATCTATTTTACTTGTACATTTCTATCCTATTTTATTTTGTTGGTATGTTTGGTTCTGTTCTCTGTCTCCCCCTTTTAGACTGTGAGCCCACTGTTGGGTAGGGACTGTCTCTATGTGTTGCCAATTTGTACTTCCCAAGCGCTTAGTACAGTGCTCTGCACATAGTAAGCGCTCAATAAATACGATTGATTGATTGATTGGCTGCCTCCCCCTCTAGACTGTAAGCTTGTTGTGGGCAGGGAATGTGTCTGTTTATTGTGTTTATTGTGTCTTCTAAGTGCTAAGTACAGTGCTCTGCACACAGTAAGTGTTCAGTAAATACACAGTAAATACAAGTGAATGAATGAATAAGCAGAGGCCCGATTGCTCTTCTTCAGGGCCAGATGGATGCTCCCTGGGGGTAGGGTTCTTTCCCAAATGACTCTCAGACCTGCATTTGACACACCCAATTTCCTCAATGGAAATCCGGACCTGGGTTCTAATCCTGGTTCAGACACTTGTCCACTATGTGACCTTAGGTAAGTCGTTTCCCTCCTCTGGGCCTCAGTTATCTCAACCGTGAAATGGAGATTAAGACCGTGAGCCCCATGTGAGACATGAACTGTGTCCAACCTTGTATCTACCCCAGCGCTTGGTACAGTGCCTGGCACGTAGTAAGCACTTAACAAATACCATAAAAAAAGCCTCACATCTGGAGAAGAGACTCTGCAGCTCCCCTGGAACTCAGCAATGTGAATCTCCAAAAGAAAGTTCTTGGTTTGGGGCTTGCTGTATAGTGCCTCCTTGGTCTGCTAGCCTCCTGGAAGCCCCCCGTGGGATAACCTGATTACCTTGTAACCTCCCCAGTGCTTAGAACAGTGCTTTGCACATAGTAAGTGCTTAACAAATACTATTATTATTATTATCCCTCCCTGCTTCAAATGCTTTGGATGTATTCCAAGAGATAATCACACTGGGCCTGGGTCTACCCACATACTGAGATTACTGCCTGTGAAAGAGGAGACTACTTATGCCTCATTGTGGCAGAAACTCAGGCAGCAGGCTGACTTTAGACATTTTCTTAATTTTGTTTGTGTATTTATATGCATATTCATTTATATATGTATTTATTCTTTAATGGCATTTGTTAAGTGCTTACTATGTGCCAGGCATTCTACTAATTGCTGGGGTAGATACAGGGTAATCAGGTTGGGCACAGTCCATGACAGCGTCTCTCCTGCTTTATTATCTGTCTCTCTGTCTCTCTCTCTCTCTGTGTCTCTCTCTCTCTCTCTCTCTCTCTCTCTCTCTCTCTCTCTCTCTCTCTCTCTTTTTATGGTATTACCAGGCACTGTACAAAGCACTGGGGTACATACAGGATAATCAGACAATCTGGAGGGGCTCACAGCTTTAATCCCCATTTTACAGATGAGGTAATGGAGGCACAGTGAAGTGAAATGACTTGCCCAACGTCTCACAGCGGACAAGTGGCAAAGCCAAGATTAGAACCCAGGTCTTCCGACTTGCAGGCCTCGTGCTTTCTGCTAGACCACACTGCTTCTCATGCTGTCCACTGGGCTCAACACGCCCTCTGCCCTCCTTTTTCTCTCCTCCACCTCCCTGCTTGATCCTCTGTTATCCTAGTGTCTGGTCGATTCACTCAGCTGCTCTCACTCTTTCCAAGTTCATCAACAACCTCCTCCTTGCCACCCCTTCCTCCCCTCATCAAGCACACACTCTAGACCGATGATTTTATGGAATCCAATCAGCCCTTTCCCTCCTACCTGCATATTCTCTTGTCCCTACACCTCACATCTCTCTCTTCATTCCTCACAAGCCAACCTATTTTTTATGGCTCGTTCCCATCTCTCTGTTGCCCACCTCTTCCTCATATCCTTCTCCTTGGCTCCAACTTCTTCCCCATTCGTCTCCAACAGACCACAGCTCCCTACATCTTCAAAGCCCTGCAGAAATCATATTTCCTCCAGGAGGGTTTTCTGACACTTCAGCACTTCTGCATCATTTAACGCCTTCCTCTTCAAACTCAACAGATGATCACTCTCCCCACTTTTAAAGCCTAATTAAAACCACATCTCCAAGTGGCCTTCCCAACGAAGCCTGATTTCTTCTTCCACTGCTTTCTGTTTCACCCTTGGACTTAGATTTGCACCCTTTATTCACTCCTCAGCCCCATAGCACTTATGCACAAATTTATAATTTATTTTTATTAATGTCTTTCTCCCCCCGCCCCCCCCACACTGTAATCAATCAATCAATCATATTTATTGAGTGCTTACTATGTGCAGAGCACTGTACTAAGCGCTTGGGAAGTACAAATTGGCAACATGTAAGCTCCTTATAGGCAGGGCATGTGTTATATTGTACTCTCCCAAGCACTTAGTACAGTGCTGTAGATTGTAAACTCCGTGGAGGACTATTTGCTGTATCATTCCTCCCAAGAGCTTAGTACAATGTTTATACATTGTAGACACTCAATAAATACTATTGATTGAAGGAGTGGTGGATATTATTTCCAATCCGGGCAGACCAAGAGGGAATATATAGTCAACAATAATAATTGTAGTATTTGTTAAGCTCTTCCTCTGTGTCAAGCACCGTATTAAGTGTTGGGGTAGATATAAGAATCAGGTCAGACACAGTCCCTGTCCCAGCTGGGGGGTCACGGTCTAAAGGGGAGGGAGAATGGGTATTGACTCTCCATTTTACAGATGAGGAAACTGAGGCACAGAGTAGTGAAGTGACTTGCCCAGGGTCACTTACAAGTAGCGGAGCCAGGATTAGAACCATTGTACTCTGACTTTCAAGCCTGGGACCTTTCCTCTGGTCTATGCTACTTCTACAGGTCACTGATTTTTTTGTTGGCCCCAGGAACTGACTTCCTCTAAGCCATCCTTTCCTCTTCTCTCACTCTCTTTTTGTCATCCTGACTTGCTCCCTTTATTCACCACCCTTTCCCAGCCCCACAGCACTTATGTCCATATATATAATTTATTTATATGAATGTCTGTCTCCCCCTCTAGACTGTAAGCTCATTGTGGGCAGGAAATGTGTCTCATTTATTGTCCTATCATACTCTCCCAAGTGCTTAGTTGAGTGCTCTGCACACAGGAAGTGCTCATTAAATACGATTGCCTGACTTTACTGACTGACTGACTCTCCAGGTGGTCCTCCCCATCTTGTGACCCAGCAGCTTCCTGCAGGGCCTAGCCATCCTCATTCATTCATTCATTCATTCAGTTGTATTTATTGAGTGCTTACTGTGTGCAGAGCACTGTACTAAGCACCTGCAAAGTACAAGTCGGCAACATACAGAAACTGTCCCTACCCAACAACAGGCTCACAGTCTAGAAAGGGGAGAAAGACAACAAAACATGTAGACAGGTGAACATGTAGATGGCAGTCCCTCCTAGCCCTGGCCCCTGTTGATCCCACCAACTCTGCCCCATTCTTTTCTCCAACCTGTCACCCATCCCCCCAAAGTCATGAGCACTAGACATTATCTCACAAGTGATCTACTGGGGTCCAGGATGTCCTACAAAATGTGTGGTCGCCTTCGGCTACCAGAACAAATGGGAACAACTCAGGCCCCAGACACACTTGAGGAAGCCACGTGGCAGAGGAGTAGTGTGGCCTCATGGAAAGAAACACGAGCCTGGGGTCAGGAGACCTGAGTTCTAATCCTGATTTCACCACTGTCCTGCTGTATGACCTTGAGCAAGCCATTTGACCTCTCTGTGCTTCAGTTTGCTCATCTGTAAAATGTGGATTGATCCCTTCTTGCTCCCTTTTAGACTGTGACGCCCATGTGGGACAAGGACTGTGTCCAGTATTCTTATATTAGTACAGTGCTTGGGTCATAATAAGTGCTTAACAAGCACCATAATTATTATTTTTGCCTGGGATGGGTAATTACTGACTTCTCAATGGGGCTCCCTTTTGACCTCTTGATTTCCCTAATTAGTCAGTTTCTGATAACAGGTATAGATCTTATTGATAATAGCTAAAAGCAGAGGCAGTCTTGTAATCAATCAATTGTATTTATTGAACATTTACTGTGTGCAGAGCACGGTATTAAATGCTTGGGAGAGGCTCAGTATAGCAATACAATAGACATAGTCCCTGCCCTCTACGAGCTTAGAGGGAATCAATAAATTGATCAGTGGTATTTATTGAGCACTTACTATGTGGAGAACACTGAACTAGGCACTTGGGAGAGTCTTGTCTAGTCTTATGCTGTTGAGTCGTGTTTGACCCATAGCAACGTCATGGACACATCTCTCCCAGAATACCCCCTCTCCATCTGCAATCGTTCTTATAGTGTCTCCATAGAGTTCTTATAGTGTATCCATAGAGTTTTCTTAGTAAAAATAAGGAAATGGTTTACCACTGCCTTCTTTAGTACAGTAAACTTGAGTCCTCGACCCTCACCCAGTTGCTGCCCAGCACAGGGGAGTTTTGACTTGTAGCTGATTGCCTTCCACTCACTAGCCACTGCCCAAGGTAGGGATGGAATGGCTATGCCTCTTTCTGCCTCTCTCTCCTGTAGTCGAGACTGGTAGAGTACTTGGAACTCTCCAGGCATGACCCTGAGAGGGGCTTGGGAGAGTACAAGAGAACGATGCAACAGAATTAACATGCATGATCCCTGCCCATGACCAACTTAGAGTCTAGAGATGAAGTTTGTGATCTCTCAGCTGGTAGAATGCAGATAAATTTTCTCCCAGCTATTGCATGACCTTGACAACTAAGTCAACAACTAATTAGCCCAGACTGCCGGCCCTAGCCCACTCTCTGCCCCAGCTCCAAGTCAGTTCCAGCCCCCTTCACTTTTCATAACACCGATGGCCTCAATTCTTCTAGTCCTTCCTGAGCGTTGAGAAAATCGGAAAGTCTCTACATCAATCAATTATATTTACTGAGCACTTACTGTGCAGAGCACTATCCTAAGCACTTGTATACTATAACAGAGTTGATAGACAAATTCCCTGCCTACAGTGAGCTTAGAATCTAGAGGGAAGACAGACATTAATGTAAATACATAAATTATGCATGTACTCAGTTGCTTGCCCCTACCTGTAATCCGCGTCAAATTCCCTTCTATAATAATAATGATGGCATTTATTAAGCGCTTACTATGTGCAAAGCACTGTTCTAAGCACTGGGCTCTTTCTCAGCATATAGTACAGTGCTCTGCGCACTGTAGGTGCTTAATAAATACTATTACTACTAAAATATATTACTGCTTATTTGAATGTCTGCCTCCCCTGCTAGATTGTAAACTCCCTGATGGCAGGGATTGTGTCTATTTATTATGTGCTCCCAAGTGCCCAGTACAGTGCTCTATACATATATGCTCTCATTAATACATTGATGGATTGATTGAACGATGGTTATGGTGCAGTCCAGCCTGGAGTCAGGAGAATGGACTAAATAACCTTTCCAGGTTCCTGGTGAGATTCTACAGCTCAGCATGTTGGCTATCAAATCTACTTAAACTAGTGTCACAAGTAATAAGGGATCTCCTATTTAGACTGTGAGCCCCATGAGGGACAGGGACTGTGTCCGACCTGATTTACTGATATTTATCCCAGCTCTTAGAAGAGTCCTTGAAACATAGTAAGCATTTAACAAATACTATTAAGACACGATAAAATAAGTACTCATTGAAAACCCAGAGCTTTCATTGCACTAGGCACTTGCGATGGTGCAAATGGAAACTATTTGAAAGACAAACATAATATTGCGTTTAATTTTCCCTACCAAATCTAATTCCTCTCCATTTTTAAGCAACCAATTCAAACAAATGCACTCCTTCAAAATGGAAAACTTCCATGATTCAAGTTTAATACCAGAGAAAGGAGATGTTTTTTTCAAATATACATGATGTTTGCGATAAATTTCTATTTACACAAATCCTGATTTACGTGTGGTTTAGCAAAGCACCTGCATTATCCTTTCCTCAGAAGCCCTGGATAAGATCCAGATAACACTCTGGATAAATAGTCCATCTATTACTCTGGACTCCTTGGGGTGATAAAGACTTTGGAAGATAACTTGAGCCCTGCTTCTCAGGCCTATTGTACAGGTCTAGATCTGATCCTGGATAGCAATCCGGTAAGGTGTTCCCCAAAATTCTCGGGACTGCTCTCGATAACCCCATGGATTAATCTCTGGCAAATGAATAGAGCATGGGCTGGGGTGTCTGAAGGACCTGGGTTCTAGTCCCTGCTCCATCACTTGTCTGCTGTGTGACCTTGGGCAAGTCACTTCATTTCTGTGTGCCTCAGTTCCCTCATCTGTACAATGGGGATTAAGACTGTGAGCCCCAAGTGGGACATGTACCTGATTACCTTGTAGCCAACCCAGTGCTTAGAACAGTGCCTGGTGCATAGTAATCCCTTAACAAATACCCTAAAAAAGCAGCAACAGAGTTAGTAGACATATCCCCTGCCCACAGTGAACAACACAACACAGTCAATCAATTAATCATATTTATTGAGTACTTACTGTGTGCAGAGCACTGTACTAAAAGCTTGGGAGAGTAGAATAGAACAATATAACAGACACATTCTCTGTACATAATGAGCTTTCCATCTAGAGGGGGCAACAGACATTCAATCATATTTGTTGAGTACTTACTGTGTGCAGAGCACTGTACTAAGTGATTGGGAAGTACAAGTTGGCAACATATAGAGATGGTCCCTACCCAACAGTGGGCTCACAGTCTAGAATTAACTAGAACAGTCTAGAATTCACATTAATAGAAATAAATTATAGCCCAACACAGCACAAAAATCCCAGAAAACACCGGAAGTTGGTGATCATGCCCTCTATCCACCTCATTTCAGAAGTCACGTTCCCTCTTTCCTCATGATGCTTAGAGACCAGACCCCACCTCCTCCGAGGATCAAGACCAGCTGCTTCACTCTCTGGCAAACCAGGACTCAGCTTCTTTCTTTTCGACTTCTCTTATGTGAAGATTCTCCCACACTCCCCTGGCTGGTTTATTCCACATTTTCTAAGGTTTTCCCTAATGAAACTATCTAGCAGAACTAATCCAAACACAGGCTTAATTAATCAACATTTGGCAGCCTATAAGTCCATGCTCCGATCCAAATTACTTGTGACAACTTTCTTAATGCAAAACCAAAATATCTACTGGGAGTCAGAGGCCAGATCAGTTGGCTGGATTGTGTGTCTCTTCAATTTACCTAATATATTTTAATAAAGTTTCAATAGACCTTTCTCCCCCAGGTGCCAATGGAGCATTCTGCTGCAAGAAAATATCATTAAATTATTTTTAACCCAATAAAGAAGAACACAGATCTATGGCAGTAGAGAGATTCTGAAAGACTCGGTCCAGGGAAAAGGACACTGCAGCTTCAGGAAACAATTCAGGGCTAGCAGAAAGAAGGGAAGCTCACTGTGTGCAGGGAACCTGTCTACCGACTCTGTTGTACTCTCCCAACCTCTTAGTACAGTGCTCTGCACACAGTAAGCACTCACTAAATATCCATTATTGATTGACTGATGGACTGACTGAGTTGGATTAGAGATGAACCACGTGATGAAATGACTCCTGGCTGGCTTATTTCTGATGGAAGCTACCACCAGAAATAACATCTAGTCAATATAATTAGCAGTAGTAGTAGACAGAGGAGGAGGAGAGGAATAGTTGTGTCAGTAGGAGGAGAAGTGAGGAGGAAGTGAAAAAGGAGGAGGAAGAGGAAGAAGAGGCATAGTCAGTGAAAAAGGAGGAGGAGGAGAAAGAGCAATAGTAGTAGTACTAGTAGTAGTAGGAGTAATAGTAGCAGTAATAATAATAATTATGGTGTTTGTTAAGTCTTACTATGTGCCAAGAGCTGTTCTAAGTGCTGGGGTACATACAAGGTAATCAGTTTGTTCCATATAGGGCTCACAGTCTTAATCCTCATTTTTCAGATGAGGTAACTGAGGCACAGAGAAGTTAAGTGGCTTGCCCAAGATCACACAGCAGACAAGTGGCAGAGCTGGGAATAGAACTCATATCTTTTGACTCCCAAGCCTGTGCTCTTTCCATTAAGGAAGAGTAGGATTAGTAGTGGTAATAGTAATAGTAGTAGGAGGAGTAATGATATTTACTAAGAGCCTACTCTGTGCAGAACACTGTACTAAGCCCTGGAAAAAATAGTACAAAAGTGAAAATTCAACAGGTTTCCTGGTCTTTCAGGAGCCCCCAATCTAAGAAAAGGGAAGAGAGAGAGGATGGGCAGCAGACTCAGAAGGAAGGAGAAAACAATAATAAAAAAAAAACAATATAAAAGAAAGGAACAGTATCCATTTAACTCAGCCTCTCTGCCCTGCCTGGCAAGTAGGGGGTGGTGGGGCAGTTAAGATGGAACCCAGGAGTCCAGTGCCTAGTCTTCCCTGCCTCCAAACCTCTTCCTTTCCAGGTTTGTTCTCTGTGACTTGTGGCTTTCCCTTCGGCACAGAGAGCCTTGTTCTTGGAAACCCAGGGAGCTGGGAGAAGGAGAGCTGGAAGATCCGATCCGTAAGGAGAGAAGATGAAGCCGCTAGAGGGGTTTGGCAAGATCCATTCCTCTTCTCTTCCACGTTCAGAGGCTCCATTGACATGCACACCCACGTGCAGGGTCGTATATGCACCAGCCCGCCACATTAGAGAGAAAAGCTGACCATCTGTTGGCTGTCAGTGAATTGCTAATTAGGAGTGAACTCAAAGCCATCAGATGACAAGAGCTTTGGTTGAGCTGCGTCTTTGGAAGCCTGCAGCTAATCCAAACACCCAGGAAGAAGAGAGCTGCCAGGTTCTTTCATAGACGAATTTGGGGAGGTCTAGGACTATAACAAGAATAATAATGGTATCTGTAAAGCGCTTCCTCTGAGCCAAGAACTGCGGTAGACATGCTGTTATCAGATCCAGTCTCTGCCCTCCACTGAGGTAAATTCAGTCCAGTTACATCTGGCACAATCCCTGTGCCACACAGTCTGAGCGGGAAGGAAAAGAGGCACTTAAATCCCCATTTTACGGGTGAGGAGACTGAGGCACAGGCCTGTCAACTGACTTGTCAGGTGGAACCAGGATTGGAACTCTGTGCTCTTTCTATCCCTACACTACTTTTCACAGGGCTCTCTGGAAGTCATCTTATCCATGCCCCTGCTTCCAGGGCTAAGCCTCAAAATCCTCCTGCAGATGGAAATCTCTCCTTTCCTCCTAGAATGAAAAGCTCCAGGGAGGGAAAGTTCATAGCCTAGTTTGTCCTCCACTTCCGGACGACAACTAACAGCCCTCTGCTGCTCTAAATAGGATTTCACTCTTACTAGGCCGATTCCCATCCTGCCCCACTCCTTCACCATATTGACCCCATACATACACTTCTCCAATACACTGACTCCAACCCTCTAGACCGTAAGCTCGTTGTGGGCAGTGAATGTGTCTGTTTATTGTTGTATTGCAGGCTCCCAAACTCTTAGTATGGTGCTCTGCACACAGTAAGTGCTCAATAAATACAATAGATTGACTCACCCTCCAGGACATACTTCCTGTAGTAAGTAACAAGTCCACGGACAGGTGTCCTGATCTGACGTAAGAGGAGAATCTTGAGACAGCTCTGCCACGTGGCCCATTAGGCAAAAATAGTCCACGACAATGGTTAATTAAGAAAACTAGCATTTATTATTCATGCTTGAAAATGAGTCTTGACCAAATGGGATAATGGCAGCATGGCTTGGTAGAAGCAGTGTAGCTTTAGTGGATAGAACACGGGCCTGGGAGTCAGAAGAACTTGTGTTTTAATCTGCTCCACCACATGTCTGCTGTGTGACCTTGGGCAAGTCGCTTAACTTCTCTAGGCCTCCGTTACTTCGTCTGTAAAATGGGGATTAAGAGTGTGAGCCCCATGTGAGGCAGGGATTGCGTCCAACCTGATTAACTTGTATCTACCCCAGCATTTAGAACAGTGCTTTACACTTAGTAAGTGCTTAACAAGTACAATTATTATTAATAATAATGATAATAAGTATCTTACTGTTGTGACATACATGATCTGGCCCACTTAATTACACCACTAGGCAGCCTTCACTGGCAGGAAGTTATTTCCTATAATGATGGCACTTTTTAAACACTGTGATAAGCACTGGGGTGGATATAAATCAATTAGATCAGACATGGTCCTTGTCTAGCTCATAGTCTAAGAGGGAGGGAGAAACAGGGATTTTATCCCCATTTTACAGAAGAGGAAACTGAGGCACAGACCAGCTAACTGCCCCGCACTGTGGTAAATACAGTCCAATTAAATGCAAGTACAGGGAGGCTAAATAACTTGCCCAAAGTCACACAGTAGGCAGGTGAAGAGCTAGGAATTAGAACCCACTTCCTCTGATATCCAAGTCTGGCCTTTTTCTGCTAGACTACACTGCCTCTCCGTCAAAACTGAAATCCCTCCTCTTGCCATTTAAATCTTTTTTTTTCTGTTGTTTTTTCCCAAGGGATTCATTAGAAATCACACCCTCTTTTCAGCCCCACGCTTCATTCTTTTGCATTAGACTAGCTAATCTGGAACTGCAAGGAAATGGGAGTGTATTTTTTTAAAAAACTCATGTTGTTCTTCAAAAAGGCATCCTTGAGAGTTGCTTTTGAAACGAGACCAGGACACACAAAATAGAAGGTTGTATTTCTAGATCTCTCTTCTGGGGGGATTTTGGGAAATGTTCTTCTCATGCCTGAAGGATTTCCCTTCCCTCCTCCCCAGTTCTTTCTGGGCTCCGAATATCTCTCCATCTGCACCACCACAATCGGAGCAGCCTGAATGGAATTCTCTTTTGGAAACAACAAAACAAATATCCATTTGTAAATCTGTTTGGAGCCCCAAGTGGCATTCCTCCTGACAGTTTCCCCCTTCTGGAAACAGGCAAGGTGGAGGAAAAGCACCTGCTGTGTTATATACCACACATTAATTCCATTCAGAATTCCACCTTGCATATCCTCAGAGTGATTCATATCGCCAAGTATTGCCTTTCACTCCGTCTTTCTGGAAGGCTTGTGTCTAGCATGAAGGATTCTGTGGTGACAACAGCCCTTAAGGCATTCCTCGTTTTCAGAGAAAAAAATAATCTGGTTGTCAGTCCGTCAGTCAGTCATATTTACGGAGCGCTTATTGTTTGCAGGGCATTGTTCTAAAAGTTTGGGAGAGGACAGTAGAACAATATAACATACACATTCCCTGTTAACAGTGAGCTCACAGTCTAGAGAGGGAAGTTTTGTTAGCTGAAGCCTAGCAGTGCTGCTTTGACTCCCTTAGGTTTTTGGATTTTCCTTCCCTGCATCCTTCTGGAACCATGTAGGGTTTGAAGATAAAGCCCGATCCCTGGGTCCCCCTCCGTACCAGCCCCGAGGAGGCTTGGACCCAGATGACAGATGGAAAATGGAGGTAAGCCAATCTCTCGCCCACCTCCTGCCTCTGACCTGGAATGCCCTCCCTCTTCATATTCAAGAGAAGATTACTCTCCCCATTTTCAAAGCCCTATTGAAGGCACCTTTCCTCCAAGAAGCCTTCTCCGACTAAACCCTCCTTTCTTCTTCTCCCACTCCTCTCTGCTTTGCCCAGATTTGCTCCCTTTATTCATCACTCCTGCCCAGCCCCACAGTACTTACGTGCATATCTGTAATATATTTATTGATATTAATGTTTTTCTCCCCCTGTAGATTGTAAGCTCTT
Organism: Tachyglossus aculeatus; assembly: GCF_015852505.1. Classification (NCBI taxonomy): domain Eukaryota; kingdom Metazoa; phylum Chordata; class Mammalia; order Monotremata; family Tachyglossidae; genus Tachyglossus; species Tachyglossus aculeatus. Next base: position 18,901,391 of record NC_052084.1, on the reverse strand, counting down.
TGTGGGAAAAGAATGTGTCTGTTCTATTGTTGTATGATCTATTGATTACACTTGCCCTTTTATTTAATCACTGGTGAGATTGGGCTTCTGATACTGTGTCATTTCTCGGATGGTTGACAGCCTCTTTGCCCGAATGGCCTGTTGTAGTCATTCAATTCAGTCAATCACATTTATTGAGCGCTTACTGCAGAGCACTGTACTAAGCACTTGGATGGAAGATCACCGAGGCTTGGGGATTTTTTTGCTTCAGACTAACTGTTTTTATGGTATTTGTTAAGTGCTTACTACAAGCCAGGCACTGTACTAAGCACTGGGGTAGATACAAGCTAATCACATCCCTGCCCCACATGAGGCTCACAATCTCAACAAACTCACAGCAAGCTTACAGTCTGGAGGTGAGACAGACATTAATGTTAATTAAATGAATTTCTGTTCTGGATATAAGTGCTGTTGGGGCTGACGCAGGGAGATGAATAAAGGGAGCAAGTTGGCGCAATGCAGAAGGGAGTGGGAGAAAAGGAAATGAGGGTTTATCCAGGAAAGCCCTCTCATACTCAGTCCTTGTCCCACATAAGGCTCACAGTCCCAATCTTCATTTTACAAGTGAGATAACTGAGGCACAGAGAAGTTAAGTAACTTGTCCGAGGTCACAATGCTGACAAGTGGAGGAGCGGGAATTAGAACCCAGGTCATTAGGACTCCCAGTCCTGTGCTCTAAAGAGCAGCATAACAGAGAAGTAGCTTGGTGTAGTGGCTAGAGCATGGGCCTAGGAATCAGAAGGTCATGGGTTCCAATCCCGGCTCTGCTACTTGTCTGCTGTGTGACCTCGGGACAGACAAGAAAGAGATCAGAAGTGGAGATCAAAGCCAATTTATGGTACAGAGCATCTTATAAATTACAGAGGCATATTTAGGGCTGGGGAAATGGTGTGTGTGTTGTGGGAGGTTGCAGTAATCAGGTTTGGACAGAATTAATCCAGGAAGACTTCTGAAGGTGTCAGTCTGAAGATTCATATTAAATATTCATCTCAGGTTCTGTTTTTTCAGTAGAGGCTGGGTTATTTTATATCTTTATTAATGATTCAGGTGAAGGAAATGAAGGTGTGAAGCGGGAAAGAATGGAAAATTCAGATCCAAAAGGGGAATTAATTCCTCCAAGTGACAGAGTAAAGGTTTGAGTTGAGATTCAAGGTCAGAAATCCTTAAGAAGTCCACTTTCTCTGGAAAACTTTTGGTTCCTTAAGTCTGGTCACAAAGACTTTACATTCTGACCCACAGAGACAGTTCTCCTCCCAAGTATCTTTCCTTGCCCCTCCACCTCCACCCAGCCCCCTCCATCATCCAATGTGTCCCAGAATCACAGCTTAGAGAACAGTTGTTTTTTTTTTCAAATGGTATTTGTTAAGCTCTTACTAGGTGTCAGGCACTGCACTAAGCACTGTGGTAGATACAAGATAATGAGGGTGGGCTCAGTCCCTGTTTCACATGGGGCTCAGAGGTTTTATCCCCACTTTATGGATGAGGTAACTGAGGCAGAGAGAAGTTAAGTGATTTACCCAAGATCACAGAATAGACAGGTGGTGGAAATGTCATTAGAACCCAGGTCAGTCAGTCAGCCGAATACCTAGTTAATCAATCAATCATATTTACTGAGTGTCTACTGTGTGCTCTGTACTATGCACTTAGGAGAATGTAATATAATAACATTGGTAAACACAAGCAATCTACAGTCCAAAAGCCCTCTGACTCCCAAGCCCATGCTCTTTCCACACAGACCATGCTGCTTCTCTGAAGGAGTTGTAACAATTATAATGGTATTTGTAAAGTGTGTACTATGTGGAAGGCACTGTACTAAGTACTGGGGTAGATACAAGTTAATCAGGTTGAACACAGTCCCTGTCCCACAAGGGGCTCACAGTTTTAATCTCCAGTTCTAGACTGTAAGCTCGCTGTGGGCAGGGGATGTGACTGTTATATTGTATCTCTTCCAACTGCTTATTGCAGTGCTCTGTACACATTTAGAGCTCAATAAGTATGATTGATTGATTAATCCCCATTTTAAAGATGAGATAACTCAGGAGCAGAAAAATTAAGTGACTTGCCTAAGGTCACACAGCAGACAATTGGTGAAACTGAGATTAGAACACAGGTATTCTGACTCCCATCCCCATGCCCTTTTCACTAGGCCACTTGCTATTTTTTTTTCTCTCCATTTCCATCTCAGAGTTGACCCGGAGCAGAATCAAAGGCCTGGTACATTGGCACTCACTAAGCAAAAAAGAATCTAAATCCATTAAAAGATTTACAGAAATAAAAGGCAAAAAAATGCTCCATTTGTATTTCAGTCTTTATTTCCCCCAAACTGGACAATAAAATGCTTCATTTACAGAAATGTGGCAAATGCCTTTGAATTGTTAATTTTAACAGAGGACTGGAGTGGGGGCAGGGGAAATATGAGATGGTGACATTAGAGAAAAATGCCATGTGAGCCGGAAGAAATGACTGTTGGTAGTATTTGTCTGCTGAGGACACAGGTGTTAAGAGCCTTTCACCTAAATGGCAGTGGGAATTGGGGGTGAAACACGGTGTGGAATCTGGGATTGGGGGTGTAGGGAGAATGAAAGGGAAGGATAGATGAGGGGGATGAGGAGGGGAAGGAGGCAGAATGTTTTTTGGGGGTGCATTGAACTCTGGAAACAAGTATCATATTAAAGAATTGTTTGGTCAAGGCTCTGGAACAGTAAGCCATATTAAATCAACCCTCAACCTTTGTTTCCTAATTTCTTCCCCCCCATCCTCCCTCCCTTACACCTAAAGACAGACCATTCATTCAATTCAATTCGATCATATTTATTGATCGATTACTGTGTGCAGAGTACTGTACTAAGCATTTGGGAGAGTATAATATTCTCTGCCCAAAGTGAGTTACAGTCTAGAACACACAGACAGATGTAAGCTGGTTATGGGCAGGGAACATGTCTGCTGATTCTGTTGTATTGTGTTCTCCCAAGGATTTAGTACAGTGCTCTGCACATAGTAAGCACTCAATAAATGCCACTGATTGATTGATATAGGAAAGACATTTTTACATAATGTAGTCATATGCAAAGGTCTGTGGATAACGTGCATGCTGCTAGATGCTGGGATTGCAACTACCTTCCCTATTGTAATCTCATGCATTTAGTACAGTGCTATGCACATTGTAAGTGCTCAGTAAATGCCATTGATTGATTTTTTTTTAAATGACATTTGTTAAGCGCTTACTATGTGCCAGGCACTCTACTAAGTGCTGGTGTAGGAACAAACTAATTTATTTATTCATTCATTCAATCGTATGTATTGAGTGCTTACTGTGTGCAGAGCACTGTACTAAGCTCTTGGGAAGTACATAATCAGGTTAGACACAGTTGATGTCCCGTGACGGTGCTTTGCACATAGTAAGCACTTAATAAACACCATCATTATTATTATTATGAGGGGTTCACAGTCTTAATCCCCATTTTGCGGATGAGGTAACTGAGGCACAGAAAAGTGAAGTGAACTTGCCCAAGGTGCTCACAGTCTTAATCCCCATTTTGCAGATGAGGTAACTGAGGCACAGAAAAGTGAAGTGAACTTGCCCAAGGTGACACAGAGGACAAGTAGCAGAGCTGGGATTAGAACCCAGGTCCTTCTGACTCACAGGCCTGTGCTCTATCCATTATGTCATGCTGCTTCGCTGAGTGATTGGTTAGGGAAAATTGATTAATTGGGAAAATCCCAGAGCAATTGTTGACAGAGTCTCTTCCTACATTGGAGGAGCTAGGAGAGCTCCTTAGCTGAAGAAATTTAAGAATCAGTAATCATCAAAAAACTTTGGTGTGGAGGAGCACAGACAAAATGAACTTGGCAAGGACTTGATGAATCAGAGAAATCTGTGAATATTAACCCTGGGATTTCCCTCTGTTTTTTATGGTATTTGTTAAGCACATATTATTTGTCAAGCACTGATCAAAACACTGGGATAGATACAAGTTAATCAGATCAGAATGTGACTGCGAGCTCATCGTGGGCAGGGAACGTGTCTGTTGTTATATTGTACTCTCCCAAGCACTTAGTGTAGGGCTTTGCACAGAGTAAGTGGTCAATAAATACGACTGAATGAACGAATGAATGAATCAGACAGAGTTCCTGTCCCTTAAAGGGATCACAATGTAAGTAGGGGAGAGTACAGGAATTAAATCTCCATTTTAAAGATGGGGAAATTAAGGCCTAGGGAAGATAAGTGACTCTCCCAAGGTCACACAGCAGGCAAGAGTTTGAACAAGGATTAGAACCCAGGCCCTCTGACTCCCAGGCCTGTGCTGTTTCCACTCAGCCAGATGACTTTCCACACTGCTCTAATAATAGTAATAATATTAGTAGGAATAATGGTATTTGTTAAGCTCTTACTATGTGCCAGGCACTCTAGTTCCTGAGGGAAAGTTATTTATGGTAGTAATTAAGCACTCATTACATGCAAAGCACTGTGCTCAGACAGCTACAAGATAAACAAAGTGTATAGTACATACAGATGTATTAAAAAAATGCAAGCATCAAACATAAAAAGCAAAGGTATGAGGCTGAACAATCCCTGTTGCCAAATTCTACTTTTCAAGCACTTAGTACAGTACTCTGCACACAGAAAGCGCTCAATAAATACGAATGAATGAATGAATGAATGAATGAATGAATAGGAGATCTGATTTTCTCCCTAGAGGAGCTTGGCCAGTCTCTTGTTCTGGGAAGAGGGTCTAATGGATCTAAAGACTTTTAGTCCTCCCTTTTGGGGATGGACTTATTATTATTACTTCCTCTGTAGAGGGAAAGGAGGTTCACATTCCTTCCTTCCTTCCTTCATTCATTCATTCAATCTTATTTATTGAGCGCTTACTGTGTGCAGAGCACTGTACTAAGCCCTTATGGGGCAGAGGCTGGAGCTCACCACTCCTAAGACCTTGCAATGTTTTCCCATATAATAGTGATAAAAATAGTCGTGGGAATCTCATCTTTAATGGTAATTGCTACACTGAGTTGGTAACTTTGGTAAGGGGCTCCAGAATCCGTTTTAACCGAGAAGTACAATATACAAACAAGACCATCCTTAATCACATCTTTCTTTAAAAAGAGATTCTTATGAGGTCTATCTGTTAAAGATGCATATTCATTACACTTGAAATTGTCTCGTGTCCTTGATGTATTGCCAAGGGGCTGTGTTGTTTTTTTTTCTCCTCAGTCCACTTAGGAGAAAACTGTTTTCAGGGAAATTTAACAAGGGGAGAGAGCTCAGTGGCCCTGCTTTCTACTCACCCCAAGGAGATTTCAGAGGGATGAACAAATGTGTGGATGTCTTTGGACTTTGGAGAAGGATGGACTCCCTATTATGAATGCAAAATTCATTCATCTGGGCTTTGTCAGTCTGTCAGTCAGTTGTATTTATTGAGCACTTGCTCTGTGTAGAACACTGTACTAAGCACTTGGGAGAGTACAATAGAACAATAGACACATTCCCTGCCCACAACGAGTTTACAGTCTAGTCTTTTTGGTCCAGGGGAACCCTGGTCTCAATCAGTGGTATTTACTGAGTGCTTACTTTGTGCAGAGCACTGTACTAAGTGCTTGGTAGAGTACAATATAACAAAGACATATTCCCTGGCCACAGTGAGTTTATGGTCTAGAGGGGGAATAAGGGAGATGGTCCTCTTTAATGGTGACATTTATTAAGCGCTTACTATGTGCAAAACACTGTTCTAAGCACTGGGGAGGTTACAAGGTGATCAGGTTGTCCCACAGGGGGCTCACAGTCTTAATCCCCATTTTACAGATGAGGGAACTGAGGCACAGAGAAGTTAAATGACTTGCCCAAAGTCACACAGCTGACAGTTCATCATCATCATCATCATCAATCGTATTTATTGAGTGCTTACTGTGTGCAGAGCACTGTACTAAGCACTTGGGAAGTACAAGTTGGCAACATATAGAGACAGTCCCTACCCAACAGTGGGCTCACAGTCTAAAAGGGGGAGACAGAGAACAAAACCAAACATGCTAACAAAATAAAATAAATAGAATAGATATGTACAAGTAAAATAAATAAATAAATAAATAAATAGAGTAACAAATATGTACAAACATATATACATATATACAGGTGCTGTGGGGAAGGGAAGGAGGTAAGATGGGGGGGATGGAGAGGGGGAGAGGAAGGAAGGGGCTCAGTCTGGGAAGGCCTCCTGGAGTATGTGAGCTCTCAGTAGGGCCTTGAAGGGAGACAGTTGGCAGAGTCAGGATTAGAACCCATGACCTCTGATTCCAAAGCCTGTGGTCTTTCTACTGAGCCAGGCTGCTTCTCTAAGGCAGTTAGGGCACATTCCCCCTATATTCAATCAGTCTGGCCTTTTCCCAAACCTGACCAATTAACCTGCTTGATCTGGTGGGCCTTTGAAAAAAAAAAACGTGATTTGTTAAGTACCTTCTATGTGCAGGGCACTGTACTAAGCGCTGGGGAATATGCAAGTTAATCAGGTTGAATAATAGTAATAATAATTATGGTACTTGCTAAGCATTTTCTATGTGCCAAGCATTCTTCTAAGTGCTGAGATAGATACAAGTTGATGAGGTTGGACACAATCTCTGTCCCACTGAGGGATCACTCTCTTAATCCCCATTTTACAGTTAAAGTAACTGAGGCACAGAGAAGTGAAGTGACTTACCCCTGATCACACAGCAGGCATGTGGTGGTGTCAGGATTAGACCAATCCAGCCTGATCACCTCGTGCCTTCTCCAGCACTTAGTACAATTCAGTACAGTAAATGCTTAATTACCATTTCTCCCCCTCCAGACTGTGAGCTCATTGTGGGCAGGGAATGTGTCTGTTTGTTGTTATATTGTACTCTCCCAAATGCTTAGTACAGTGCTTTGCACACAGTAAACATTCAATAAATAAGATTGAATGAACATAACAAATACCATAAAAGTAAATGAATGAAGAAAGAAAAAATGGCCTTTGGGGCCCTGCCAGAATGAAGACCGGATCCTCCCTCCATCTTGAAGGCAGATGGAGATGGGCAGGAGCCAATGCAGGTCAGAAGGAGAGGGAACCTCATCCTCATCTCAGAAAGATATGGGACCCCGGAGTCCAGCTGAGAGATGTCCTGAAGACCTCAGGCCTTGGCTTTTTGGTGTTCCAAATTCCTTTTTTTTCTGTTAATCTGGGGATGCCCTATTTAGTATACATTTGCAATTCAGATAGCTGAAGCTCCACCTCTGGGACTGTAAGATAAAAATAGCACTAGCCATAGGATCTAGTGAAATTGAATTCCAACTCAGTGCTCTGGATGTGGGGAGGGAATACACTTTTTCAGGCTGGAGCCAGGTCTGCATTGACATCAGATGGGCTCCTGTGGAAATGTTGTTTTTTTTTTTTCCGGGGGCCCCCAAGTAATGGGTCACATCACTATCACAACACATCACTGTGTATGATGACACTGGGGCGGTATCCCCAACTTCACTTTGATCCCATCTCTACCTCAAAGCTATTCTGCCCTTTTGACAAGGTTCACCCCAAACAATCTCCTCCCCTCAAAATCCACATGAGAGCAGGGGTTGGTCTCTGGCCCAGGATTATGTGTGTATGTGTGTTTGTATGTCTAAGCAGCCAAGGGTAGTAGCAGTAACAGCATTCCTTGAGCCTACTTGATACTTAAGCAGTGTGGCTTAGTGGAAAGAGCACAGGCTTGGGAGTCAGAGGTTGTGGTTTCTAAACCCAGCTCCACCACTTGTCAACTGTGTGACTTGGGGCAAGTCACTTAACTTCTCTGTGCCTCAGTTAACTCATCTGTAAAATGGGGATTGAAACTGTGAGCCCCATGTGGGACAACCTGATTACCTTCTATCTTCCACAGTGCTTAGAACAGTGCTTGACACAGAGTAAGCACTTAACGAATACCATTATTATTTATTTATTTTATTGTGCACTGTACTGGATGGTTGGGAAAAAAAAGAATAACACAGTGACACATCCCTTGCCCACAAGGAGCTATATGCTAATGAGTGAAACAAAATAAAAAAATACCACAACTAGAGTGATAGAAATAAATGATGGAGTACTCAGAAGGCTAAGGAATAAGTGAGCCCCTTTACATGGACTTGATTAACTTGTATCTAAACTATTGCTTAGAACAGTGCTTGACACATAGTAGGTTCTTACAGCATTATTAATTTTCAATTATTATTATTATAACAGTGCTTGCCACAGCACAAAAACATTCCAGAATGGACTCTAAGCTATTCGCTGTTGGTAGCCTCCAGGTTTAAGAACCATCTCAATAATGCCAGTCTGGGAATCCTCTCTCTTCCCTCCTCTTTCAATTAATCAATCAATATCTATTCTCACCGCAACTTAGACTGTGAGCTCCATGTGGGACCTGATCATCATCAATGGTATTTAATGAGTGCTTATTATGTGCAAAGCACCATACTAAGTGCTTGAGAGAGTACAAGACAGCAGAGTTGGCAGGCACATTCCCTGCCCTCAAGGAGCTTAGTGTCTAGAGATCTGATGATCTTGTGTCTACCCCCAGCATTTAGTACAGTGCTGGGTACACAGTAAGTGCTTAACACACAATTAATTCATTCAATCGTATTTAATGAGTGCTTACTGTGTGCAGAGCACTGTACTAAGCACTTGGGAAGTACAAGTCGGCAACATATAGAGACGGTCCCATCCAACAACGGGCTCACAGTCTCGAAGGGGGAGACAGACAAATATCATTATAATTTTTGTTGTCATTATTAGAATCCAGATCCTCTGATTGCCACTGTCGTGCCCATTCCTCTTGGCAACACAGAGAAGCAGCATGGCAAAGTGGGTAGAGCTCAGACCTAGGAGTCAGAAGATCAGGGCTTTTAATCCCTGCTCCACCACTTGTCTGCTGTGTGATCTTGGACAAGTCACTTCACTTCTGTGTGCCTCGGTTACCTCATCTGGAAAATGGGGATTGAGACTGTGAGCCCCACGTGGGACAGGGACTGTGTCCTACCTGATTTGCTTGTCTCCAGCCCTGCACTTGGTACAGTGCCTGGCACCTAGAAAGTGCTTTAAAAATGTCATTATTATTATTGTTATTATTCTCCATTTGACTTCTTTACTTGATCCAACTGTGAGCCTTGGTATCCACCTCCTGCCTCCCCAACCTCAGTCTCCTCCCTGGACTTGTCAAACCCTCCCCAGACTGTCCCCTCACATCTGACCGGAATCTCTGCCTCTGTGTAATAACCTTGCCCAAGTCCCCGATCTGAGATTAATTCTCTAAAACAGGGTGGGCCTATTGCTTCTCTTTCTGCTTTCCCAGCCCTAAAGGGCAGCCTATTTGGGAAAAGCCAGCAGGAAGGGTCGGGGGGGGGGGGGGTGGCGGCGGTTGCTAGCTTTCCAAAGTTTTCCTTTGTAATTAATCTCTCCTGTCTTCCTGGCTCCTCGCCACTCTCCAACAGCGCCGTCCCTGGACTCTTATGACGGCATCTGTGCCTACCAGCTGGCGGGAGGGTTTGGAGCCTCTGGCAAAGCTTCGAGGCCTCCCTGAGGAGGATCGAGCAGATGTCAGCTCCGCTCCCGATTAAAATGCAAGTGGAGGGAAAGAAGGTCCTATCTCCTCTGTCCACAGCTCCACCCTGATTCCCCAAGCTCAGGGCAACATCCTCTTTTTCCTGTCTTGAGCCAGAATTCCCTTTCTCTGCTCTTCCTCCAAACTCAAATTTGATCAGTAATGATCACTGTGGTGTTAAGTGCCAAGCATTACGTTAAATGCTGGGGCAGAGGCAATCATATCAGGCCCCTTCCCTGTCCCACATGGGGCTCACAGTCTAAGAGGAAGGAGGTGTTTTTAAACCCTGCTTTATAGATGAGGTTAACTGAGGAGTGGAGAAGTTAATAATGATATTGGTAATCATAAAAATGATAATAATAATAATGACAAAATTGTGGTATTTAAGTGCTTACTAATGTGTAAGCACTAGAGTAGATTAAAAGTAAATCATATCAATATGGCCTAGTGGAAAGAGCCTGGGAGTCAGAAGGATCTCTGGTTCTAATCCCCACTCTGCCCCTTGTCTGCTGTGTGCTCTTGGGCAACTCACTTAACTTCTCGGTGCCTCAGTTACCTCATCTGTAAAATGGGGATTCAGATTGTGAGCCCCTCATGGGACATGGACTGTGTCCCATGACACAGAATAGCTGAATAGCTGAACACTGAATAGCTTGTATCTACCCCAGAATTTAGTACAGTGCCTGGCACATAGTAAGTGCTTAACAAATGCCATTAAAAAAAGAAAATCAAACACAGTCCTTAATCTCCAGTCTAAGTAGGAGGGATAACAGATATAGAATCTTCATTTTACAGATGAGAAAACTGAGGCACAGAGAAGTCACTTGCCCAAGGTCATAGAGCAGGTAATTGGCAGAATTTGGATTAGAACCTAGGTCCTCTGATTCTCACATCTGTGCTCTTTCCACTAGGCCACAATGCTTCTTACAAGCCATGCTGCTTTATTCCTCCCGCCTCCTGGAAGGGGGACTGTACATGATGGCTGAAGGTAATTCAGTTACAAAAGATTTTTTAAATGATTCTAGAAGCTGATTTTAACAGTCTCTGTACTTGTCCTCTGGCTTCCATCACAAGCATACAGGCACACATACACCAACCAAGAAGACGTAAGGTTTAAAACAGCACTTTCTTTCCTTCCCCCTCTCTTCCTATCTCTACCCACTCTCTTTGTGTCCTAGATGTCCAGAGTCAACACTACAGCTGAAAAGATGATGGGCAGGCACAATGAGGCTAAAATGACTGAAATACCACAGACTATGCCTTCCTCATTGCCCACAACTAAAGATCTTCCTTTCCCCAGCTGTTTCATTTGTTATTTTCTTTGCCTGGTGTGTGTATGTGTGTATTTTCCATTCTCCCCTATTCATTTATTCAATCGCATTTATTGAACACTTACTGTGTGCAAATGAGTCCCACAATCGTAAAAAGCAGCATGGCTCAGTGGATAGAGCACAGCCCTGGGAATCAGAAAGACCCAGGTTCTAATCCCAACTCTGCCATGTGTCTGCTGCATGACCTTGGGCAAGTCACTTCACTTCTTTGGGCTTCAGTTACCTCATTTGTAAAATGGGGATTAGGAGTGTGGGACAGGGACCGTGTCCAACCTGATTAACTTGTATCTACCCTAGAACTTAGAACAGTGTGTGGCACATAATAAGCACTTAACAAGTACCATAATGTTTATTTTCTCTCCTGTGGCAAAGACCCCTCCCCATCACGCCCACTCCCTCCCTCTGCCCTACCCCCTTCCCCTCCCCACATCATATAGATGTGTATATATCTATAATTCTATTTATTTTGATGGTATTGACACCTGTCTACTTATTCTCTTTTTCTGTCCGTCTCCCCCTTTTAGACTGTGAGCCCACTGTTGGTTAAGTATTTTCTCTAAATGTTGCCGAATTGCACTTTCCAAGTGCTTAGTACAGTGCTCTGCACACAGTAAGTGCTCAATAAGTATGATTGAATGAATGAATGGATAAAAAAATGGTGGTAATTCACCAAGCTGTCCAACTTAATTCACTTGTAATAATAATAATTGTGGTATTTGTTAAACACTTACCGTGTGTCAGGAACTGTACTAAGTGCTGGGGTGGATGCAAGCTAATCGGGTTTGACACAGTCTCTGTCCCCCGTGGAGCTCATAAGTCTCGATCCCTATTGTATAGATGAGGTAACTGAGGACAGAGAAGTGAAGTGACTTGCCAAAGGTCATACAGAAGACAAGTGGCAACGTCAGGACTAGAATCCAAGGCCTTCTGACTCCGGGGCTTGTGTTCTATCCATTCCGCCACACTACCCCAGGGCTTAGAACCAGTGTTTGACAAATAGTAAGGCCTAGCAGCCACCATAGAAGAAAACGTGACAGGACTGTGTGAACCAGCTGCTGACATGAGATTATGGGATGCAGTCTGGGGGTGATGCTTCTCAGTTGACCCCCCTAGAAGTCATCTCCCAATTTTCAGCTGAAGCTTAGTTTCTTAGTTTCTTTCAGGGAAGCAGCATGGCCTAGTGGAGAGCCCGGGCCTGGGAGTCAGAGGACATGGGTTCTAATTCAGCCTGCTGTGAGATCTTAGGGCAAGTTGATTAACTTCTCTCTCCTTCGGTTCCCTCTTCTGCAAAATGGGCATTCAGTCCCTGTTCTCCCTTCTACTTACTGTGTTGCCCAGGTGGAACCAGATCATCTTGTATCTACCCCAGCGCTTCGTACAATGTTTGGCATATAGTAGGTGCTTAATGACTTCCTCTAGACTGCAAGCTTGTTGTGGGCAGGAAATATGTCTGTTAATAGTGTACTCTCCCAAGCTGCACATAGTAAGCATTCAATAAAATACAATTGACTGACACAATTAGTATTATTGCTTTACTGTGTCCTACTAAGTGCCTCAGTTTCCCCTGTGGGGAATAAGAATGGTAATCCCACATCTTCCCAGTTCCTTCCTCTGTTTGCTGTGGGTAGCAGCAGATGAACCCCTTTGACCCCTGCATCACGTAGCAGCAAACGAACCCCTTTGACCCCGGCATCACTAACCGGATGAATAACATAGTTTAAGGAGCGATGAATAACATAGTTTCAAAACATCACAACCTTCGCCCGATTGCATTAATGAAAATTTTCAAATAGCTTTTCTACTCTGGTGAATTTTTAGCCCAAAACAAGACTGGCTTAATTGAATTTATTTACTATTCCTTTAAAAATGAGCCTCAATTAGGCAGACCTAAGGAAAGTCATAATGTTCATTTAACAGAAGAATTGAAATGGATTTCAGGAAGCATCTTTCCCCCCACCCCCTACCTTTTATTTTATCTAGCTAAATGAATTACTGATCTTTTTTAGATGCCTTAATTACAGGTTGTTAATGGGCACATTACTGGAATTAAACTCTAAGTGCGTTCAGGGAAAGAATGTTAAGTTCCTGAAATAGCCACATTTTGAGGCGTTGTTGATTTGGGCAATTGAAAAAAAAGATCTGGAAATTTGTTCCCTCTGGGCTTGAAGTTAGGATTAACTATTCAATCAGTCAATAATCATATTTATTGAACGTTTACTGTGTGCAGAGCACACAGTAGAGAGTACAGTTCAGAGGAGGTCTTCATCAATGAAGTGTGTCGAGCTGTCCTTTGTCCTGGGATGCCAACTCCATTGAGATGGCACATCTGGGGGCAAATGGGAGGTGCAGTTAGCCCATCCTAGCCTTTGGAGTCAGAAAAGGAGGGTAAGAGGTGACTCCTTCTTCTCTAGTGTCACCTCCATCACTGCCACTGCCACTGTCACCACCACCACTAGCATGGAACAGTGGATAGAGCCCAGGCCTGGGAGTTACAAGGTTGTGGGTTCTAACCCCGGCTCCACCACTTGTCTGCTGTGTGACCTTGGGCAAGTCAGTTCGCGTCTCTGAGCCTCAGTTCCCTCATCTGAAAAATGAAGAGTGAGAGGGTGAACCCCATATCACCTAAGCGCTCAATAAATACGATTGATGATATCAGACAGGGACTGAGTCCAACCCGATTCGCTTGTATCCACCCCAGCGCTACAGTCCCTGGCACATAATAATAATAATAATAATAATAATAATGGTATTTATTAAGTGCTTACTATGTGCAAAGCACTGTTCTAAGCGCTGGGGAGGTTAGAAGGTGATCAGGTTACCCCATGGAGGGCCTCACAGTTTTCATCCCCATTTTACAGATGAGGGAACTGAGGCACAGAGAAGTGAAGTGACTTGCCCAAAGTCACACAGCTGACAGTTGGTGGAGCCGGGATTTGAACCCATGACCTCTGACTCCAAAGCCCATGCTCTTTCCACTGAGCCACACTGCTTCTCTAATAGTAAGTGCTTAACAAATGCCACCATTATTATTATTATTATTATTATTATTATTATTATTATTATTACCACTATCACCGCCACCATCACTGCTACTACACATCCTCAATCAAATGAAAATATCTCCTGCTTTTGTATATCACTTGTCATTGCTTCAGCAGTACTCATTGGAAACCTACTCTGAACGGAATAATTGATAATAATACTGATATTAATTAAGGCTTACTATCATAATCATTGGTATTTTTTGTGCACTTATTGGGTGCAGAGCACTGTACTAAGGGCTTGGGAGAGTACAGTACAATAGATTTGGTAGACATGTTCCTGCCCATGAGATAAAGTCCAAAGGACTTATTATGTGCCGAAACCTGTGCTAAGCACTGGGGCCTACTCCATATGGAGCACTGAACTGGATAATAATAGTAATAATAAAGGTGGCATTTATTAAGTGCTTTCTATTTGCCAAACTGTGTGCTAAACACTGGGGTAGGTACAAGATAATCAGATTGGACACAATCCCTACCCCATGTGGGGCTTGCAGTCCAAGGAAGTCTAGGAAGCAGAGAGAGAAGTCCAATCAAACAATCATTTAATCAATCATATTTATTGAGCACTTTGGTGGGTAGGGCACTGTACTAAGCACCATAAGTACTAGGACTGGATCTTTGGCCTTGTTTGCAGAGCTGAGCTGTAGTGGAGGAGGCAGTTGATGTGAGAAAATCCAGGAGGAATTATGGGGTGGATGTATCAGGGAATGCAACCTGGAGGTGAGTTTTCAGGAAGGTTTTGAAGAAAGGGATGAAGGGCATTCTTATCTTCAGGAAAGAAAATTCCACATCCTCTCTCAGAATCTGTTCCAGAGTTTACCAGTCTTCAGGGAGGTTTTTTCAGCCATTCACAAGGTTCACATTTAGTTGGTGGTGTCATCAGCAAATATCAAGGACAACACTCTTTCTCTTTAGGTACATAGAGAGAGTCAAATGTTTTATTTGATTTATTGGATTTAAATAGCTGCCTCGAGTCCCAGAATCCCATATAACTTAATTTGCTCCTTTTACAGTTTAATCCCATTTCCTTTTGTTTTGTGCATTTGGAAAAAGCCTCTCTGAACGGTGAATTTTCTCAGCCATCTTTCTCCAGGTGCAGTTATCGGTTATCGTGATTGAAGATAATGTGGTTGAAAATGGGGTAATACCTTATTTACTTACATTATTGCCTCCACTGCATAATTGCCCAACCCTGATTTTTGAAGAGGAAATACAAAATTATTTTGAGCACCATAAAATTGTAAGTTGTGATACCCACTTGGGCCAGGGGTGGAAGAGGAGGAGGTGGAACAAAAAAAGGATGAGAATATGGCAACACAGCAGAAGGTGGGAGGTAGTTTTTTAGTCAGGGAAGGCCTCTTGGAAGTGGCATGATTTTAATAAGTCTCTGAAGGTGGAGAGAGTGATGGTCTGGTCTTATATGACTGGAGAGGGCATTGGGAATCAATGAAAAGAGCATGGACTTGGGAGTCAGTGGCTTCTAATCCCAGCTCTGTCACTTGGCTGCTGTGTGACATCACCTTGGGCAAGTTGATTAACTTCTCTGTGCCTCAGTTCCTTCATCTGCAGAATGGGGATTCAATACCTTTTCTTCCTTGTACTTGGAATGTGAGCCCCATAAGGGACCTGATTATCTTGTATTTAGTACAGTGCTTGGCACGTAGTAACCGCTTAACAAATACCACAATTATTATTATTATCATTACTGTTCCCAGCCTGAGGAAGGATTTGGACCAAGGTTAGGCTGGGTTGTAGTAGGTGAGGTTAGAATGATCACTCCAGGGTTATTGCTTTATTTTCTAATTAACGACAACTTATGTGCTTTGGCTGATTTCCTTGCCTTGTCTGGCGAGTGGTCAGGGGATGGGACATGCTTCTTGGAATGTGGAAAAGTGAAAATCATATTCCAAAGGGCCTCCCTTTCCACTTCCTTCTTTTAAAATGAATGTCAAATGCCCGCCCTCTGCCTCCCACAGTCTGGTTAATTTCTTCTGGAAAATGCCATCATTAATTGATTGCCTCTTCAGAACAACCCTCTAATGAGAAGCTTATTTACTGAGACTGCACGCGTGCTTTTATTAAAAAGTAATCACAGGGAAGAATGATTCCGGGACGGGTGAGGAGGAAAACTTAGAGAGTCTTCAGTGCGGAGAGGGGGGTGACAGACCCCTGTTACCTAGGTGGAGGTTTAATTAATGTGTAGTGCCCTCATTTCATTAAATCTTTACATTTATATTTGAATTAACCTTGCATGTTCAGGTAAGAAGACAGGCCCTATTTGTGTAGCTATCTGGGCCCAGGCCAGGAAGAGGAAAAACACTGAAGAAAACAAATGAGGCTTTTGAGATGCTCCATTTCTTAACTGTAGCCAGATCGTGGGTGTCCCCTTCCTATAAGTGAAGACTTGGGTAACATGTTATAAGCATGGCCTAGTGGCAAGAACATGGGTTTGGGAGTCAGAGGTTGTGAGTTCTAATCCCGGCTCCACCACTTGTCTGCTCTGTGACCTTGGGCAAGTCACTTCACTTCTCTAGGCCTCAGTTACCTCATCTGTAAAATAGGGATTGAGACTGTGAGCACCATGTAGGACAGGGACTGTGTCTAACCTAATTATCTTGTATCTATCCCAGTGCTTAGAACAGTGCTTGGCATATAGTAAGCATTTAACAAATGTCATAATTATATTATTATAAGGAGACAGAGAGGGCAAGAAATTAATTCCTGAACTCCAAGGACGATCATGATTTCCTCAAATTGGTCCCGCTGCCCTTTCCTCCATGTCTGGATGAGTCAGTCAATCAATCAATGGTATTTATTGAGTGCTTACTGTGTCAATCCTATTTATTGAGCTCTTACTGTGTGCAGAGCACTGTTCTAAGTGCTTGGGAGACTACAATCTAACAGACATATTCCCTGCCCGCAACGAGTTTACAGTCTAGAGGGGGTGACAGACATTGATATAAATCAATAAATTGCAGATTCTGTGTGCAGAGCATTGTACCAAGTGCTTGGGAGAAAACACTTTAACAGAGTTGGAGACACATGCTCTGCCCACAGTGAGCTTAGAGTCTAGAGCAGGAGACAGATGTTAATACAAATAAATAAATTACGGATATGTACATAAGTGCTGTGGTGCTGAGGGAGGGGTGAATAAAGGGTGCAGATCAAGTTCAAGGGTGACAAAGAAGGGAGAGGGAGTAGGGAAAATGAGGGATTAGTCAGGGAAGGCCTCTTGGAGATATGCTTTTAATAAGGCTTTGAAGTTGTGGAGAGGGATTGTTTGTTGGATGTGAAGAGGAAGGGTGTTCCAGGCCAGAGGCGTGGTAGGTGAGATGGAGGTAGAGGGAATAGGTTGGAATTGGAGGATATGTAACCCCCGGATTCCACCTAAAGTACCCTCCAAGTGACCACATCCCACCCCCTCTCCTTCAAGATTTCTTTTTTCTTCTCCTCAGGCATCACCGGAGCTGAGCTGAAAGCATAGCAAGTAACAAAAGACAATGGTTCCTTTATATCTCAAAGCCTCTGCTGGCACATATGTTCTCAATCTTGCAAAGAAGCAGTGTGTCTTAATGACTAGAGATAAGGCCTGGGGGTCAGAAGGACCAGGGTTCTAATCCCAGCTCCACCACTTGTATCTTGTGTGACCTTGGGCAAGTCATTTCACTTCTCTGTGCCTCAGTTTCCTCATCTGTAAAATGGGGATGAAGGCTGTGAACTCCATGAGGGACATGGACTGTGTCCGACCGGATTAGCTTGTATCTACCCAGTGCTTATTACAGTTCCTGGCACATAGTAAGTGCTTAACAAGTACCATGAAAAACAAAAATCACCAGTTGCTACTTCCCATTCCTTCTTGCTTCTGGCCTGCCTCTCATGATTCAACTTGTTCTGAATTGATGGGTTCAGGTTTCCTGAGTTGGCCTACCTTTGGTAGTTTCATAGCATAATAATAATAATAATAATAATAATGGCATTTATTAAGCACTTACTATGTGCAAAGCACTGTTCTAAGTGCTGGGGAGGTTACAAAGTGATCAGATTGTCCCAAGTGGGGTTTACAGTCTTAATCCCCATTTTACAGATAAGGTAGCTGAGGCACAGAGAAGTTAAGTGACTTGCCTAAAGTCACACAGCTGACAACTGGCAGAGCTGGGATTTGAACCCATGACCTCTGACTCCAAAGCCCATGCTCTTTCCACTGAGCCACGCTACTAGCATCATAATCATTCTGCTTGTTAAGCACTTTCCGTGTGTCAAGTGCTGCACTGTTTTCTGGGGTGAATACAATTTGATCAGGTATTAATTCCCCATTTTTCAGATGAGACTATTGAGGAAAAAAGAAGTTAAGCAATTTGAGCATCTCTGAGATGATCTCCTTGGCTATTTACTGAGCCAAATGGGCTCTGCTAGTTTAGGAGTTGAGGGGACTCTGATAATTGTACAGATAAGGGTCAGGACCATCAACCTCTTAGACCATGAACCCCATGTGGGACAGGGACTGTGTGCGATCTGATTGCATTTTATCTACCCCAGTGCTCAGCACGAAATAAGTGCCTAACAAATACTACAGTTATCATTTACACCTCTGGTAGGTCCTGACCTCTGCCTTCATATTTATTTATTTTTTAATTTTTTGGTGGTATTTGTTAACCACTTACTATGTGTCAAGTATTTGATTAGATAACTAGGTTGGACATAGTCCCTATCTCGCAAAGGATTCACTGTCTTAATTGGAGGAAGAACAGGGAAACTGAAGCACAGAGAAGTGAAGTGACTTGCCCAAGGTCACACCACAAGCATTTGGCAGAGCAGGGATTAGAACCCAGGGCCTCTGCCTCCCAGGCTCATGCTCTTTCCACTTAGCCATGCTGCTGTTTCTTCCCCTTCTAAAATTCATCCCTTTAAAGATCTCTGCATTGGGACACACTGAGAGCTAAGACATGCCTCTTCACTTGATTGTATTTTGCCTGAGCTATTATTCATGAAAGAGGCAATTGTTGACATTTATTCATATTCTGGGAGAAGCGATCATGATTTTTGCTAAGTTTTATTTGAGGAATCACTGGTATAATCAAGCTCGTTTAATCCTTCCTCTGCTCAGCACTAGCCCTAGCCTGGTAAAACAGTTTTGAATCTTATAAATCCATAGGAAAAGGCTTGTTTTCAAGAATCAAGCCACAGCCCAGTTTATCCTTTAATGCAGCCAAGCTGCATATGTTATCTATAATTAGAAGAGAAGGATTGGAGGTCTCTGCTTTGGCCGTGAGGAAAGCGAGGCTTGAGGGAGAGAGGATCCCAGAGACCACGGTGGGGATAGAGGCTGATGGGAAAATATACTGTGAGTGCGAAAGCTGAGGTCAGGGCTGAGGCCTGGATTTTCACAGACACCCCCTCTGCCCCCCATCCCCAGTCCCTGCACAAAGAACTTGAGCTCAGAATCTGTCTTTGCCTTTTCAGACTTGGTTGGATAGGGTGTGTTCAACAGTGCTGTATAATTCTGGAGCCTGTCAGCTCATAATGTAAGCTCCTTGTGGGCAGGGAACATGGCTAATTCTGTTGTACTCTCCCAAGCACTTAGCACAGTGCTGTGAACATAGTGAGCACTCAACCTCATCTATCTTGCCATCCACTCATGTCCTGCCTCTGGTAACACCCTCCCATTTCACATCCGACAATTGCTCTCCCCACCTTAAAAACCTTATTGAAGGCACATCTCCTCCAAGAGGCCTTCTTTAACTAAGCCCTCATTTCCTCTTTTCCCACTCCCTTCTGGGTCACCCTGACTTGCTTCCTTTATTCATTCACCAGCCCCACCTCCAGCCCCACAGCCCTTATGTTCCTCTCTGTAATATATTTATTTATATTAATGCCTGTCTGCCCCTCTAGACTGTAAGCTCATCGTGGGCAGGTGACATGTCTACCAGCTCTATTACATTGTACAGTTCCAAGCACTTAGTACAGTGCTCTGTTCACAAGTGCTCAATAAATACTACTGATGGATAGCCTGATCTATCAACTCTATTGTTTTGTATTCTCCCAAGTGTTTAGTACAGTGCCCTGCACACAGTAAGCACTCAATAAATACCACAGATTGATTGATTGATTGAGTCTTATGCAGGTCTTTCAAAGTCTAATCGTGATCTCCCTTTAGACTGTTAGCCCTGTGTGGTACTTCCCAAGCGCTTAGTACAGTGCTCTGCACACAGTAAGCTCTCCATAAATAAGATTGAATGAATGAATGAATGACAGGGACCTTGTCTGAGAGGATTATTTTGTAGGTACTCCAGAGCTTAGTACAGTGCTTGCACATAGAGAGTGCTTAACAAATACCAAATTAATACTATATTCATTAGAGGAAAGGTAGAGTAGAAGGATATGGATAGAAGAACTGATTTCTGCAAGACAAAGAGCCTAGGAAGGCATGAGCCACTCAAAATTGTCTTGTAGTCAGGTAAAAGCAACAGCAATACTAGTGATGATGATAATAATAATTGTGATATTTGTTAAAGGTTTACTGTGCACCTAAGTTTGTGTTAAACAGTAGATATCAGATAATCAGGCCAGACACAATCTCTGTCCCACATGGTGCTCACAGTCTTAGTCCTGACAGATGAGGTAACTGAGGCATGGAGAACTTAAGTGATTTGTCCAAGGTCACACAGCAGATTCCCAGGCCCGTGCTCTATCCATTATGCCACATTGCCTGTAGCCGCTCCTTAGGGGTAGAGTCCCATATTTAGCACACCCAAATCTGTTTGAGAGACCAGTCCTAGAGCTGATGACTGAATCCTTCCTGGAAACAACCACAAAGGTCACTCTCAGTTATTATTACCATTATTATTTGTGGTATTTAGTAAGTGCTTGCTATGTGCCAAGCCCTGTACTAAACGTTGGGGTAAATACAAGATAATCAGTTTGGAGAAAGCCTCTGTCCCACATGGGATTCACAGTCTAACTAGGAGAGAGAACAGACTTTGAGAACAGAGAAGCAGGTTGGCTCAGTGGAAAGAGCCTGGGCTTTGGAGTCAGAGGTCGTGGGTTCAAATCCTGGCTCTGCCAATTGTCAGCTGTGTGACTTTGGGGAAGTCACTTAACTTCTCTGTGCCTCAGTTACCTCATCTGTAAAATGGGGATTAAGATTGTGAGCCCCTCATGGGCAACCTGATCACCTTGTAACCTCCCCAGTGCTTAGAACAGTGCTTTGCACATAGTAAGCGCTTAATAAATGCCATTATTATTATTATTATTATTATTATTATTATATTGAATCCCCATTTTGCAGATGAGGGAACTGAGACATAGAGAAGTGAAGTGACTTACCGAAGGTCACCCAGCCACTAAGGGGCAGAGTCGGAATTAGAACACAGGTCCTCTGACTCCTAGGCCTGTGCTCTTTCCATTAGCCCACTCTGCTTTCCTATTCAGACAATGGAAGTTTAAAAACTCAGCAATGGATGGTACATGTCCATAGACCCCAAAATCCCAAAGAAGGCTCTTCTCCCCATTGCTTGGCGGGTTCTCGTCTTCTCAGGATTTCTGGTTCATCGGCTATGGGATTACTTCACAAAGCCCAGGCCATGGCTTTCATTAGCATTCAGCAGGAATTCCTTGTCTGTGCATATTATTTGCACAGGTTAAGTAGTCCTGATAAGGCTTCTCAAATCAGCTCCACTGAAATGAACTTAATTAGAACACAGAATACTTGTGGAAGAGATAAAAAAATGGTGGCTGCTCAGATCTTTAAAGCAGAATGAAAAGCAAGGAGAAAGGAAGCAGGAACAGGGAAGAAAACGCTTCTGGTGAAGAAGATCAGAGACCAGAGAGTGGAGAGATGGTTAAGCCTGTGTACTCTCCCAAGTGATTAGCACAGTGCTCTGCACACAGTAAGCGCTCAATAAATATGATTGAACGAATGAATGGATGCATGAATGAGTGCCTGTCTTTTCCCTTCCAGGCCCTGAGGTGGGCGTCAGTTGGTCTTTTTTTAAAAAAATATTGGTGATATTTGTTGAGGTTTTACTATACGCCAGGCTCTGTACTAAGCTCTGAGGTGGTTACAAGTAATCGGGTTAGACGTAGTTCCTGACCCACATGGGGCTCATAATCTTAACAACCAATTTACAGATGAGGTAACTGAGGCACAGAGAAGTGAAGCGATTTTCCCAAGGTCGCACAGCGGACAAGTGGTGGAACGGGGATTAGAATCCAGGTCCTTCTGACTCCCAGGTTGATGCTCTATCCATTAGGCCATGCTACTTCCCTATTAATAAGTATCTTCCACCAGCTATTGGCAAGACCCTCTTGAAACTCAAGGCTAACTCACTCCCAGAAGGCCCAGGAAAAGGTTATCATCATTCACTCACTTTTAGATTTAGTTTGGTGTGGTTTTATGGTATCGGTTACGTGCTTACCATGTGCCAGGCGCAGTTCTAAGTGCTGGGTTGGCTATACAAGCTAATGAAGGTGGACACAGTCCATGTCCCACGTGGGGCTCACAGCTCTCAGATGAGACGACTGAGGCACAGAGAAGTGAAGTGACTTGCTCAAGGTCACAGAGCAGACAAGGGGCGGAAGTAGGATAAGAACCAGGTCTTTCTGACTCCCAGGTTCGTGCTCTAATAATAATAATGTCATTTATTAAGTGTTTACTATGTGCAAAGCACTGTTCTAAGCGCTGGGGAGGTTACAAGGTGACCAGATTGTCCCACAGGGTGCTCACAGTCTTGTTGCCAGCTTCTAATAATAGTAATAATAATAACATTTATTAAGTGCTTACTATGTGCAAATCACTGTTCTAAGCACTGGGGAGGTTACAGGGTGACCAGATTGTCCCATGGGGGGCTCACAGTCTTCATCCCTATTTTACAGATGAGGGAACTGAGGCCCGGAGAAGTGAAGTGACTTGCCCCAAGTCTTACAGTGTCGGAGCTGGGATTTGAACCCATGATCTCTGACTCCCAAGCCCAGGCTCTTTCCACTGAGCCACGCTGCTTCTCTGGGATGGTCTCTCCTTGTAGCTGAGTTGTACTTTCCAGTAATAATGATGGTCTTTGTTAAGCATTTACTACGTGCAAAGCACTGTTCTAAGCACTGGGGGAGATATCAGGTGATAAGGTTGTCCTACGCAGGGCTCGCAGTCTTAATCCCCATTTTACAGACAAGGGAACTGAAGCACAGGGAAGTTAAGTGACTTGCCCAAAGTCACCCAGCAGACAAGTGGCCGAGCCAGGATCAATAATGATGGGATTTGTTAAATGTTTACTATGTGCCAAGCACTGTTCTAAGTGCTGGGGGAGCTGAGGTTGTCCCACAGGGGGCTCCCAGTCTTCATCCCCATTTTACTGATGAGGTCACTGATGCACAGAGAAGTTGAGTGACTTGCCCAAAGTCACACAGCTGACAAGTGGCAGAGATGGAATTAGAACCCACGACCTTTGACTCCCAAGCCCGGGCTTATTCCACTGAGCCACACAGAACCCCTAGCCACTAAGCCACGCTACTTCTGTATTCATACAGTGCAAGTTTGGTCCCCTTTGAGAACCTATGGAAGAAACTGGGGTTTACCTTGCCCTCCCCATACTGCTTGGATTTGGAAGGCCAGTTTGCAGCCGGAGCCCGTCCCTGTGAGAATGAGTAATAATAATTACATAGAGAAGCACCATGGGGAAGTGGATAAGAGCGGAGGCCTGGGAATCAGAAGGTTATGGGCTCTAGTCCCAGTTCTGTCACCTGTCTGCTGTGTGACCTTGGACAAGTCACTTCACTTCTCTGGGCCTCAGTTACCTCTTCTGGAAAGTGGGGATTGAGACTGTGAGCCCCACGTGGGACAGGGACTGTGTCCAACCCGATTGGCTTGTATCCATTCCAGCACTTAGTACGGTGCCTGGCACATAGTAAATGCTTAACAAATACCATAATTAGCATTATTATTGTAATATTGATATTATTATTGTCCTAAGTGGCGAACTCCACTAAGTGTTGGGGTAGATAAAGTACAATCAGATCAGACATAGCCTTGCCCAACTTGAGGCTCACAATCTAAGTCAGAGAGGGAGAACTAGCATTTAATCCCCATTTTACAATTGAGAAAACTGAGGCACAGTGAAGGAAGTGACTTTCCTAAGGTCACACAGAAGGCAAATGGCAGAAATGGTCTGAGAACCCAGGTCTCCTGCCTCCCAGTTCTGTACTCTTGACACTAGCCCATGACTAGCACTTTTTCCTCCCAAAGATTGTTAATAACAAAAATAATAATAGTTGTGGTGTTTGTTAAGCATTTATTATGTACCAGGCACTGAACACTGGGTGTTTCTTGTGAGCCCTTGGGCAAGTCACTTAACTTCTCTGTGCCTCAGTTACTTCATCTGTGAAGTGGGAATTAAAACCGTGAGCCCCAAGTGGGACAGGGACTGTGTCTAACCACATTTTCTTGTATCTACCCGAGCCCTTAGTACAGTGCGTGACACATAGTAAATGCTTAATAAATACTACAATTATTATTATTATTTTATTATTCTGGGAGGAGAGTGGGAAGAGCAGAGGGCTGAACCCTGGGTCAGGCTCTCATGAGTCTCCCTTAAAGCTATCCTTCAGGGGAAATAGGTGAGGAGCAGGAAGAGGAGGGAGATTGTGTCTTCTAATCAATCTATCAAACAGTCCTATTCACTGAGTGCTTACTGTGTGCTGAGCACTGTACTAAGGGCTTGGGAAAGTACACTATAACAATCCTTGTACAAACATTTCCTGCCCACAACAGTCTAGAGAGGGAGACAGACATTTACGCAAATAAATTATGGATCTGTACATCAAATGCATTCAGTGGGGCTGAGGGAGGGGTGAATAAAGGGTAAAAAATCCAGGCGCAAGGGTGACGCAGAAGAGAGTGGGAGAAGAGGAAATGAGGTTTTACTTGGGGAAGACCTCTTCAAAGAGGTGTGCATCTAATAAGACTTTCTACCCTAAAGAAGGCAGCTTCTTGTAGGCTTGGAGAATTATATCTGATCATAATCGATTGCTCAACTTGTTCAGGTGCAATTTTATCCACTGGGAGAATGAACTGGTTTTGTAACTTGGAGCTTTCGCCTCCTTAGATGGGCCACATCAGGCAGAGAACTTTTAGCTGAAGGCTTAAATTCTGTCCAACAACCTCTCCAGGAATCTCAGAGTAGGATGAAGAGGCATGAAACTGTAAGCTCCTTGAGGACAAGGAAAGTGCCTATCAACTTTATTGTAGTGTACTCTCCCAAGCGCTTAGTGCAGTGCTCTGTACCCCATAAGCACTCAATAAGTACCATTGATTGACGAATTGACTGAGAAGAGAATTTCCATTTCCATGTGGAGCTTTCTGTGTGCAAAGAGAAGACTTATAGATGTCACACAAGTCTTGACTGAGGCACAAGGCAGATTAGCGGCTCTCACCGGGGCCGAATTAAAAATCGTTTTAGAGAGCTAGGATTAGTGTTCCTCTATTACTGTGGGATTACAGCCTACACAGCACAAAGACCAATTTTTTTTGAGTTCTATAATAATAGCAATAATGATATTTGTTAAGCCTGTATTACATGTCATGCACTAGGGTGGATACAATGCAACCAGCTCAGATACAGTCTCTGTCCTATAAGGGGCTCACCCACAGTCTAAGAGGGAGGGAGAACAGCTGTTTAATCCCCATTTGACAGAAGAGGAAACTGAAGCACACAGAGGTCAAGTGATTCACCCAAGGTCACACAGCAGACAAGACGTGGTGCTTTTTTCTTTTTTAAAAGTGATTTTTTAAAAATGCTAGGCACTGTATTAAGTGCTGGGGTCAATACCAGGTTGAATACAGCCCATTTCCCATGTGGGGCTCACAGTCTCAGCCCCCCCCCCCCCCATTTTAACAGATGAGGTAACTGAGGCACAGAGCAGTTAAGCAAGTTGCCCAAGGTCACGCAGCAGACAAGTCGCTGAGGCAGGATTGGAACCTGTACTCTTTCCATTGTGCCACATTGCTTCACTGTCTGCCCTTCTGATAATGCCACCCTGTTTCATCACCCTTTTAATTACAGGGAACTGCATAGAGGTCATTTCTGTGCTCAGATGGAAGAGGAGTATTTTGTATATCCTGTTGGACAGCAGAAATGTGTTTTGAGTGCTGTTCTGACAAAGCATACAGGTTAAACCAACCTTGGAGATTGTGAAAAGAATGGAAATGCTCATCAGAGCCGTTTTACCACCAGAATCAGAAAACACTCGAATAGCAGCAGAGCTGGATTAATAAAAGTGATTTCACTCCAGACATTTCCCTTTCTGAACCCTGTTTGGAATGATTTGCAGCATTTTAATAGGAATTATGGTCCTATGAAAGGTTCAGCAGAGAAGCTGCAATGGACAGGTCTAAAGGAGACACTGTCTGAGGAGAAATTTCAAGGGAGAGAGGGGAAGCAGATCTGTAAGACCCTGGCCCTTATGCCGCTGAGAAGCAGCATGACCTAGTGGAAAGAACACAGGCTTGACCGTCAGAGGAGCTAGGTTCTAACCCCGACTCTGCCAGTGGCATGCTGAGTGACTTTGGGCAAGTCACTTCACTTCCCGTGCTTCAGTTTCCTCCTTCTGCAAAATGAAGAATAGAAGGAAGAATGCAGCGTGGCTCAGTGGAAAGAGCATGGGCTTTGGAGTCAGAGGTCATGGATTCAAATCCTCGCTTCACCAATTGTCAGCTGTGTGACTTTCGGCAAGTCACTTAACTTCTCTATGCCTCAGTTCCCTCATCTGTAAAATGGGCCCCACGTGGGACAACCTGATCACCTTGTATCCTCCCAGCGTTTAGAACAGTGCTTTGCACATAGTAAGTGCTTAACAAATACCATTATTATTATTATTATTAGTAGTAGTAGTATTATAATGAGGTTTCAATACCTGTTCCCCTCTTATTTAGACTGTGAGCCCCATGTGAGACATGGAATATGTCCAACCTGATTATCTTGAATCAACCCTAGTGCTTAGCACATAGCAAGCGCTTAAAAAGTACCTTAATTAACCACCTTCCTGTATCAAGCTCCCATCAATTTACAACTGAATCTCTGGACTAAGGCTCCTCACTGGTCTCTCTGTCCCCACCTTCTCCCTTCTTCTGTCTGTATTTCATTCAGCTGTCTGGATGATCA
This sequence comes from Tachyglossus aculeatus, assembly GCF_015852505.1. Classification (NCBI taxonomy): domain Eukaryota; kingdom Metazoa; phylum Chordata; class Mammalia; order Monotremata; family Tachyglossidae; genus Tachyglossus; species Tachyglossus aculeatus. The sequence continues at coordinate 18,874,247 of NC_052084.1, read as the reverse complement.
ATCAAAGGTGTTATTTGAGTGCTTACTGCAGAGCAACAATAATGCCATTTGTTACTACGTGGCAAGCACTGTACTAAGAGCTAGGGTATATAAAAGATAATTAGGTCCCACATGGGTCTCAAAGTCTAAATAGGAACTGGTATTGAATCCCCATTTTGCAGATGAGGGAGCTTAGACACAGAGGAAGTGAAATGACTTGCTGAAGGACGTAACAGAGCCGGGATTAGAACCCACATCTTCTTACTCCCAGGCCTGTGGTCTTTCTGTTTAATCGTAATAATAATAATAACTGGTATTTGTTAAGCACTTACTATGTGCCAGGTATTGTATTAAACACTGGGCTAGATACAAGCTAATCAGGTTGGACATAGTCCCTGTCCCACATGGAACTCCCAGTCTTAACCCCATTTTACAGAGGAGGTAAATGAAGCACAGAGAAGTGAAGTGACTTGCTCAAGGTCACACAGCAGACAGCTGGCAGAGCTGGGATTAGAACCCAGGACTCTCTATCCACTAGGCCACCTGCTTCTAAAGTAAGGACTTGCAGGCTGTACTGGACTCTTTGTGGGTGGGCAATAAGGGTATCCTGAGGAGGAGAATGACACTGCACCCTAGGAGAGGCAGGGTCTCCTGGAAAGGGGCCTGTTTGTCTCCTGTTTGTCCCTAATCTCCCCCAGGATGAAAACCACAAACACAGCCCATTGGCTCCAAGCCCTAATCAAACAAAGGCCAATAGCCCTGTTCCGCACTTGGCTGATTAGAGTTATTAGTCACGCCGGGTGTTTATAAACAGAATATGGCAAGATTGATCGTTCATCGAACATACTGTTGTCTGTCATTCTCTCTCTCTCTCTCTCTCTCTCTCTCTCTCTCTCTCTCTCTCTCTCTCTCTCTCTCTCATGTTTCCAGTAGCCCTTTGCTACATTGTTGCAACACAAATGCACACAAATATTGCACCCAGGGAGACTGCAATCAGCTTGAGCCTGTTCCCTGCATCTCCATGTGTCCCTCCCAGGAACCTTCATTTTGTCATCCTTTGTAAGGTACATTTTTTATCAGCTACTTAGCACTTAGGGGGCAAGGACTCAAATGCATAGGTGACACAGTAGCAAAGCAGCATGACCTAGTGGATAGAGCACAGGCCTGGGAGTCAGAAGGACCTGGGTTCTAATCCCAACTTTGCCACTTGTCTGCTGTGGGAACTTGAGCAAGTCACTTCACTTCTCTGGACCTCAGTGACCTCATCCGTAAAATGGAGATGAAGACTGTGAGCCCAGTGTGGAACATGGACTGTGTCCAACCTGATTGGCTTGTATCTACACCAGTGCTTAGAATAGTGCCTGGCACATAGTAAGCGCTTAACAAACACCATAAAAAAAGGTTCCTGTCATATTCTGTCCAGGGGAATTCCTCACCTCTGATCTTCCCTGGGTGGTTTGCCTCAGCTGAGCTGCTTCCTGTTTCCAAGGGTGTCTGGCCTACTCTTTCAGTGAGCCATCCCTATCTTTTTCTTTTTAATGGTATTTGTTAAGAGCTTACTATATGTCAAGCACTGTACTAAAAGCTAAGGTACATACAAGCTAGTCAGTCTGGACAAAGTCCATATCCCACATGGGGCTCACAGTCTAAATCCCCATTTTCCAGATGAGGGAACTGAGGAACAGGAAAGTAAAAGTGGCTTGCCCAAGTCCACACAGCAGTGACGGAGTCAGAATTAGAACACAAGTCCGCTATACTGTGAGCTCGTCATGGTCAGGGATTGTCTGTCTCTATTGCTGTATTGTACTTTACAAGTGATTAGTTCAGTGCTCTGCACACAGTAAGCACTCAATAAATTCAGTTGAATTTAAATTCAATTGAATGAATGAATGAAAGGTCATTCTGACTCCCAGGGCTGAGCTCTATTTATTAGACCACACTGGTTCTGAACCCACTCTCTGAAAGTCCATCTAAATCCAACAACGTCCTGTTGCCCCCTCTGTCACCCTTAGCTTGAGAGACCCGTGATTTTTTATGGTATTTGTTAAGCACTTACTATATGTCAAACACTGTTCTAAATTTTGGGGTAGGTACAAGTTAATTAGGCTGGATGCAGTCCCTGTCCCACATGGAGCTCACAGTTTAAGCAGGAGGGAAAACAGGAGAACTGAGGCACAGAGAAGCAAAGTGACTTAACCAAGATCACACAGCAAGAACTCAGCAGAACCAGGATTAGAACCCAGGTCCTCTGGCTCCCAGGCCCATCCTCTTTCCACCATGTCATGGAACCGAAGGGAGTTCTAGTAGCTAAAACCTCCAGGAACTGCGTAAGGTGAGAGCACCCAGGATTCATCATCAAATTGAGATTTCAGTACCTTTTCTCCCTCCTACTTTAGACTGTAAATAACTTAAACTTTGTATCTTCTTCTCCAGTCAGTCAATCATTGGTATTAATTGAGCACTTATTAAATGCAGAGCACTGTACTAAGCACTTGTGGGGGGACAATGCAACAGAATTAGCAGATGTGTTCCCTTCCCATGGCTATGATAATATCGTTTAAGTTGATGTGTCAACCAGACTCGATTGTCGCAAAGTATCTGATGCCTCAGTGCTATAGGTGGTCTTTCTGTTTTCACACTGAGCCCAAGGCAGGCTGGGTTGAAACATATCAATCAATCAATCAGTGGTATTTACTGAGTACTTACTATGTGGAGAGCTCTGAACTAAGCCCTTGGGAGAGTATAATAGAACAGACTTGGTTGACAACATTCCCAGAAAAGAACAGACATTCCTCTCTAAGTCTTTAGCTCACCTCATGGCTGAAAGATTCTGCTTCGTCCATTCCCCAGGGAATGTCTCCATCCTCTGCTCCCTCCTCCCCCCACCCTCAATCCCTGTGGGAATTTTTCCGGTGTAAGGAGATGTCAACTACAGAAATTTAACACTGGTCTATCCAGATCCTGCTCTGTGAGAAGAGCTGGCGAAGGCATGGTGATTTCCCCTCTGAATTGCGGTGATTTGTTCCAATTCTCCCCTTTCCCACCCAAACCTGGGCTGGAGGGTTAAAGAGTAGTGAGCCTGGGCTGGATTTTGGGACTCCTGAATCTCAAAAGTTTCCCCTTCCAGCTCTCCCCAGCCCCTTAGCACTTTGGGTGCCCGAGGGGGTGGATTGGCAGCTCTGCAGGGTGGTCGGGGTGAGAGACCTCCATTAAGACCATTCCCCAGGCTGGACAAGCCCCATCCTGAGAGTGCCCCTCCCCTCCGACCACTACTCTTCCCCCAGGGGACCGGGCTCAAGAGATGTGGCCGATTTTCTTTTCACTCTCCAGCTTGAACTCTGGCCCCAGATGTCACCTAGGTCCCTGACTGCCCTCCCCCACCCCCTCAGATTAGATTCTATCTCCCCATTAGATTTTATGCTCTTCCTGCCCCTGACAAACTGGTCTTCTTCTTCTCCCCTCCTTTACCTTCCTCCACTCCCCCTCTTCCTCTCCATTAAACACTGTTCTAAGCCCTGGGGTAGATGCAAGCTAATTAGGTTGGAAACAGTACCTGTCCCAGATGGGTTTACAGTCTTAATCCCCATTTTACAGATGAGGTAACTGAGGTACAGAGAATTTAAGTTCATTCATTCAATCATATTTATTGCACACTTACTGTGTGCGGGGTACTGTACTAAGTGCCTGGGAAAGTACAATACAAGAATAAAGAGTCACATTCCCTGCCCCCAACGAACTTACAGTCTAGAGGGGAGGAGACAGATATTAATACAAATAAATAAAATTACAGATATATACATAGGTGCTGTGGGACAGGGAGGGAGGAAGAACGAAGGGAGCAAGTCAGGGCAACACAGAAAGGAGTGGGAGATGAGGAAAAGTGGGGCTTAGTCTGAGAAGTCCTCTTGGAGGAGATGTGCCTTCAATAAGGCTTTGAAGCTGGGGAGAGTCCTATTGGATTTGAGGAGGGAGGGCTTTCCAGGCCAGAGGCAGGATGTGGGCAAGATGGAGGCACAGTGAGAAGGTTAGCACTTGAGTGAAGTGTGCGGGCTGGGTTGTAGAAGGATAGAAGCGAGGTGAAGTAAGAGGGGGCAAGGTGGAGGACTTTAAAGCCAATGGTGAGGAGTTTTTGTTTGATACAGAGGTGCATGGGCAACCACTGGAGTTTTGTGAGGAGGGGGATAACACGTCTTAAATTTTTTTGTATAAAAATGATCCAGGCAGCAGAGTGAAGTAAGTGACTTGCCCAAGGTCACACAGCAGACAAGTGGCAGAGCCAGGATTAGAACCCAGGTCCTTCTGACTCCCAGGCCCTTGCTCTATCCACTAGATGCTGCTGCTTTCCTAAATAATCGGTTTGGATACAGTCTCTGTCCCACAGAGGGTTTGCAGTCTTAATCCCCGTTTTAAAGTTGAGGGCACTGAGGCACAGAGAAGTTAAGTGACTTCCTTAAGGGCACACAGCAGACAAGTGTGCATTCCCATCTGCATCAGCCTCCTCTCTGATTTCCCATCCTCCTGTCTCTCCCCACTTCAGTCTATACTTCATGCTGCTGCCTGGATCATCTTTGTGCAGAAATGCTCTGGGCAAGTTACTCCCCTCCTCAAAAATCTCCAGTGGCTACCAATCAACCTAATCAATTAATCAATCATATTTATTGAGCGCTTACTGTGTGCAGAGCACTGTACTAAGCGCTTTGGAAGTACAAGTTGGCAACATATAGAGACAGTCCATGCCCAACAGTGGGCTCACAGTCTAAAAGGAGGAGACAGAGAACAAAACCAAACATACTAACAAAATAAAATAAATAGAATAGATATGCACAAAGAAAATAGATAAATAAATAAATAAATAAATAGAGTAATAAATATGTACAAACATATATACGTATATACAGGTGCTGTGGGGAAGGGAAGAAGGTAAGATGGGGAGGATGGAGAGGGGGACGAGAGGGAGAGGAAGGAAGGGGCTTAGTCTGGGAAGGCCTCCTGGAGGAGGTGAGCTCTCAGTAGGGCCTTGAAGGGAGGAAGAGAGCTAGCTTGGTGGATGGGCAAAGGGAGGGCATTCCAGGCCCGGGGGATGACGTGGGCCGGGGGTCGATGGTGGGACAGGCGAGAACGAGGCACGGTGAGGAGATTAGCGACAGAGGAACGGAGGGTGCGGAGTGGGCTGTAGAAGGACAGAAGGGCGGTGAGGTAGGAGGGAGCGAGGTTATTGACAGCCTTGAAGCCGAGGGTGAGGAGTTTCTGCCTGATGCGCAGGTTGATTGGTAGCTACTGGAGATTTTTGAGGAGGGGAGTAACATGCCCAAAGCATTTCTGGACAAAGACAATCTGGGCAGCAGCATGAAGTATGGATTGAAGTGGGGAGAGACACGAGGATGGGAGATCAGAGAGAAGGCTGATGCAGTAGTCCAGACAGGATAGGATGAGAGCTTGAACGAGCAGGGTAGCGGTTTGGATGGAGAGGAATGGGCAGATTTTGGCAATGTTGTGGAGCTGAGACTGGCAGGTTTTGGTGACGGCTTGGATGTGAGGGGTGAATGAGAGAGCAGAGTCGAGGATGACACCAAGGTTGCGGGCTTGTGAGATGGGAAGGATGGTAGTGCCGTCAACAGAGATGGGAAAGTCAGGGAGAGGGCAGGGTTTGGGAGGGAAGACAAGGAGTTCAGTCTTGGACATGTTGACTTTTAGGTGATGGGCAGACATCCAGATGGAGATGTCCTGAAGGCAGGAGGAGATGCGAGCCTGGAGAGAGGGGGAGAGAGCAGGGGCAGAGATGTAGATCTGGGTGTCATCAGCGTAGACATGATAGTTGAAGCCGTGGGAGTGAATGAGGTCACCAAAGGAGTGTGTGTAGATCGAGAACAGAAGGGGACCAAGCACTGAACCTTGGGGAACCCCCACAGTAAGGGGATGGGAGGGGGAGGAGGAGCCTGAAAAAAGAGACTGAGAATGAATGACCGGAGAGATGAGGAAAACCAGGAGAGGACGGAGTCTGTGAAGCCAAGGTCAGATAGCGTGTTGAGGAGAAGGGGGTGGTCCACAGTGTCGAAGGCAGCTGAGAGGTCGAGGAGGATGAGGATAGAGTACGAGCTGTTGGATTTGGCAAGCAGGAGGTCATTGGTGACTTTTGAGAGGGCAGTTTCTGTGGACCTACACATCAGGCAAAAATTCCTCACCCTCGGCTTCAAAGCTCTCCATCACCTTGCCCCCTCCTACCTCACGTCCCTTCTTTCCTTCTATAGCCCAGCCCGCCCCTCCGCTCCTCTGTTGCTAACCTCCTCACTGTGCCTCGTTCTCGCCTGTCCCGCCGTCGACCCCTGGCCCATGTCATCCCCCGGCCTGGAATGCCCTCCCTCCGCACATCCGCCAAGCTAGCTCTCTTCCTCCCTTCAAAGCCCTAATGAGAGCTCACCTCCTCCAGGAGGCCTTCCCAGACTGAGCCCCCTCTCTCCTCTCCTCCTCCTACCCCTCCCCATCCCCCCACCCTACCTCCTTGCCCCCCCACAGCAAATGTATATATGTTTGTACAGATCTTTTACTCTATTTATTTTACCTGTACATATTTACTATTCTATTTATTTTATTTTGTTAATACGTGTTGTTTTGTTGTCTGTCTCCCTCTTCTAGACTGTGAGCCCGCTACTGGGTAGGGACCATCTCCATATGTTACCAACTTGTACTTCCCAAGTGCTTAGTACAGTGCTCTGCACACAGTAAGCACTCAATAAATACGATTGAATGAATGAATGAAAAAGTGGCGGAGCCAGGATTAGAACCAAAGAGCCTCCAAGGTCTGTGCTCTTCCACTCAGCCATGCTGCAGATCCCGCAGAGGCCACAGGATGGATGGATCCTCTCGGAAAAGTTACCTAGCTAGGGGAGCTGGAGAAAAGGCTGGGATTCAACAGAAATCAATCACTTTAGCTTCCAAATGCTTACTGGTGACTGATGTCCTAAGGCGAGCCTCTGCTTGTGGACAGATTAGCCCCACCTGGGCCTAAGACAGATGTGACTTTCCCGTTTCTGAATATCTCCGGGGAGACCCAGTCTCTGCTTTCTCTGGTTCAATCGATCCAGTAATTAGCAAGCGTCGCTATTGTGAAGCTCTTCTTAATGTTAAATCTAAATCACTTCTCCGTTAATGTCCCGCATCTCCGCTCCATGGCTCCCAGTGGAGCTGGGCAACAGGTGGGCTTCCACCTTGAGCCAATGACCTGTTGATAGTATCAGTCATATTTACTGAGCACTTACTAGGTGTGGAGCACTGTCCTGAGTGCTTGGGAGAGTACAATACAATTAGCAGACCTATTCCCGGCCCCTAATGAGTTTGCAGGTGAGAGGGGGAGACAGACATTAATATGAGTATATTATGAATCTGAATAGCTATAATTCTATTTATTCTGATGGTACTGACACCTGTCTACTTGCTTTGTTTTGTTGTTTGTCTCCCCCTTCTAGACTGTGAGCCCATTGTTGGGTAGGGACCGTCTCTAAATGTTGCCAACTTGTACTTCCCAAGTGCTTAGTACAGTGCTCTGCACACAGTAAGCGCTCAATAAATACGAATGAATGAATGAATGAATGAATGAGTAAATAATAATAACTGGGCTGTTTGTTAAGTGCTTAGTATACAAGATCATCAGGTCAGACCTGTTCCAGGTCCCATGAGGAGCTCACAGTCTAAGGGGGAGGGAGATCCAATATTACATTCCCCATTTTACAGCTAAGGTAACTCAGGCTCAGAGAAGTTAAGTGACTTCCCCAGGGTCACACAGCACGCAACAGAATGATGTAGGTTCTCATCCCGGCTCCGCCACTTGCCTGCTATGTGACTTTGGGTGAGTCATTTCACTTCTGTGTGCCTCAGTTCCCTCATCTGTAAAATGGAGATTAAGACTATGAGCCCCTCGTGGGACATGGACTGTATCCAACCTGATTACTTTGGATATACCCTAGTGCTTAGAGCAGTGCCTGGCACATAGTTAAGTCCTTAACAAATACCACCCTCCCCCTAAAAATAATAAGTGGTCTCATGGGATTAACATCATGTAACACCCTGAGGCAATAGTTTACTTCTAGTAATAATAATGATAATAATAATGGTATTTATTATGCTTCTCTTACCATCTGGAGCCAGTCCTGTTTTCATCTTGCCTACTTTGATCTTCGGGCCCTCTTCTGAGCTCTGAGCACCAGTAACTGGAAAGCGGAGGGTTAAGAGTCGGGGGTGGGTCCATCCCTGGGTCATTGTGGGGTTAGGCAAGGATTGTAAGGGGAAGACTCTAGATTGTAAACTCCATGTGGGCAGGGAATGTGCCTGCTAACTCATGTTTTGGGCTCTCCCAATTACAGGGCTCTGCACATAGTACACACTCAATAAACACCATTGATTGATTGACTGATGGCAAGGGGAAAAGTTAGGGGCTTTGGATGGTCCATCAGTGTCACTGAGGGAAGAATCAGAGACTGAGAAGGGGGAGTCAGGGGTGTCCATGCTGGGTCATTGTAGGGAAAGCTCACTGTGGGCAGGGAATATGTCTACCAACCCTGTTGCATTGTACTCTCCCAAGCACTTAGTACGGTGTTCTACACACAGTAAGCGCTCAATAAATACTTCCAATTGATCAGGAATGGAGACAGGGAATTAGGGATGTTGGGTGGTTCACTGGATTGTGCTCCTCCAAACATCAAGATGAGGTAAATCCAAGGAAAATAATCTCAACGACCCCCTCTTCGAAGCCTTATTAAAAGCACATCTCCAAGAGGCCTTCCCTGACTCAGCCCTCCTTTCCTCTTCTCCCACTCCCAGTCCCACCACACTTATGTCCATATCTGTAATTTATTTATTTATATGAATGTCTTTCTCCCCCCTGCCTAGACTGTAAGTTCTTTGTGGGCAAGGAATGTGTCTATTTATTGTTATATAGTACTCTGCCAAGCGCTTACTGTAGTTCTCTGCACACAGTAATTGCTCAGTAAATATGATTGAAGGAATGAATGAATGAATCACGGCCCTGCTTCGACTGTATTTTTGGTCTACGTTTTCTCTGCTGAGACTAGCCATGGCTCATGACATCCTATCTGCCACTCCATTCCTCAGGGTCTGGGACACTGGAGGCCAAGACAGTTGCTCTTATTTCCTTCTTTTCTTTCCTCTTCCTCTGATTACTTGTCTTCTTGTAGCAGTAGCGGTCTGAGAAGAAGTTTCGTGCCCTGAAAATGAATAATGAAATCATCATCATCATCATCGTCATCATTAGCACTTATGGCCATCAAGGTACTTCTACTGGCATTAATTAAATTTAACATTGCCCGAGGGAGGGAGACAAGAATAGTCATTAGCAAACCCGTAGGGGGCTGGTGAGAGTATATTTATGTCCAGAATGTCCCTGGAGCTGTCATCAATCAATCAGTCAATCAGTCGTGTTTATTGAGAGCTTACTGTGTGCAGAGCACTGTACTAAGCACTTGGGAGAGTACAATATAGCAGAGTCAGTAGACACGTTCCCTGCCCACAACAAGCTTGCACCAACCAGTCAATCAGTGGTATTTTTTGAGAGCTTACCATGTTCAGAGCACTGTACTAAGCACTTGGGGGAGTGCAATATAATAGAGTTGGTAGATACATTCCCTGCCCACAGTGAGTTCTTTGAGGACAGAGATGGATAAATCCAGAGAGACAGTGAGGACTTGAAAATATCCATCCCAAATGGGCAGGAACTCAGAAATTCAATCAATCAATTGATCAATAGTATTTATTGAGCACCTTTCTGTGACGAGTATTCTCAAGTTCGAGTATTACTCCTTGAGAGAGTGCAGTGGAGTTAAGATATCATCCCGCTCCATTGTATTGTACTTTGAATGAATAATAATAATAATAATAATAATAATAATGTCTTTTATTAAGTGCTTACTATGTACAAAGCACTGTTCTAAGCACTGGGGAGGTTACAGGGTGATCAAGTTGTCCCACGGGGGCTCACAGTCTTAATCCCCATTTTACAGATGAGGTAACTGAGGCACAGAGAAGTTGAGCGACTTGCCCAAAGTCACACAGCTGAAAATTGGCAGAACTGGGATTTGAACCCATGACCTCTGACTCCAAAGCCCGTGCTCTTTCCACTGAGCCATGCTGCTTCTCCAATGAATGAATGAATGAATGAATACTTTCTGCAGCATATAGTACAGTGCTCTTCACTCAGTAAGCACCCAATGTATATGATAAATAGGTAGATTGATTGATTCATTGATTAACTGATCCCTGTCCTCAGAGTGCTTACAATCTGGTCTGGGAGAACCAGAAAACAGGGAGACCAATGAGGATACCAATCCAGAAATAATAATAATTATGATATTTGTTAAGTGCTTACTATGTATGAGGCACTATACTAAGCACTGATAGAATGGAAGCACTGTACCAGGGCAGTGGCCATATGAAGGGCCAGAAAGGGTCTGATCTGGGAAAATGTTGAAGAAAAATAGGTCACTGAATGTGAAAATTAGGAGCAGCATGGCTTAGTGGATAAAGCACAGGCCTGGGATTCAGAAGGACCTGGTTTCAAATGCTGGCTCCATCACTTGTCTTCTGGGTGACTTTGGGCAAGTTGCTTCACTTCTTTCTGCCTCAGTTCCCTCATCTGTAAACCACGGATTACGACTGTGAGCTCCATGTGGGACAGGGACTGTTTCCAACTGGATTACATTGTATCTGCCCCAGAGCTTCAAACAGTGCCTGGCACAAAGTAAGTGTTTAACAAATACCATTAAGAAAAAAAAAGGATGAGAAGGTTGGTTTGAGCTATATTGGTTTCAGGGTTCTGGTCTATACAATGACTTGTATAGACTTGTGCTCTTCGATCCATGTGAAGCTAGAATGCTGTAATAACTGTATATAAAGAAACTCTATTGTGTAGAGTTGAGCTGGCCTTGAATACTAGAGGAAAGTCAGCTCATCAACCACCAACCTCTACTAGTGCTTATTCTAAGGCGTACTTCTTCAAATGCTGTAGAGTTGTTTTTGACCCATAGTGAATCTGTGGACACAGCCTCTTCAGAACGTACCATCTTCTATCATAAAGTTGTTTTGGCATGTGTATCCATAGAGTTTTCTCAGTAAAGACGTGGAAGTGGTTTGCCATTGCCTTCTTCTGCGCCGTAAAAACTCGATTCTCTGCCTTTGTCCTCGATCAACGGTTTCATCACTTGATCATTCACTTTTGACTCTTTCCCATGCAGCCGCTACCCAGCACAGGTGAATAGACTTTGTCTGATGTTTCGGCTTAGAACTTTCCATTATGGGTAACCCTATGTGGCATAGCTCTAAGCTTCATCAAAGTACACAAACCCTCCTGCCACTCGAAGGTGTTGATTCAAGAGAAGGAGCATGGCTTAGTGAAGAGTGTACGGGCTTGGGAGTCAGAGGTCGTAGGTTCTAATCCTGGCTCCACCACTTGTCAGCTGTGTGACTTTGGGCAAGTCACTTAACTTCTCTGTGCCTCTGCTGCCTCATTTGTAAAATGGAGATTAAGACTGTGAGCCCCATGTGGGACAACCTGATTACCTTGTATCTCCCCCTGCACTTAGAACTGTGCTTGGCACATAGTAAGCGCTTAAAAATACCATCATTATTACTATTATTATTATTCATAGGAGAGAGAAAAAGCATTAGTAGTAATAAACTTGTCTCTGACATACCCTTTCAAACACAACACAGGGCCCGCGAAGGTTTCTTCCACAATGTCCACTGATTCTGTTGTATTGCACTCTCCCAAGCACTTGGTACAATGTTCTGCACAGAGGAAGCACTCAATAAATACCACTGATTGATTGATTGATCCAGCCAAAGCCAAAAGTGAAATAGAAACTGCTTTGAATATTTATCACCCATCTTCTGAATAGTAATTGGGGCTCAGAGAAACAGTCAAATGGCTCTGAAATAGTCAAACTAAAATAAGACCACTCTTCTCACCTTCAAAGCCTTATTAAAATCACATCTCTAAGAGGTTTTCCCCAAGTCCTCATTTTCCATATTCTCTCTCCCTTCTGTGATGGTCTTGCACTTGGAATTGTCCCCTTTAAGTACTTGATATTCCCCCCATCCTCAGCCCCACAGAACGTATGTGCATATCCGTAGTTTATTTTAATGTCTGTATCCCCTCTGGACTGTAAGCTCCTTGTGGACAGGGAACAGGTCTACTAACTCTGTCGTATTGTACTCTCCCAAGCTTAGTACAGTGCCTGGAATATAGTAAGAGCTTAACAAATACCATCACCATTATTATTGCTTGTACCGATTGATCAGAATGAGGGCCCTTGGACAGAGGAGAGACTCAGAGAAGAGAAGAAATAAGACTGTATTTTTTTCCTTTTTACTGCTCTCTGTTTCTCCTTTTATCCAGCTCTTCAAACTCATAATCAATCAATCAATCAATCAATCGTATTTATTGAGCGCTTACTATGTGCAGAGCACTGTACTAAGCGCTTGGGAAGTACAAATTGGCATCACATAGAGACAGTCCCTACCCAACAGTGGGCTCACAGTCTAAAAGGGGGAGACAGAGAACTGAACCAAACATACCAACAAAATAAAATAAGTAGGATAGAAATGTACAAGTAAAATAAATAAATAAATAAATAAATAGAGTAATAAATATGTACAACCATACATACATATATACAGGTGCTGTGGGGAAGGGAAGGAGGTAAGACGGGGGGATGGAGAGGGGGACGAGGGGGAGAGGAAAGAAGGGGCTCAGTCTGGGAAGGCCTCCTGGAGGAGGTGAGCTCTCAGCAGGGCCTTGAAGGGAGGAAGAGAGCTAGCTTGGCGGATGGGCAGAGGGAGGGCATTCCAGGCCCGGGGGATGACGTGGGCCGGGGGTCGATGGCGGGACAGGCGAGAGCGAGGTACAGTGAGGATAATCTTAGAGGTCCTTCCTGCATTTCCTCTGGTACATGTTTTCTGCCTTTCTAGCCTGAAAGACAAGTTCTTGCTTTCCCTGAGCTTCTATTGTCCTTGTCCATGAGCTTATTCTGGATGAATCTGTGTTGCCTTCACAGCATCTCTGGGCCTCTAGTGCATGCATTCTTCCCAGCAGGGGTGAGGGAATTGAACTCAGCACCCCAAGGCAGATAAGGAAGTCCCCAACTGGGGCAGGACTGATTCAAGCTGCTTAGGCAGGAAAATACTGCTGAGATCCGGACTCTTCCCTTAAAGAAAATCTTCAATTGGAAGAGAGAGTGAGTGAGAGAGAGGGAGAGAGAGAGAGAGAGAGAGAGAGAGAGAGAGAGAGAAAGAGAAATAAAGAGAAAGAAAAGAGAGAGAAAAGGGGGAGAGAGAGAGCACACATGCACACCTTGGAGTAATAATTAAAGCAGTATGTGACAAGCAGTATGTCAAGATACAGAATAAACAAATGCAGCACTGCATATTTAGTACTACTATGTAAGAATGTGTATGCAGTTGTGGGTACTTGGAAGTAATTTTAAAACATATGGATGTGTGTGTGTGTGTGTGTGAGTGTGTGTGTGTTCCTCTGTGCATCTTTGGCTATGTATGTGATTCTGAATGTGTGTGATTTGTAGGTGTTGTGCTGCGCTGTATGCTGTATCATGTGGGAGTGTTAAGTCTCTGTGTGTATGTCTTCATTCCTGATTTTTCTTGTGTGTGGGGGTGTGTGTGTGTGAGCCTCTGTGCATATTTGACTATGCAGTGATTCTGAATGTATGTCATGTGTTGTGTCACAGGTGCTGTGTTGTGTCATACGTAGGGCTCCATGAGAGTGCATGACACTGTGTGTCTTTCCTGATTGTGGCTGTATGTGTGTATGTGTGAGTGTGTGTCCCCTGCCCAACAATCTCTTTACCCAGCCAGGCGGGCAAATCTAAATCTGACTTCATTCCCATTTCCTTGGTTGGCTCTTTCTAAAAATTACTCAGCTCAAGGTTCAGGGCAGCAAGCAGGCAGAAAAGGGCTGGGTTGCTAAGCAACTGCCTAGCGACAGGAAGTCAAGCAGTTCAGTCCTGGCGACTTCTGACACACACACACACACACACACACACACACACACACTCACAGACACACAACCACAGATACACATACACACGAACCCCCAAATAAAGAATAATAATAATAATAATAACGGTATTTGTTAAGCGCTTAACTACATGCCAGGCACATCAATGGTTGGCCTGTGCTAGAGCATCCTTGGAGGGGTAGGACCAGGCGAAGAGGTAGGGCCTTCAGATACCAGAGCACAAGTTTGGGGAACCCAGGGTGGGTCTCTGGGGAACCCCTGGGGAGCTGCCATAGTTGTGCATGTGGGAGATAGAGCTAGGTGCCCAGAAGCCAAGAGAGAAGCCCACAGAGAGAGTCATGTAAAGAGTCAGCAAAAGAGGTAGGCTGATAACTGGGGAGACCAGAAAGTGGAGGAACCATTCAAGGGGTGTATTCTGGTAGGGCTCTAATCCCCAGTCTTAAATATTGCCTCATAGAGCAACCCATTCACTGCTCATATTCGCTTAGTACAGTGCTCTGCACACAGTAAGCGCTCAATCAATACAATTGAATGAATAAATGAAGAAACATATATTAATGTCTGCCTCTCCCTCTGGACTGTAAGCTCTTTGTGGACATAAAATGTGTCTGTTTATTGTTAGATTGGACTCTCCCAAGCGCTCAGTACAGTGCTCTGCACATGGTAAGTGCTCAACAAAAATGACTGAATGAATGAAAGAATGAATCAAAGTGAGTGTGTCTACCCACTCTGTTCTATTGAACAGAGCGCTTAGTATAGTGCTTTGCAGGTGGTAAACACTCAGTCAATTCCACCGATCCATTTGGACCGAACCTGAGATCTGCAGAGCGATTATACTGCCCAACCTTCTCTAGGATTGAGGTCTGGAGCTGTGATGGATGCTTCTTCTGACTTCCAAAGTTCCGTTTCATGCCAGGCTTACTACTGCATGGCAAGGTAGGCTCACTTCCAGTAAGGGCCCTAAAATCCCATTCATTCATTCAGTTGTATTTATTGAGCGCTTATTGGGTGCGAAGTCTGTACTAAGTGCTTGGGAAAGCTCAATATAACAACAAACAGCATTGAACAACATCCCGGCATTGAAGTAAGGCTCATCGTATCCCAGCTACTGGGAGAATGGCTGACAATTAATCCATCCATCATTCAGTCATATTGCTTGAGTACTTACTATGTGCAGAGCACTGTACTAAGAACTTAGGAGAGTTTTCTCATCTGTAAAATGGGGATTCACTCCTACTCCCTCCTACTTAGACTGTGAGCCCCATTGGGAGGGGGCAGCCTGGGAGGCCCAACCTGATTATCTTGTATCTACCCCAGCACTTAGTATACTGCTTGGCACAAAGTAAGCACGTAAAATGTGCCATAGAAAATTCACTGAGTGCCTGTTGTATACAGCCCTTGGAAGAGGACAATGGAAGTGAGAGACACAATGTCAAGTACCTTCCCTTCTTCCTTTCTTTCCTTCTTTTTTTTTATCTCCTTTCTTTTCTCCTCCTTCATAGCCTCCACCTGCAGTTTTGGTCCTTTGAATGTACATTTCCCTGTTGAATTTTAAAGAAATATCATTTGTTTGTCACTGTCTAACACTTATCCTCTCCCGCCTTGATTACTGCTTTGGCCTCTTGGCTGACCTCCCTGCCTCCTGTCTCTTCCCATATTTCACTCTGCTGCCTGGATTGTTTTTCTAGAAAAAATTTCATTCCATGTTTCCCCACTCTTCAAGAACCTCCAGCGATTGCCCATCCACCTCTGCCTCAAATGGAAACTTCTTACCATCGGCTTTAAAACACTCAATCACCTTGCCCCCTCCTAACTCACCTCACTACTTTCTTTCAACCCAGACCACACACTTTGCTCTTCTAATGCCAACCTACTCACTCTGCCTCCATCTCACCTATTTATCTCATGGCCGGCTTCTCACTCACATTCTGCCTCTGGTCTGGAACGCCCTCCTTTTTCATATCCGACGGACAGACTCTCCCCACCTTCAAAGACTTATTAAAGGCACATCTCCTCGAAGAGACCTTTCCTGATTAAGCCCCCATTTCTTCTTTTCCCACTCCTTTCTTTGTCTCCCTGACTTGCTCCCTTTATTCATTCATTCAATCGTATTTATTGAGTGCTTACTGTGTGCAGGGCACTGTACTAAGTGCTTGGGAAGTACAAGTTGGCAACATCCATCCCACTCAGCCCCAAAGCACTTGCATACATATCCATAATTTATTTATTGATATTAATGTCTGTGTCCCCCTCTAGACTGTAAACTGGTGGTGGACAGGGAATGTGTCTATTATATTGTATCCTGTCAAACACTTAGTACAGTGCTCTGCACACAGTAAAACACTCAATAAATACAATTGAGTGAATGAATGTTTGAATAAAGTAGGCTGGTCTCTGGAAGTTCTAGTATGGAAGCCAAGGTACACTGTGAGCCCACTGTTGGGTAGGGACTTTCTCTATATGTTACCAACTTGTACTTCCCAAGTGCTTAGTACAATGCTCTGCACACAGTAAGCACTCAATAAATACAATTGAATGAATGAATGAACGTAGGACTAGACTCTGCAGAACAAGGGCTTGGGAGTCAGAGGTCGTGGGTTCTAATCCTGGCTCTGCCACTTGTCAGTTGTGTGACTTTGGACAAGTCACATAATTTCTCTGTGCCTCTGTTGCCTCATCTGTAAAATTGGAATTAAGACTGTGAGCCCCACATGGCACAACCTGATTACCTTGTATGTACCCCAGTGCTTAGAACAGTGCCTGGCACACAAATGCCATTATTATTGTTATTTTTAGTAAGTGCTCAGTAAATATGATTGAATGATTAACTATATCCAGAGTTTTTAGCTTTCAACGAATCATTAGAATCCAAGCCTGAATAGGAAGTAGGTTCAAAGATCATGTGGCCCATCCCACTGCCTTTCAGCAGGATTTCCCTCAAACCATCTTGGAAAAATTCCACTCCCCCCAAAAAAGTATGTTTTAATAAATCAAACCTGTTTTCTTTCATTAGAAGTTATAAAAGGATTTGTATTTGACATTCCCAGAGTCACACCCTGAGCCAGCCCTTGAGATACACTCTGAGCTGATTGCTTCACCTCCCTCCCCATCCTCTTCCTCCTGCCCACCCCAAGCCCTCTCTTTTGTGTGACAATAATAACTGCGGTATTTGTTCAGTGATTACTGTGTGCCAGGCACTGTACTAAGCCCTGGGGTGGATACAAGCAAATCAGGTTAGATTTGTTCCCAGTCTTATCCAGCAATTTACAGATGAGATAACTGAGGCACAGAATAGTGAAGTGACTTGCCCAAGGTCATGCAGCAGACAAGTGGTGGAGCCAGGATTAGAACCCACGACCTTCTGTCTCCCAAGCCCATGCTCTATCCACTACACCATGCATCTTCTCCAATCGGTGGCACTTATGATTTAATCTTGAAATGCTTGTTTTTTTCTATATTTGTTTTCCACCTAATGGATTGTTATCCTTTGGAGGGCAGGGTCAACATCTAATTCATATAGCATTTTGAGTACATTTTATGCAAGAGTGCTCTGCACACAGTTGGCATGCAATCATCGACTGATTTATTTGTTGATTAGTAGGCAGGGAGGAGGGTCAAATTTCAACCTCTTCGGTGTCTTCCCTCTACTGCTCCTCCTCACTAATTGTGTTTGTCATTTTTCACAGTGATACTTGGATCTAAATTTACTTAGAGGAAGTTGGCTCTCATTACATTAATGAGATTTCCCCATTCACTCTGCTACATCATTGCAGACTCTATTTCCTGTACTGTTGACATCTGGGTTTCAGCCTGGCTACAAGGAGGGAGAGGGAAGGATGGAGGGATTTCCAGGAGTGCTGGCCTCTAGATTGGATTGGAGAGGCTCCAAATGACTTCTTGGTGGTGGTGGAGGTGGAGGAGACAATAGAGGTGATGATAGTAGAGGTGTTAGTGATGAAGGAGGTGGAGGTGGGGGTCGTGGAAATGGAGGAGAAGGTGATGGACGTGATGGTGGTGGTGGTGAAGGGGGGAAAGGTGACTGTAAAAATCCCCTCTCTCATTGCTTTTACTGATAATTTCCCAGCCTAAGTGTTTGCCCTCCTTTTCTTACCCTCTTTTCTGCTGATGGTTTATTGGAGATCTACTCTGGCTTGAGCCCCTCCCCATTACCAGAAGCTCTGGAATGTCATTCCCACATGGCCCTGTGGACATCTCCGGGAGCTGAAAGACCCTCCAGAGGGAATTAGCCCATCCTTCTGCCTCCAGGCAGGACACCAACTAAACCGCCCAAATTGGAGTCAGGCAGTCAGTCAATCGTATTTATTGAGTTCTTACTGTGTGCAGAGCACAGTACTAAGCTCTTGGGAGAGTAAAATATAACAAAATGATAGACACTTTTCCAACCTTCTCACTGTACCTCAATCTCATTCTATCTCACCTCCGATCTCTTGTGCAAGTCCTGCCTCTGGCCTGGAATATTTGACAATGACTCGCTCCTACTTTAAAGCCTTATTGAAGGCAAATCTCCTCCAAGAGGTCTTCTTAGATTAAACCCTCCTTTTCTCTTCTCCCACTCCCTTCTATATTGCCCTGACTTGTTCCCTTTATTCATTCCCCCCACCAGCCCCTTAACACTTACATACACATCTCTAATTTATTTATTTCTATTAATGTCCGTCTCTGCATCTACACCGTAAGCTCCTCTTGGGCAGGGAATGTGTCTATTTATTGTTACATTGTTCCCTTCCAAGAGCTTAGTAGAGTGCATTCCACACAGTAAGCACTCAATAGGTATGATTGAATGAATGAATTTGTGAATGAAAGTAGGCTGGTCCCTGGAGGTTCTAATATGGAGGTTAAGGTACACATAGGACTAGATTCAGTTTAAAAGCCTCAGGAACACACAAAGACCTGACACACAAAAGCTTGAATGTGCCTCATCTACATGAGGTTACACGTATTGAGAAAAGAATCCTGGCACCTGTATTCTTCCTTTCCCAAACACTGAATATGCTGCATGTCATAGGTGCTCAGTGGATGTGATCGATCGATTGATGGATTGAATGATTGATTGATCGAATGACCAACCTAGGCATGTGGGACCGCAAGCTTGTTGTAGGCAGGGAATTTGGGAATGAATGTGTGGCAGAATCAGGATTAGAACCCAGGTCATCTGTTTGTCTGGCCCAACCTTTATCCACTAGGCCACACTGCTTCAGAGAAGATGTCTGTCAGACAACCCTCCCATTGTCTCTCACCCTTTATGGTCAGTAAGTTCATTCTTAGAGTTAGCTTAAATTCTTCATGATGAACTTGAATTATCATAATAATTGTGACATTTGTTAAGCGCTTACTAGAGGTCGTCAGCAGTAATAATAATAATGGCATTAACTAAGTGCTTACTATGTGCAAAGCACTGTTCTGAGCTCTGGTGAGGTTACAAGATGATCAGATTGTCCCATGTGGGGCTCACAGTCTTAACCCCCATTTTACAGATGACGTAACTGAAGCACAGAGAAGTGAAGTGACTTGCCCAAAGTCACACAGCTGACAATTGGCGGAGCTGGGATTTGAACCCATGACCTCTGACTCCAAAGCCGGTGCTATTTCCACTGAGCCAGGCTGCTTCTCAATGACATTTATTGAGCACTTAATAATAGTAATAATGATGGTATTTGTTAAGCGCTTACTATGTGCCAGGCACTGTACTAAGCGCTGGGCTGGATACAAGATAATCAGGTTGGACACAGTCCCTGTCTCACATAGGACTCACAGTCTCAATCCTCATTTTACAGGTGTGGTAACTGAGGCAAAGGGAGGTGAAATGACTTGTTCAGGGCCACACAGCATACAAGTGGCTGAGCTGATATTAGAACCCATGAACTTCTGGCTCACAGGCCCATGCTCTTGCCACTAGGCCATGCATCTATTGCAGTGCAAGCGCGGTACTAAGCACTTGGGAAAGTACAGTATACAGGGGTGGTGGACACGTTCTGTGCCCACAGCAAGCCTACTGTCTAGAGGGAAGACAGACATTAATATAAATAAACAATTTACAATATAAAATGTAGGGATATGTATATAAATACTGAGGCGCTGAGGGTAGGGCAAATATCAAATTAAGTGCTTGGGTACGTACAAGACACTCCAGTCCCAAATGGGGCTCACAGTCTAAGTAGACGGAGAAAATGATTTAAATCCCCATTTTGCAGATGAGGGAACTGAGGCCCAGAGCAGTGAAATGTCTTTCCCGAGTTCACACACAGATGAGCGGTGGTGGTGGGATTAGAACCCCGATCCTCTGCCTCGCAGGCTCGTGCTCTTCCCAATAGGCAACACTGCTTCTCCAGTTCCTCTCCTTCCCCAGCAGAACTGAAGATCAGGTGGTCACTAGACCTGTGTCACAGACCTTCATATAGAAGACAGCATGGCCTAATGGAAAGAGCACGGGCCTGAGAGTCAGAGGATGTGGGTTCTAATCCTGCTCTGCCACTTGTCTCCCGTGTGACCTGGGGTGAGTCAGTTAACTTCTCCTCAGCTACCTCACTGTAAAATGGGGATTAAGACAGTGAGACCCATGTGGACCAACCTGATTATCTTATGTCTACCACAGTGCTTGACACATAGTAGATGCCTAACAAATAGAAGCAGTGTGGCTCAGTGGAAAGAGCTCAGGCTTTGGAGTTAGAGGTCATGGGTTCAAATCCCTGCTCAGCCAACTGTCAGCTGTGTGACTTTGGGCAAGTCACTTAACTGCTCTGTGCCTCAGTTACCTCATCTGTAAAATGGGGATTAAAACTGTGAGCCCCCTGTGGGACAACCTGATCACCTTATAACCTCCCCAGCACTTAGAACAGTGCTTTGCACATAGTAAGTGCTTAACAAATACCATTATTATTATTATTATTATTATCATAATTACTCAATCTCCTGACACCTTCTCTCTTCGCATTCCACAGACTATTCTCATCGTGGGCAGGGATAGAAAGGTACTTGATGTTCAGGGGTTGCTATGGTGATTAACCAAGTGTGTATAGTCTTCAGAGATCAGTGGGTAGTCAATTTTTTTGGTTGTTTCTTTTTCCCAGAGAACGATTAGCCAGCTGGGTGCTGCAGTTCCCCATCACCCCAGGGTCTTTAAGCCTCAGCTGTGGATGCTACCGGCCAGAGAAGGAGATGAAAGGAGCTGAAGGAGATGTCTTCCTAAGGAAAAGACTGCAGAACAACACATGTCCAGAGCTTGGGGGGGTCTTGTCTGCTGTGCTAAGGGGAGAGCGGGTTTCATCAGGCACTTTCAGTTCCTTTCAGATCCACCAGACGTGGGAAAATGGATATATTTCTGCAACCGGCCTCTTTTCCTAATAATAATAATTATTATTATGGCCTTTGCTGAATGCTTACTATGTCTGAGATGGTGTTCTAAACTCTGGTGTGCATATTTGCACAATCAAGCCCCATTCTCATTCTGAAACTAGATTCCTAGCTCTAGAAGAAGGCATAGAAGAAAATAGTGACCAATCCATCAATCAGTGGTATTGATCGAGTGCTTATATGTGCAGAGCACTGTGCTAAGCCCTTGGGAGAGTACAATAGAGCAGAATTGGTAGACACAGTTCCCTGGCCACAAGGAGCTTGCAATCTATAGGGGAGATCACAGTCTCCTTAGTTGATGCCTCTTGCATCCTTCACATCCTGAACCAACAAGATGGAAATCAGGGCTAGCCTTCTATGCCACCCCAGAGACAATGACTACGAACTCTGTTATACTGTACTCTCCCAAGCGCTTACTGCTACTACTACTGATAATAATTGAGGCATTTGTTAAGCGCTCACTATGTGCCAGACACTATACTAAGTGCTAGGGTGGATACAATCAAATCGGGTCAGACACAGTCCCTGCCCCACATGGGTCTCATAGTCTTAATCCTCATTTTACAGATGAGGTAACTGAGGCACAGAGAAGTTAAGTGACTTGCCAGAGGTCACACAGCAGACAAGTTCTCTAGGATCTCAGAGCCCTGGCTGTGGTGGAACAATCCCTGTTTCAGGAATGCCACTGATCCAAGAGGAGTAGAACCATGAAGTAATGGAGGGAATTAGCATTCTGGGAGGGTAGGTGTGCATGCTGCCAGAGATTTTTCTCCTTTTTCACTTTCTCTCTCCCCTTCTCTGCATCGTGCACCTCTCCCTTGCCCTCTCTCTCTCTCCCTTGCCCTCTCTCTCTCTCTCTCTCTCTCTCTCTCTCTCTCTCTCTCTCTCTATCTCTCTCTCTCACTCTTCCCTTTTCCCTGGAAACCTCTCCCCTGCCCGCTTCTGTCTCTGCTTCCATCTCTCTCTTTTTGAAGATAAATGTTCTTTCAGGGAGGAAAGTGGAGTCAGCTCAGGCATCATGGGAATGCTTGTCAGAGCCTTGTGGAACAAAGCTTTTCCAATTACTGCTTCTGTGGCACAGGGTTTGGTGTACTAAAAAAAATGGTATTCAAGGTAAAGAGGGACTGTGGATCCCTCTGTCTGTATTGCAGAGGAGGAGAGAGATGTTCAGATCTGTAGTCTTCTGGATCTCCCAGCTCAGATCTGGTCTGAGGATGATCCTCAGATCTCTGGTCTGCATCAGCAAAAACCCAGAACTGTTGGAAAGCTGTTTCTCACTCGTTCCTACAAAAGCAGCATTTTCATCTTCTTGACCCTTGTGAAATTGACACAAACCTGGGAAAGCCTCTCAATCTGGAATCTTCAGTCTCCTGGGTGCCAGTGTTCAGTTGGGGCTAACATAATAATGGTATTTGTTAAGCACTTTGTGCCAGGCACTGTTCTAAGTGCTGGAGCAGAGTTAAGATAATCAGGTTGGACATAGTCCCTGTCCCACAAAGCGCTCATAGTCGTAATCCCCATTTTACAGATGAAGGAACTGAAGTACAGAAAAGTTAAGTGACTTGCCCAAAGTCACACAACAGGAAAGGGGTGGAGCTGGGATTAGAACTCAGGTCCTTCTGACTCCTAGGCCCATGCTCCATCCACTAGAGCATGCTGCTTCTCTAACTTACACCCAACTCAAAGAGCACGGTCCTGGGAATCAGGAGGTCTGGGTTCTTATCCAGGCTCTGTCTCCTGCCTTTGTGACTGTAAGATCGGTGTTGGCAGAGATTGTCTCTTTTTATCGCTGCATTGTACTTTCCAAGGGCTTAGTATAGTGCTCGGCACACGGTAAGCATTCAATAAATATGATTGAATGAACGAATGAATGAATGTGACCTTGGGCAAGTCACTTCACTTCTCTGTGCCTCAGTTTCCTCAACCTTATGGATGGATATAAAGTGCCTGCTCTCCCTCTTAAACTGGGAGCCCCATGTGGGAAAGGGACTGGGTTTTTTTAATGATATTTATTAATCAATCAATGGTATTTAGTCAATGGTATTTATTGAGCACTTACTATTGACACCTGTCTACTTATTTTGCTTTGCTGTTGGTCTCCTCCTTCTAGACTGTGAGCCTGTTGTTGGGTAGGGACTGTCTCTATCTGTTGACAACTTGTACTTCCCAAGCGCTTAGTACAGTGCTCTGCACACAGTAAGTGCTCAATAAATACAATTGAATGAATGAATGAATGAATGGAAGAATGCAATTCCACAAAATTAGCAGACAATTTTCCGGCTTATAACAAGCCTACAGTCTAGAGGGGGAGACAGACATTAATATAAATAAGTGAGTAATGTATAATATATAGTTTAAAGCTATGTACATAAGTGCTTACTATGTGCTAGGCACTGTATTAAGTGCTGGGCTAAATTAAGGTAGATTAGAAAAGGAAATTAGGGTTTAGTTGGGGAAATAATAATAGCTATGGTATTTGTTATGCACTTACTATGTGCCAAGCACTGTGCTCCACACTTGTGTAGAAACAATTCAGTCTGATCAGAAGCGCCACCTGTGTCATACGAGGCTCATAGCCTAAAGAGGAGGGAGAACAGGTATTTTATCTTCATCAATCAATTGCATTTATGGAACACTGTCCTCAGCACTTGGGAGAGTACAATTCAAACAGAATTAGCAGAAATGTTCCCTTCCCATAACAAGCTTACACAAGGAGACTAAAGTCCAGAGAAATTAAATGACTTGCCTAAGGGCACATGATAGGCAAGTGGCAGAGCCAGGAATTAGCACCATTCATTCATTCATTCATTCAATCATATTTATTTAGCCCTTACTGTTTTCAGAGCACTGTACTAGGCACTTGGGAGAGTACAACAATAAACAGACATGTTCCCTGCCCACAATGAGCTTACAGTCTAGTTGGGGGGAGACAGATATTAATATATAAAAAAATTACAGATATGTACATAAGTTCTAGACTGTGAGCCTGTTGTTGGGTAGGGACTGTCTCTGTTGCTGAATTGTACTTTCCAAGTGTTTAGTACAGTGCTCTGCACACAGAGCAGTAAATGCTCAATAAATATGATTGAATGAATACGTTCTGTGGGGCTGGGAGCAAGTCAAGCAATTTGGCACTTAGAACAGTGCTTTGCACATAGTAAGCGCTTAACAAATGCCATTATTATTATTATTATTATTATTATTATTATTATTATGTCAGAATGATGCAGAAGGAGTAGGAGAAGAGGAAAGTGGAAGGCTTAATCAGGGAAGGCCTTCTGGAGGATATATGCCTTCAGTAAGACTTTGAAAAGAGGGAGTGTAACTGTCAGATTTGAGGAGGGAGGAACCCAGGTACCTTGCTTCCCAGATCTGTCCTTTTCCATTAAGCCAGAGAGGATCAGCCAGGATGCATACACAACTTTGGCCCAAAGCATCCTGGGTATATAGACAACGCAAAACAGACATCAGACAATTCATATAAACTGCAACAGACTCCACTGCTCAAAATCTCTGCTCCATCGCACTGACACCAAGGTTGGAATTGATTTTGCTGCTAAGGAACAAAGGACCTCAGAGGTCTTTGAGAAAATTCTCAATTACCATGACAGGGGAATTGTGACCTGAAGGCTCCGGGAAAGTTCAAGGGGATGTCACCCTATTTCAAGGGCTGGTCTGGTACAATGCAGGCTTCATTCATTCATTCATTCATTCATTCAATCGTATTTATTGAGCGCTTACTGTGTGCAGAGCACTGTACTAAGCACTTGGGAAGTACAAGTTGGCAACATATAACGACGGTCCCTACCCAACAGCGGGCTCACAGTCTAGAAGGGGGAGACGGACAACAAAGCAAAACATATTAACAAAATAAAATAAATAGAATAGTAAATATGTAGAAGTAAAGTAAATAGAGTAATAAATATATACAAACATATATACAGGTGCTGTGGGGAGGGAAAGGAGGTAAGGCGGGGGGGATGGGGAGCTCTTACTATGTGCCTCCTCCCTACCCCTTAGATTCTGAGCCCTATGTAATAATAGTAATAATAATAATGGTATTTGTTAAGCACTTACTATGTGCAAAGCACTGTTCTAAGTGCTGGGGAGGATACAAGGTGATCAGGTTGTCCCACGTGGGGCTCACAGTCTTCACCCCCATTTTACAGGTGAAGGAACTGAGGCACAGAGAAGATAAGTGACTTGCCCAAAGTCACATAGCTGATAAGTAGTGAAGCCAGGATTAGAACCTCTGACTCCCAAGCCCATCCTCTTTCCACTGAGCCATTCTGCCTTTCTATAAGATAGTGATTATTTCTCATTATATCTATGACTAAGGCTTGTTTGCAGAGACCTGTAACTTCACCAGAGAAGCTAGAGCTGGGCATGTCTCCATCTCCTGTTATGTTTGCTCAACCCCTGGGCTACTGGGTTGGCTTGACCTTGGAGTTTGGCAGCACAATAATAATAATAATGATTATGGTATTTGTTAATCGCTTACTAGGTGTCAGGCAGAATGTGTCTAGAGTGGGAGACGGAAGCTCTGGGGTAGCTATAAGGTTCTCAGGTTGGACACAGTCTCAATCCCCATTTTACAGATGAAGTAACTGAGGCCCAGAGAAGTGAAGTGATTTGCCCAAGGTCACATAACAGATGAGTGGCAGAACTAGGATTAGAATCCAGGTCCTTTTGGCTCCCAGCCCTGAGCTCTATCAGTTATGCCACGCTACCTTTCATGGACAAACACTGTGCATGAAAACCCTTGCCAAACTGGTTCGAAGTAGTAATAATTGTGGTATTAGTTATGTGTTTACCATGTTCCAGGCACTGTACTAAGTGGTGGGGTTGATACAAGATAATCAGGTTGGACACAGATCCTGTGCCACATGGGGCTCACAGTCTTAATCCTCATTTTACAGATGAGGTCACTGGGGAACTAAGAGAAGCGAAGTGACTTGCTCAAGGTCACACAGCAGACAAGTAGCAGAGTCAGGATTAGCACCCAGGTCCTCTGACTCCCAGGCCCATGCTCCATGCTCTAGGGCCGTGCTGCTTCTAGGTAGACAGGAGAGGATCAACGGCTCTCTGCTTGAGACCCTGTCAGCAATGATGAGAAGGAATGGAGCCTTCTCCAACAGACACAAATTGGATTCTTGATTAAACAAAAGTTCCTCTTTGGATTGGAGGCCACAGTGAGTCATGGGTTATCATTATTATTATTATTACTGGTGCCAGTATTATTATTATGAGTAGTAGTAGTAGTATTACATTTGTTTAGCACTTACTATGTGTCAAGCACTGTTCTGTTCTAAGTGAGCAGACTGAGCCCCCCCATTCCTCTCCCCCCCATCCCCCCCGCCCTACATCCTTCCCCTCCCCATAGCACCTGTATATATTTTTGTACAGATTTATTACACTATTTATTTTACTTGTACATATTTACTATTCTATTTATTTTATTTTGTTAATATGTTTTGTTTTGTTGTCTGTCTCCCTCCTCTAGACTGTGATCCTGCTGTTGGGTAGGGACCGTCTCTACATGTTGCCAACTTGTCCTTCCCAAGCGCTTAGTACAGTGCTCTGCACACAGTAAGCGCTCAATAAATACGGTTGAATGAATGAAGTGCTGGGGGAGTTACAGTGAATCATATTGGACACAGACTCTGATGCCTCATGGGGCTCACAGTTTGAAGTAGGCGTCAGTCAGTTGTATTTATTAAGTGCTTACTGTGTGCAAAGCACTGTACTAAGTGCTTGGGAGAGTACAATATAACAATACAACAGATAGAATCCCTGCCCACAATGAGCTTACAGTCTTGAGCGGGAGACTGACATTAATCTAAGTAAATAAATGACAGATATGTATGTAATAATAATAATCAATCAATCATATTTATTGAGCACTTACTGTGTGCAGAGCACTATACTAAGCACCTGGGAAGTACAAGTTGACAACATATAGAGACGGTCCCCACCCAACAGTGATCTCACAGTCTAGAAGGGGGAGGCAGAGAACAAAACAAAACATATTAACAAAATAAAATAAATGGAATAAATATGTACAAGTAAAAAATAGAGTAATAAATACCTGCAAACATATATACAGGTGCTGTGGGGAAGGGAAGGAGGTAAGGCGGGGGGGATGGAAAGGGGGAAGAGGGGGAGCGAAAGGAAGGGGCTCAGTCTGGGAAGGCCTCCTGGAGGAGGTGAGCTCTCAGTAGGGCCTTGAAGGGAGGATGTGGCGGATGTGGGGAGGGAGGGCATTCCAGGCCAGGGGGATGACGTGGGCCGGGGGTCGATGGCGGGACAGGCGAGAATGAGGCACGGTGAGGAGATTAGTGGCAGAGGAGCAGAGGGTGCGGGCTGGGCTGTAGAAGGAGAGAGGGGAGGTGAGGTAGGAGAGGGTGAGGTGATGGAGAGCCTTGAAGCCGAGGGTGAGGAGTTTCACTCCCAAGCCTGTGCCCTGTCCACAAAGCCACACTGCTTCCCTAACCTGCACTGTGTTTCTGGCCCCTGGCCTTACTGGTCAGAGACCCTAGACTCATGATCAGAAGCCCCTGGCCCCCGACCCCTGCTTCGGTAATCAATAAATGGGCATTTCTGCTGTGGAAACTGGGCTTTAAAGCCCAGGCTTATTTCTTCCCTGGGTGATTCTATCCCAGCTGTGGCCTCATCCAGGATCCTTCCAAGTCCTCCCTCCAGGTGCCTGGGAGTCCAGGGATAATCCCATCCCCTAAAGAGAGTTCAGTGATAGCTCTCAGCTCCTTGTCAGTGAGGATCAAGACCTGCTTCTTCTGTTTCATCCTCTTCCTGCTGTATTTTAAAGGACAGAAGGCTGACAGGATGGAAGGCAGGCCTGCTCCAACACATCCATCCTGTTGTCCTTCCTTCCTGCTCCCTGCTTCTATCTCCTTCTCTCCTTCACTCTCTCTTCTTGGTGAAGAAGAAAATGAGAGGGAGAAGAAATACTATTTTCCCTGTGCCACAGCTGAAGAGTATAAGCTTGCTGTGGGCAGGGAATGTATCTGTTGCTGTATCGTACTCTCCCAAGCGCTCAGTACAGTGCTCTGCACACAGCAAGCACTTGATAAATAGGATTGAATAGTGTGTTTCTGTGAAAATGAGAGTTGGAGAATTCAGCACAAGCCACAATGGCATTAAACAAGGGCAGAGTGATTGAGTGCAGAGTCAAAGGCTTGGAGTTGTGTTTGGCTTTTTGACTCAGTGGATGCTTAATCTCTGCTTTTTATGAGCTCTAAGAGCTGTGGATTAGTCACAGGGAATATCTCCTCTGTCTCTGAGGAAGAAAAGAACTCTCTAGGGGAGAGAGATCTCTGACAAGTTGATATAGAAGAACTGAGCTGAATTCTGCAGCTTCCAGAGAGTTCTCTGCTCACCAGCAGTTCAGTGGAACAGGAGGCTGCTCTGGTCCTTCTTAAGGACAGCCTCCAGGTGGGCTGAGGGTGAGATAAGTGTCCGGGGTGGTGAACAGAGGGAAGGTCAGATGATGGGAAGGAGGCAAGGAGAGAGAGAAACAGAGGGAAGAAAGAGGAACAGAGGGGAAGGAGAAAGAGTGGGGAGGATGATGGGCAAAGAAAAGGAAAAAGAGCAAGGAAAGAAGAGGAAAATGGAGGAGGCAAAAGAGGAGTTGGAAGAGAGGGAAGGATAGGAAGAGAAGGAAGGGAGAGGAGTAAGGAGAGAGAAGAAGATGGTAGGTAAGAGAAAAGGAGAACAAGCAGAGTGAGAGGAGACATGGAGAGGAAGGGTTGGAGAGGGGAAGACTATTGGAGTGATCATAAATTGATTTAGTTCACAAAATAAATCCAGGGAGAAAAAAAGCAGCATGGCCTAGAGGACAGAGCATGTGCCTAGGAGTTGGAGGACCTGGTTCCAATTCTGACTCTGCTAACTGCTTTCAGTGTGACTCTGGGCAAGTCACCTAACTTTTCTGTGCCTCAGTTTCCTCAACTCTAAAATGGGGCTTAAATCCTACTCACTCCTACTTCAACTGTTAACCCTGTATGGGACAGGGACTGTGTCCAACCTGATAAACTTGTATCTATCCCAGCAATGTTTAACACATAGTAAGCACTGAACAAGTACTGTAAAACAAACAAGCTACAGGGGCTAGAAGTGTGCTCCTCAGATATATGAGTCAAGAATGCAAGAAAGGAATAACTTGGTGGACACAGAGATCAGGGGAAAAGGTCTCCAGGGACTCACAGCTCCTCCCAACCCCTCTGACTCCGGAAGCCAAGTACGACCAGGATTCAAATCCCAGCTCCACCATGTCTGATGTTTGATTTTGGGCAAGTCACTTAACTTCTCTGTTCTTCACTTCCTCATTTGTAAAATGGAGATTAAGATCATGAGCCCTATGTGGGACGTGAAATGTGTTCAACCTGATTAGCTTCTATCTACCCTAGCACTTAATACAGTGCCTAGAACATAATAGGTGCTTAACAAATGCCCTAAAAAGTATCCTCATTTATCCCATCTGTAATATGGGTAGAGAACTTGGCAAAGTCACACATTCACTCCCAATACCCAGGTCCAGAACTGGACAAAGAAGAAGATTTGAAGAAGGAGTAAGAGTGAAAGACAATGGGTTGGCAGGAAAGGGAGTGATGATGATGATGATGGTATGTGTCAAGTGCTATCCTCAGCGCTGGGGTAGATACAAGCTAGTCAGGTCAGACACAGTCCCTGTCCCACATGGGCTCAAAGTCTTAATCCCCATTTTACAGATGAGGGAACTGAGGCACAGAGAAGTGAAGTGATTTGTCCAAGGTCACACAGCAGACAAGTGGCAGAGCTGGGATTAGAATCTAGGTCCTCCTGTTTCTCAGGTCCGTGCTCTATCCACTTGGCCACTCTCTCATATGGGGAGGGGGTGAATAGGAGGTGGGGTAGGGAGGCTGTATGAGGGTAGTCTTCTGGGAAAAAAAATGGTTTAGAGCAGTACAAAACATCTTTCTCTGCAGGGCTCTGAGTATTTGGCACTCATAATATCGTTCAAGACAATCAGCCAATCAATCAGTGGTATTTATTGAGCATTTACTGTGTGCAGAGCACTGTTCTAAGCCCTTGGGAGAATATAATATAATAGAGGTGGTAGATATGTTCCCTGCCCAATAAGGAACTGACAGTCTAGACAATGAAAGATGTAGAAAGAGGAAAAATAAGGGTGAGAAAGTGAAAAGACACAAGGTCAGGGGAAGATGCAGGTTATCTGATTTTCTGTCCAGTGCTCCAGCCCCTTCTGGAAAATAACTGTTACCTTTCAGGAGGTCATTGATGTACCATCCTCCCTCACTTCTGGTCTGTGGCAGACACCACACTACTTTTACGAAATAGATTCTGCCCCACACCTCGAAATGAGTTGTAGAGGAAATGACCAGAAAGGTGTTTTTTTGTTTTTTGTTTTTTTAATCATATTTGTTAAGCACTTATTATGTGCCAGGCACTGTACTATGCCCTGGGGTAGATATACGCTAATCAACTTGGATACAATCCATGTCCCACATGGGGCTGACGGTCTTAATCCCCATTTTATAGATGAGGTACCTGAGGCACACAGAAGCAAAGTGACTTAACCAAGGTCACACAACAGACATGAGGCAGAGCCAGATAGAACCCAGGTTCTTCTGACCCCCAGGTCTGTACTTTATCCACTAGGCCATGCTCCTTCCCTGTTGGAAAAAGGAATGTATTTTGTGTAATCAAGGACCCTCACAGCTTGAATCAATTTTCTCATTCAGGGCTACCAGCAAAGATAGGAAACATGAACACACACCCACATACATGCAAACATGTGTGCGCGCACACACACACACACACACACACACATAAGCCAAGTACAGTCACCTACACACCAGATTCTGAGTCAAAACCAACAGAGAACAAAGTCAGCCACAAACATGGATGCAGAGGGACAGATGAACCCAGAGTAGAAGAACATTATTCTTCAAGCCACGTCATCACATCTATGAACTGTGACTCTCTAATCCTCCAAAAGGCTAATGAAAATTCACTTTCTTCAGGAAGTCATCCTGGATTAAGCCCCAGGTTGGGGCGGGCAGGAGGGGGGGGTCTTTCTTCCTCCGCCACATTTAGACACCATCACCAAAGCCGAGTGGAAGCCATGTTCACATCTCTGCTTCCTTCAGCATTCCTTGGCAAAGTCATTTAGCTGCGTCACCTTCAATATTGGAATTTTCAGGCTCCCTTGGGAGAAACTTTTCCCCCACTCATTCCCCTTAAGGCTTCCCTTCAAATTCATTTTCCATTGCCGATTCTCTCATTCCCATCCAGAGCTCTTCAGCCTTCCTCAGATAACGTGAAGCATTTGCTGACGTGTTGCTTTTCGATATTTGTTCAGCCCCAATCTGTGGCCTCAGCACTTTCTACCTTTGGAAGTCATTCCCTCTGATCCCTTAATCATTCCTCTCACTCTGCTACCAGCTTCTCACACTGTGGCTGCAGTTTGCAAGCACCTACCTAAACCTTCCAAGACTCCTCGCAAACTTTAAAATCTGAAAAAATGTATTTTTTCTAAGAATCTTTTCAGCTCTGGTTGGTGTTGGGTGAAATTAAGACCGACTTAGCCAGAGGTGTAACATTTTTCTTCTTCTTCAGTAGTTGGGACTCAGCTCTTCAATTCCACCAACTCAAAGCCCCTGCACACACTCACTTTAATATCAATCAATCATATTTACTGAGCGTTTGCTGTGTGCAGTGCACTGTACTAAGCACTTGGTAGAGTACAATATAATAGAGTTGGTAGACACGTTCCCTGCCCACAGTGAAGATTAGCAAATAACTAGCCCCATTTTAAAGATGGGAAAACTGAGCCCTTACTGGACTGAATCTGGAAAGGTTTTGCAGTGACTCCTCTGAGTATCCCAATCACTATCCTGAACACTACAATACGATTAAAGCACCACTCAATTCTGCTACCTAGGCTGTCCAGGCTGCTCTGCCATTTGCCTGCTCTGTGACTTTGGACAAATCGGTTCACTTCTCTAGGCCTCAGTTTCCTCATCTGTACCTGTTCTCCTTCCTACTTAGACTGTGAGCCTCATGCAGGATACTGCATCTGACCTGATTATATTGTATCTACTCCAGCTCTTAATGCAGTGCTTAGCACATAGTAAGCACATAATAATAATTATTATTATTCTGAAATTCCTGCCTGTAGCCTGGTATCTCAGCCTCCTTGGCTTTGTGCTTACCTGAGCTCTTAATACTGTGCTTAGCACATAGCAATCATATAATAATAATGCCCGTTGTTGGGTAGGGACCGTCACTATATGTTGCCAAATTGTACTTCCCAAGCACTTGGTACAGTGCTCTGCACACAGTAAGCGCTCAGTAAATATGATTGAATGAATGAATGAATAATAATAATTCATTTGGAATTCCTGCCTGTGTCCTAATATCGCAGCCCCCTTGGCTTTTCCTCCTTTCACCACCCCAAATCAGAATTAGCCCTGCTCTGGGGTGTGGCAGGGGTCTGGTTGGAAATAGGTCCCTAACCTTTCTTGGGGTAACTGGGGAAGGGGGTGGAAAGGAGGTGGAAGAGGTTACAGATGTGTTTGTTTCAGTAGAATCATGAATTTCCCATTCCTGGTTGGTTAATCTTCTGTGTAAACAGCTGCAGCATTGACAAACCTGGAGAACCGGTGAGGAGAAAGCTTCCTCGTTAATAACCAGGCATGGGAAGAGGAGTGGATTTGACAGGCTGTTGATTTTTCAGCCACTTGGGGCTGAATCTGTCTGTCAGGGAAATAAAGGCACAACGCAGTTCAGGCCCACACCTACTGTGGCTCTAGGGGACTGAAGACATATTTCAGGACAGAAAAATCCATGTGTCAGAAGACAGGTGAGAGGGGAAACGCAGTCTAAACAAGACAGCTGTGGCCCCTGGAGGGAGCAGGTGAGGCTAAAAAGGATTTCAAGTAAGCAGCAGAAACACTCGGGTTTCCATATAAAGCAAACTGCTCAGCAGGGCCTTATCTGACCTGTGGAGGACCTATAGCTTCTATCATCGTGATTCTGAGCCTCACTCCTTTCCTTGTGGAACTGGCCTGGGACTGGGAGTCAAGGGACCTGGATTCTGATCCCAGCTCTGCTACTTCCCTGCGGCGAGACCTTGGACAAGTCACTTAACTTTTCTGTGCAAGGTGTTTTCATCTGTGGCTATGGGGATGGAATACCTGTTCTCCCTCCCCTTTAGAGAGTGGGTTCCATGTGGGATGGGGACCACGGCTGATCTGCTTTACTCTCTCTCTCTCTCTCTCTTTATATCTATCTATTGATCTATATAGATGTATATCTATCTATCAATCTATATAGATCTATATCTATATCTATCTACTTATCTACCTATCTCTTTAGATGGATATATGCCCCAGAACCTAGGGCAGTACTTGGCACATAGTAAAGCTTTTAATATATGTTATTATTATTATTCATTATTCTAGACTGTGAGCCCACTGTTGGGTAGGGACCATCTCTATATGTTGCCAATATGTACTTCCCAAGTGCTTAGTACAGTGCTCTGCACACAGTAAGTGCTCAATAAATACGATTGAATGAATGAATGAATTTGGAATTCCTGTCTATGGTCCTATATCTCAGCCCCTTTGCCATTACTGTCTTTCATCACCCCAAATCAGAATTAACCCTCACTGGGGGGGCAGTGGTGGGGGGGAACGGGGCATCCCTGGATGGAGAGAATCTTTCCCGGAATAACTGGGAAAGAAAGGGTGTAGGAAAGGTGGTGGAATATGTTACAGATGTATTTATTACAGGGAAGCTGTGAATTCCTATCCTTGGTTAGTTAGTCTTTTGTGTAAACAGCTGCAGCATTGACAAACCTAGATACGGCATAGTGGATAGAGCACAGGCATAGGAGTCAGAACATCATGTGTTCTAATCCTGACTCCACTACTTGTCTGCTGTGTTATCTTGGGCAACTCATTTCACTTCTTTGGGCCTCAATTACCTTGCCTGTAAAATGGGGATTGAGACTGCGAGCCTCACAAGGGACAGGTGCTGTATCCAACTTGATTTGCTAGTATCTAACCCAGTGCTTAGTACAGTGCCTGTCACACAGTAAGCGCTTAACAAATACCATCATCATTATATATAAATATAAAAAAGTGCTTACTATGTGGCAGGCATTGCATTGAGTGCTGAGTAGATACAAGATAATCAGGTTGGACACAGTCCATGTCCCATGTCCGAATCCCTCATTCATTGAGATGAGCTGAGCAGCATCAAATATCCTCCTGTGGTGAAGTTGGTCCAGATTTTCCCTCCAAAAATGAATTCAGCATATTTTATTGTTTGGCCGGGCTTCTTGGGCAAACTGGCTGCTGAGAAACTTGCTAGGGAGTGCACGTATCAAGTTCTTTTGATGTTTTTAATGCGGTATCGAGTTAATAGTGTTCGCAGAGAGAAAAAAAACAGTGCCTTATTGCTTAAAGGAATGATAATAGAGTCTGATAAGACAGAGGAAGAAGTGATTTCTTTGTGCTCTGGCATATTACCGCTTATCGGGAATGCTGCCCTTTTCTTTGCCAGGAGCGAGTGAGAAATCGCCCTACGACATATTTATTAAAGGTTGCAGGTTTGGACAAGGTGATTTAAAGTTCAGGTATCCGTTCCGATCTCCGGATTTCCAGATCCCTGTGGAGACTTAACCCATCCCGGCCATTGGCTTTCACAAAAGAACCCAGCTTCTCGGTTCTCAAGCTTTCATTTTCCACCTGTTCTCACCCTCTGCGACTCAGTCACACATCAGGAAATGTGAGGATGTATCATGGAGAGGAAACTATGTGGGGTGGAATGATGGCATACGATATGTTGTTACGTAACTGGTAGTTGGCATGGGAGCCATTGCCGATGATAGATGGCAAGGTTTAAGAGCGATGCAAGAGTCAACAGTTCCTGTCCCCTCTTGAGATGGATGCATCTTTGTGCACACTGGCTTGGATAGAGAGACGAGCGATTCAGAGGGAGTCTGCTGCTCATGATGCGACACTTGTCACTGAGACTCACAACCAGACCTGGAGCCCCAGATGCTCTGATGGATTCTGGGAATTTGGTATTGCTACAACTGCCCCAGGGGCTGCTGGGACTGGGGTCCGGCACTCGGCTAAATGTTGACAGATGATTTAGTAATCGAACACGGGCCATGAATTCAGGGGGTTGCAGCACCAAATGGATTCTGTTGATCTCAACGAACTTGCTTAAATTCAAATTATTTGTGATCACACTTCCTGTCATTCATGGTGCATTAACAAATTAACTGCCTTTGGTTCTATTGCCATACTCACCGGGAGCACCAGAGTTCTCTGGCTGAGACTTGGAGACTTCCTGGGTTTGAGGACATTTGTTAAGCGCTTACTCTGTGCCAGGCTCTGTACTAAGTGCTGGGGTGGAGACAAGCAAATCAGGTTGGACACAGTCCCTGTCCCACGTGGGGCTCACAGTCTCAATCCCCATTTTATAGATGAGGTAACTGAGTCCCAGAGAAGTGAAGTGACTTGCCCAAGATCACACAACAGACAAGTGGCCGAACCGGCTGCAAAATTACTAGTACCACCGCTATCAATTAATTAATTAATTCAACTGCGTTTATTGAGCATTCTACTATTGCTATGACTACTCTGCTGCTACTACTAATACAACTCCCACTGCTGCTACTACTACTACTATTATTACTTCTATTTCAGCTACTACAATCAATCAATGATTTATTTATTATTGAATGCGCTGCACGCTAAACGCTTGGGAGAACAATACAACAGAATTGGTAGATGCAGTCTCTGCCCCAAAGGAGCTTAAAGTCTAGATGGGGAGACAAACATGGATATAAATAAAGAAATTATGGATATGTGCTGTGCTGTGGGACTGAGGTGGGGTTAAAGTGCATAAAGGATACAGATCTAGGTGTGTGACACAGAAGGGGAAATTAGGGCTTAGTCAGGGCAGGCCTTTGGTGGTGATGTCATTGCTTTACACTTATAGAAACACTTGCCCTCTCCCTTTTTCACTCCCTGATCACATTCTTCAGTCGCTCAATTTCAAGTGGACCCAAAGGGTGTCTTTGAGTGGGGTCATGAAGAACTGCCCCTTTAAAGCCCCAGAGACTGCTGGGTCTTCCCTTCCCTATATAAGCCTCCTGAGCCCTGATCACCTGAGTTTGCAAGTGGAAAGGAGACAGAGCATGGCTGGCCCAGGGCTGGGGTGAGTAGGGGGCTTTGGCTGCTTCAGCTATCTCCCCTCCTCTTTTTTTTTAGGGTGGGTCTGGGACTGGGGTTGCTGGGATTGTTGATGTCTAGTGTATTGGTGATGATGATGTGAGGTTGGGGGAGTCAAGGTTGTCAGGGTTGGGCTGGGTGGGTGGAGAGGGGGATGGAGGCAGTGTTATTCCAGGGTTTCAGAAATGATTTAGGGGTACATGTTGTTGAACTGTGGTCATTGGGGCAGGTTGGGGAGAAAGGGTGAGGTGTTGGGGTGCTTGACACTGATGGGCTGTGACACTGATAATAATGTGTGAAGCAGCATGGCTTAGTGGCTAAAGCATGGGCTTGGGAGTCAGAAGGTCATGGGTTCTAATCCTGGCTCTGTCACTAGTCTGCTGTGTGACCTTGGGACAGTCACTTCACTTCTCTGTGCCTCAGTGACCTTACTGGTAAAATGGGGATTGAGATCGTGAGCCCCACATTGGACAGGGACCATGTCCAATTTGATTTGCCTGTGTCCACCTAAGCGCTTAGTACAGTGCCTGGCACATAGCACTTAACAAATACCGTCATTAATTAATGTGTATAAACAATAATAATAATGATGGTATTTGTTAAGCACTTACTATGTGTGAAGCACTGTTCTAAGCACTGAGGGGATACAAGTTGATCAGGTTATCCCACGTGGGGCTCACAGTCTTAATCCCCATTTTACAGATGGGGATTTAACTGAGGCACAGAGAACTTAAGTGGCTTGTCCAAGGTCACACAGCTGACAAGTGGCTGAGCTGGGATTCAAACCCATGACATCTGACTCCCAAGCCCGCACTCTTTCCACTGAGCCATGCTGCTTCTCTATATTGTGCATTGCCTGGTTGGGGGGCACTAGGGAAAGTGGGGAAGGGTTGAGGTAATGATTCTGTTGTAGATTTGATTATGTTTCTGATAGCGCTGCTGGATGAGCTGGGGGGAGATCTGAGGGAAGAAGGGGTGGAGGCTGAGAACTGCCCTGGTTTATTCAGGCTGGGGGTGGAGGGCATAATAAGCAGGTGGGGAGGGCTTGGGGGAAGACTTTGGGATCATCTGGCCTCGGTCTTACGGAAGGTCAGGCTTGCTTTAGAAGTGACTGCCGGACCTGGGCTTGAGGGTCCTGGGGGGCCGAGACAGATTCATTCATTCAATTGTATTTATTGAGCACTTACTGTGTGCAGAGCACTGTACTAAGCGCTTGTGAAGTACAAGTTGGCAACATATAGAGACGGTCCCTACCCAACAATGGGCTCGCAGTCTAGAAGGGGAGACAGACAACAAAAGCAAAGGCAGTGTGGCTCAGTGGAAAGAGCACAGGCTTTGGAGTCAGGTCATGGGTTCAAATCCCACCTCCACCAACTGTCAGCTGTGTGACCTTGGGCAAATCACTTCACTTCTCTGGGCCTTAGTTACTTCATCTGTAAAATGGGGATTAAGACTTTGAGCCCCCCGTGGGACAACCTGATCAACTTGTAACCTCCCCAGTACTTAGAACAGTGCTTCGCACATAGTAAGCACTTAACAGATATCATCATTATTATTATTATAACAAGACAAAACATGTAGACAGATGACACTGCACTGATGATGCATGGGATGGGTTGGGTGTATGTCAGGTGGGGCAGGCTCTGGCTCTATCTCTATGTCTGTGTGTGAGTGTGTGTTTGTCTCTGGGTGTCTCTTGCTTCCACGAGTTCAAGAGCCAGGACAGTGTCCTCTCCATCTCTCTGATCCCCCCTCCCAGGAGAGCTCAGTGCAGTGCTTGGTGTCCAGTGATCCTGGTCAAGTCAGGGAGGGGCCACCCCTGCTGCTGCAGGCCTCAGCCCACTGCTTCTACCTACCCCTGCAGGGCAGTGTCCGATGAGCTCTGTCTCTCTTCCTCAGGGAGCTGCTTCCTGCTTTTTCTCGCTTCTCACTCCTTCCTCTCCCAGCTAGTTGTAAGGAATTTACCACTCATCTCCATCCAAATCAATCGATGGTACTTACTGAGCACTGGCTGTGTGCAGAGCACTGTCCTGTGTCAAATTGTGAACTCCTGAAGAGCAGTGATAGTGTCTTGTCTCTGCTGAATCTTCGCCAGAGTTTAGCAGACAAATGAGCTCATCAAATGCCCCTTATATGAAATCGTGCTCACTCCACTGCTCTGCACAGTAAATGACAGACCATGGGGTCCATCCAACACAGTAGTATTTGTTAGGTGCTTACTATGTGCCAGGCACTGTACTAAGCACTGGGGTGGATGCAAGCAAATCGAGTTGAACACAGCCCCTGTCCCTTGTGGGGCTCACAGTCTCAATCCCCATTTTACAGATGAGGTAACTGAGGCCCAGTGAAGTGACTTGCCCAAGGTCACATAGCAGACAAATGGCAGGGCCGGGATTAGAACCCATGACCTTCTGACTCTCAGTGAGCCCACTAAGGACAATTCCACTGTACCCATGGGGCTATTTGATCCCGTGAAGTCTGATCCTTGTCTTGCACCTGTCTGATGATGATGACTCAACTCTTTCATTCAACCCAAATATTCAAACTGTCACCAAATCCTGTCGGTTCTACCTTCACAACACATCCTAGAATCTGTCTTTTCCTTTCCATCCAAACTATCGCACCGATCCAAACTTTTTATATCCCATCTTGATTATCGCATCAGCCTCCAAGCTGACCTCCTTCCAACTTGCGTCTCCCCACTCTGGCTTGCTCATCACTGCTGCCAGGATTATTTTTTGAAAAATTGGTTCAGCTCACGACTTTCCACTGCTCAAAAATGTCAAAAGCCTCCAAGGGTTGCCCATCCACCTCCACATCAAAGAGAAACTCCTCGCCAATGGCTTTAAAGCACTTAACCAGCTCTCCTCACTCCACTCCTACCTTACCTCGCTGATCTACTACAATCTGGCCCACACATTTTGCTTCTCTAATAGCCACCTAGTCTCTGAACCTTGATCTCATCCATCTTGCCACTGACTCCTTGTCCACGTCCTCTCTCTGGCCTGGAACTCCCTCCCCCTCATAAAAATACCAATCTCCCCACCTTCAAAGCCCTTCTAAAATCTCCTCCAAAAAGCCTTCCCCAACTAAGCTCTCTTTTCCTCTAACTCTCAATTCTGTGCTTTCTATGCCCTTGGGTCTGTACCTCTTAACCACTTGATATTCACCCCACTCTCAGCCCTACAACACTTGTGTCCGTATCCTTATACTGCAATTTCCCCTGATGGTAATTTAGAGAAGCAGCATGGCATAGTGGATAGAGCACAGGCCTGGGAGTCAAAAGGTCATGGATTCTAATCCTGGCTCTGCCTTTTGTCTACCTTGGGTAAGTCACTTCACTTCTCTCCATCACCTAGCCCCCTCCTACCTCACCTCCCTTCTCTCCTTCTACAGTCCAGCCCACTCCCTCTGCTCCTCTGCCACTAACCTCGCTGTGCCTCGTTTTCACCTGTCACACTGTCAACCCCCGGCCCACGTCCTCCCCCTGACCTGAAATGCCCTCCCTTCGCACATCCACCAAGCTAGCTCTCTTCCTCCCTTCAAAGCCCTACTGAGAGCTCACCTCCTCCAGAAGGCCTTCC
The DNA here is from genome assembly GCF_015852505.1 of Tachyglossus aculeatus. Lineage (NCBI taxonomy): Eukaryota > Metazoa > Chordata > Mammalia > Monotremata > Tachyglossidae > Tachyglossus > Tachyglossus aculeatus. Next base: position 18,834,003 of record NC_052084.1, on the reverse strand, counting down.
CAGACTGAGCCCCCTCCTTCCTCTCCCCCCTTCCCCTACCCATCACCCCCACCTTACCTCCTTCCCCTCCCCACAGCACCTGTATATATGTATATATGTTTGTACATATTACTCTATTTTACTTGTACATATTTCTTCTATTTATTTTATTTTGTTAATTTGTCTCTCCCTTCTAGACTGTGAGCCCACTGTTGGGTAGGGACCGTCTCTATATGTTGCCAACTTGTACTTCCCAAGCGCTTAGTACAGTGCTCTGCACACAGTAAGCGCTCAATAAATACGCTTGAATGAATGAATGAATTCTCTGAGCCTCAGTTCCCTCACCTGTAAAATAGGGATTGAGATTGTGAGCGCCACATGGGGCAGGGACTGTGTCCATCTCAATTTGCTTGTATCCACCCCAGTGCTTAGTATAGTGCCTGGCACATTATAAGCACTTAACAAACACCATCATAATTATTAATATCTGTTTCCCCCTGTAGACTGTAAATTTCTTGTGAGCAGGAGTTATGGCTACCAATTCTATTGTATTGTACTCTCCACCATGCTTGCTATTGTGTTCCTCATTCAAAAATTACCACTGATGGATCGATTGATTGAGAGCAGTTAGCTTGAGAGAAACCAGAGCTGTAGTGGTAGAAGAGAGGGTATAAGCAAGCACTTAGTACAGTGCTCTGCACACAGTAAGCACTCAATATATACGATTCAATGAATAAGAAGGCTGGAGAGAGCTGATGAAGTTCTTTAAAGCCCATAATCAGGGGTTTCTATTGGCTGTAGAGTGAAGTGGGCAACCATTGGAGGGTTTTGAGGAGTGGGGAGATCTTGAACATTTTAGAAGGATGATCTGGTCAGTAAAGTGAAGTCTGGACTGGACAGGGGAGATTGACGCAGGGAGATCAGCAAGGAGGCTGATACCATTGCCAAGATGGCATATGGCAAGTTCCTGGATCAGCGTGGTTGCCGTTGAATGGACAGGAAGAGGTGAATCCTGGGAATGGTATGGAGGAAAAACGAACAGGATTTGGTGACAGAATGAATGTGAAAGAGAGAAGTCAAGGATAATGTAAGCTCATTGTGGGCAGGGATGGCCTCTATCAACTCTGCTGTACTGTACTCTGCCAAGTCTTTAATACAGTGCTCTATACACAGTAAGCATTCAATAAATACAATTGATGATAATGCCAAGATTCCAGGCTTTAGAGGCAGAGAAAAATCTGTCTAACTGTCAGTGTCCGGAGTCCCCTTGCCTTAGTAATGTCCCCTCACTCCCTCAGAAGTAGATGGCATCTACTTCAAATGCCATCCAGGCACTGTTGACTTCCAAATCTTCATCACTAGCACCGGACCTCCCCCGCCCCCGGGACCTTTTGTTCTCTGCAGTCTCCCATTTTCTCCTGCCTCATTCATTTTTTTTCATTCAATCATATTTATTGAGTGCTTACTGTGTGCAGAGCACTGTACTAAGTGCTTGGGAAGTACAAGTTGGCAACATATAGAGACGGTCCCTACCCAACAATGGGCTCACAGTCTAGAAGGCGGAGACAGACAACAAAACAAAACATGTTAATAAATAAAATGAATAGAATAAATATGTACAAGTAAAGTAGAGTATGATATGTACAAACATATATACATATATACAGGTGCTGTGGGGAGGGGAAAGAGTTAAGGTGGGGGGGATGGGGAGGGGAAGGAGGGGTAAAGGAAGGAGGGGGCTCAGTCTGGGAAGGCCTCCTAGAGGAGGTGAGCTCTCAGTAGGGCTTTGAAGGGTCATGAGTTTGAATTCTGACTCCACCACTTGTCAGCTGTGTGACTTTGGGCAAAGTCACTTAACTTCTCTGGGGCCTCGGTTCCCTCATTTGTAAAATGGGGATTGAGACTGCAAGCCCCACATGGGACAACCTGTTCACCTTGTATCTACCCCAGCACTTAGAACAGTGCTTTGCACATAGTAAGTGCTTAACAAATACCATCATCATTATTATTATTGCAATAAGTGCTCAGTAAATACTCGGGACACCTCTGCATGGCCTAGTAGCAAAAGCACGGGCCTGGGATCCAGAGGATGTGGGTTTTAATCCTTGCTCCACCACTTGTCTGCTGTGTGACCTTGGGCAAGACACTTATCTGGGCCTCATTTACCTTATCTGTAAAATGGGGATTATGACTGTGAGCCCCATGTGGGATAGGGACTGTGTTTAACCTGATTATCTTGTATCTATCCCAGTGCTCAGTATGGTGCTTGGCACATTGTAAGCACTTCACAAATATCATAATTATTATTATTTTCTCAAGTCCAACATGTCCCAAACCGAACTCCTCCTCTCCTTTTCCAAATTCATTAATTCAGTTGTATTTATTGAGCGCTTACTGTATGCAGAACACTATACTAAGAGCTTGAGAAGTACAAGTCAGCAACATCCTCTCCTCCACTTACATCAGAGCCCTGAAAATAGCATGGAACTCCTCAGAGTCCACAACCATACAAGAAAGATAATGGTCAGAGGGGACAGATAGGGTCTTACTGTTCCTAGAGGTTCTCTGATACCAAGCAGCAATGGGATCTGGAGGACACTGGGTTTGGACTTACAACAAAGGCTGGAGGGGGGCCTTGTCTGCTGGAGGTCTTTCAGTACCAGATGGACCCCTGCTGTGGGCAGAGGAGGTTAAATCGGCCAAGAGGAAGAAGAATTGCCAAGTTCACCTCTGGAGAAGGGGTCCTGTGGTTCTATAGTGAGGAATTGCATGGGCCTGAGAGTCAGAACGACCTGGGTTCTGCCACTTACCTACTGTGTAACCTTGGTCGTCATTAGACTTCTCTATCACTCAGTTTCCTCATTTGTAAAATGGGGATTAAGACCGCTAGTCCTATGTGGGACTCAGATGGCATCCAGCCTGACGAACTTGTATCTACCCTAGCGCTTAGTACTGTGCCTGTCACATAGCAAGCTCTTAACGAGTGCCATAAAATAATTGGGATTCAATGCCTGTTTTCCCTCCTACTTAGACCCTGATCCTACATGGATCAGGGATTGTGTCCAACCTGATTAACTTGTATCTACTACACAGCTTGTTACATAGAAAGCGCTTTTAACACATACCATAAAAAGAATGGAGATTCAATGCCTGTTTTCCCTCCTTTTAGATGCTGAGCCTTATGTGGGACAGGAACTGTGTCCAACCTGATAAACTTGTATCTATCCAAGTGTTTAGAAAATTCATTCATTCATTCAATCGTATTTATTGAGCACTTAATGTATGCAAAGCACTGCACTAAGCACTTGGGAAGTACAAGTTGGCAACATACAGAGACGGTCCCTACCCAACAGCGGGCTCACAGTCTAGGAGGGGGAGACAGACAACAAAACAAAACATGTGGACAGGTGTCAAGTCGACAGAACAAATAGAATTAAAGCTAGATGCACATTATTAACAAAATAAATAGAATACAGTGCTTGATGCATAGTAAATGCTTGACGTATAATAAAAACAACTATTCCTCATTATTATTATTATTATTATTATACATTCATGTGCTAGAGTCCACCATTCCCTTTTGCATTCCAGCCACCACCCAGACTGCTGAAAGTTATTTATTGCTCCTGTATTTGTCAATGGAGTTGCTCACATTTCCAGCTGGGTTCTGGGTATTAGCCCCATTTTTATTTCCAGTCAGCTTACCCAGCCTGGATCAGCAAGTCAGGATGCTGCCCATCTGTGCATCCCATCCCTAGCCCCTTCCAGAGATGCTCAGAAGCTGATTGAAACATGAACAGAGATTAGAGACCAGAGAGAAGGTAAACATCTGGCTAGCCAAACCCCAGCCTCATTCATCTGTCACTGCGCCTCCTCCCCCAACCTAGAACTCTTGCTGCTTGTGCTGCTGAGATTTATTCAATCATATTTCATAATAAACATATTTACTGAGCACTTACGGTGTGCAGAGCACGGTACTAAGCGCTTGGGAGATTAGAGTATAAGAATAAATAGACACATTCCTTGCCAGCAACGAGTTTACAGTCTAGAGGGGGAATCCCAGGGGTCCAGCTGGGCCAGGCTGCTTTAGAGATAGGGCCTACTGGGTGTGTGGAAAGTTCTCTCAACTTGGAGTTGTACCTCTTTCCTCCCTTTCCATTCCTCTCTGGTCTTCCTGTTAGATACTGTCAGGTGTGGATCCTGATTGCTGGATGATTCTCTTGGTGGGGGATCAGATATCTAGATTGAAGAACTTGAAAGGTCAGTGGAATAAGAATTAATAACAATAAAAATTAAGGGATTACATGCTTACTATGTGTCCAACACTGTACTAAGCTCTGGGGCAGAAATAACGTAAGCATAAGAGAAGCTGCATGGCTTAGTGGAAAGAGCACGGGCTTGGGAGTCAGAGGTCATGGGTTCTAATCTCAGGTCCACCACTTTCCAGCTGTGTGACTTTGGGCAATTGCTTAACTTCTCTGTGCCTCAATTACCTCATCTGTAAAATCAAAATGAAGACTATGAGTCCCATGTTGGATTACCTTGTATCTACCCCAGCACTTAGAACAGTGCTTGGCACATAGTAAGTGCTTAACAAATACCATTATTATTGTTCTTATTATCATTAGATCAGTGGGCAGCAGAGGAGGGAGAGCTTCAGTAATAATGATAATGATGGCATTTGTTAAGTGCTTACTATGTGAAAAGCACTGTTCTAAGCACTGGGGTAGATGCAAGGTCATCAGGTTGTCCCAAGTGGTGCTCACAGTCATAATCCCCATTTTACATATGAGGTAACTGAGGCACAGAGAAGTTGTGACTTGCCTAAAGTCACCCAGCTGATAAGTGGCGGAGGCAGGATTAGAATACATGACATCTGACTCCCAAACCTGGGCTCTTTCCACTAAGCCATGCTGCTTCAGTATTAGTAGGAACAATTCCTGTGGTGCAGGCTGTGGAGAAGCTGAGGTGTGGCCAATACTCCTGTCTGCCTGGGGACATTCACTCCAATCGAATGGGCAAAGAAAGCTGTAGCTCAGCAGCTTTCTGAATTATGCAACAAAAAGTGACTTTCATCTTGCAAGGTTTTTGATGCCCGGCAGGAGGCTTTACTAGGCTCTGATTGAATGTCTGGAGCAATCAGGAGAGAGGAGATGGAGTTATTGCAGCTCTCCCTTTCCTCAGAAATTCTAACCCTATCTCCTTCTTACCTAGCCCTCTGTGTCCTGCAAAAGTCATGAGGTTGGGGATCTGGGCAAGAGGATCGGCTCTGTTCCTTGGGCAAAGGGTAGAATAGGCCGGCCTGTTGACTGCTTGTAAAATGGGATCTCAGTGGTGCTTGACAAATTCTCCCACACATCTCCTTGCAGGCCTGATGAGAGGTGAGAAGCGATGTGGCCTAGTGGAAAGAGCACAGGCCTGGGAGTCAGAAGACCTGTGTTCTAATCCTGACTCTGCCTCTTTTCTGTTCTGTGACCTTGGGCAAGTCACTTCTCTTCTCTGTGTTCCAGTTCTTTCATCTTCAAAATGGGGATTCAATACCCATTCTCCACTCCTGCTTAGACTGTGAGCCTTTTGGGGTAGGTACACTCACCGTATCTACACCCCAGGGCTTAGTAGGTGCTTAATGAATACTTATGAATACTACTATTATTATTATTTTTTTATTATTATTATAAACTTAGCCTGCTTCCCAGTTGATTCTAAAGTCAAATTTTAAACTTCAAAATCCCATCCACCATCTCTCTCCCCTTGCTATATGTTCCTTGAGGGTAGGAATCATGTCAGCTATCTCTAAGGTACTCACCCAAGCTCTTTGTCCTGTGCTCTGAATACAGTAAGTACTCCACAAATACTTTCGATTGATTGAACTCACTCCATCTCTGTTATGCTCTCCCTTCCAGCCAAAAAGCCTGCACACAATTGTTGTACACAAGCCCTAATGTACAATTTTGTGTTCTCTTGGGCATTGCTTCTGTTATTCCTCCGACTGGAGTTTCTTCAAGCCGCACCCTTTCCCTCCCTCGAAATCTGCCTGAGGGTTTCTTCCTCCATGGAATAATAATAATAATGATGGCATTTATTAAGTGCTTTCTATGTGAAAAGCACTGTTCTATGCACTGGGGAGGTTACAAGATGATCAGGTTGTCCCATGGGGGGCTCACAATTTCAATTCCCATTTTACAGATGAGGTAACTGAGGCACAGAGAAGTTAAGTGATTTGCCCAAAGTCACACAGCTGGCAGTTGGCAGAGGCAGGATTTGAACCCATGACCTCTGACTCCAAAGCCTGTGCTCTGGAAGTTATCACATACTGTGTATTTGTTTTCTAAGACTCCACAGTGGGTGAAATTCAGTGATTGAGAGGTGTAGCACTGTTCTAAGCACAGGGTAGATAAAGGTTAATCAGTTTGGACATAGTCCCTGTCCCACATGGGGCTCACACTCTTATCCCCATTTTACAGATGAGGGAACTGAAGGCCAGAGAAGTGAAGTGACTTGCCCAAGATCACACAGCCGATAAATGGTAGAGCTGGGATTAGAAACCATGACCTTCTGACCTTCTTACTCCCCACGCTCTATGCCATACTGCACTATGCCAGGCTGCTTCTGACCATCCAGCCATGATGTCATGAAGAACTGGGGAGAAGCAGGGAAGGCTTCCTGGAGGAGATATGACTTTACTATGGCTCTGAGGATGGGAAGAGTGGTGGTTGGTCAGTGGGTAGGAGATCCAGAAAAGAGGAAGGCAGTGAACAAGGGTTGATGATGATGGAATGTGATCTTGATTCAAATAAATATGTTGGGGTTAGAAGAGTGAAGTATGTGGGTTGGGTTGTAATGGGAAATAAGTAATTACAATAACAGTAATAATAATGATAATAGCATCTGTGATATTTAAGTGCTTGCTATGTGTCAATCACTAGTCTGAGCAATGGGGAAGATACCAAATAATCAGATCAGCAATATGCAAGGTTAAGTAATCAGTCAATCCATCAGTAGTATTTAATGAGGAATTACTGTGTATAGAGCACTGTACTAAGCACTTGGGAGAGTACAACTGAGTTGACAGACATGTTCCCTATAAACAGCTAGCTTACAGTCTAGAGAGGGACACAGACATTAATATAAATTAATTATAACGTATAATTTAAGAGGGAGAGAGTTGATTGCTTGCCTAAAATCCGTTAGTGCGGAGTCTTTGTTCAGTGCAGAGATGGATGGGTAGCCACTGGAGGTTTTTGATGAGTAGGGAGATCTTCATAGAATGATTTTTCAGAAAAACAATCTGGGCAGCCCAATGACACATGGACTGGAGTGGGGAGAGGCTGGAGGCAGGGAGGTCAGCAAGGAGGCTGATGCAGCAGAGGCAATTCTAATTCACCTAAAAATTAAAACTGGGTGCAGTGATGTCATATTTCTGTCAGGTCCATTATGGCCAGGAAAGCATTGTCTCCATCTCCTCTGTCCATTGCCTGTCACCCTCTAGATTGTGAGCTCACTGTGAGCAGGGAATGTGTCTGTTTATTATTGTATTACACTCTCCCAAGTGCTTAGTACAGAGCTCTGCACACAGTAAGCCCTCAGTAAATTTGATTGAATGAACAGGGTTCTGACCATAATGAGCTCAGAGCTGACAAAAAAAATCTCTGTCACTTGGGCCTGAGACTTAGTGAAAACACTCCCTTCCTTGACACGATTGCGACTCAAGTTCACTTCAAGTTTCCATTAGGGCAGCGGCTGCGAATCTCAGAAGCTTTCAAATGGCTTTGACTTTCCAAATTTGGGTGGATCGGGCCTCTCACTTCCATTTCCTGGAATATAGTCTTTCATTTATATTGCTTTTTCTGTGGAGAAAGGCCACGGTCCATATTAATAATAGATTATTTAGAGACATCTCCAATAAGAGATAATCATCACCCAGTGGATACATGCATTATGTAATCTGCAGATTAAAGGGACACCGGTTCTTTTTGCCCAGCTGAGGGGAAATCCTGTCCTAGAGAAAGATGCCTCATTCACCACAGTGGAGACTTAAAACGTGACCGAGAAGCAGCGTGGCTCAGTGGAAAGAGCACGGGCTTTGGAGTCAGAGGTCATGGGTTCAAATCCAACTCCGCCAAGTGTCAGCTGTGTGACTTTGGGCAAGTTACTTCACTTCTCTGGGCCTCAGTTCCCCCATCTGTAAAATGGGGATTAAGACTGTGAGCCCCCTGTGGGACAACCTGATCAGCTTGTAACCTCCCCAGTGCTTAGAACAGTGCTTTGCACATAGTAAGTGCTTAATAAATGCCATCATTAATCTTTGACTGATACCTCCTTCCATAGAAATGAGTCAATCAGTCAATCGTATTTATTGAGCACTTACTAAGCGCAGAGCACTGTTGCCTCTGAGTGACCAGTGGACTGACCTGTCATAGCAGTAAGACGCCTGAAAACGTTCTCATCTTTTTTTTTTTTAATGGTATTTTGTTAAGCACTTATGCCAGGAACACTATTCTAAGCGCTGAGGTGGATACAAGGTAATCAGGTTGGACACAGTCCCTGTCCCAAATGGAGCTCTCAGTCCTAATCCCCATTTTCAGAGGAGGTGGCCCAGAGCAGTGAAGTGACTTGTCCAAGGTCATATAGCAAACAAGTGGCGGAACTAGGATTAGAACCCAGGTTCTTCTGACTCTTAGGCCCGTCTTCTATCCACTAGGCCATGCTGCTTCTCTGCATTTTTACATTAGCTTTCTTTAGCTCCAGAAGCAGCGTGGCTCAATGGAAAGAGCATGGGCTTTGGAGTCAGAGGTCATGGTTTCAAATTCTGGCTCTGCCAATTGTCAGCTGTGTGACCTTGGGCAAGTCACTTCATTTCTCTGGGCTTTGGTTACATCATCTGTAAAATGGAGATTAAGACTGTGAGCCCCCTGTGGGACAACCTGATCCCCTTGTAACCTCCCCAGCACTTAGACCAGTGCTTTGCACATAGTAAGTGCTTAATAAATACCATTATTATTATTATTATTATTATTGCTATTATTTGTTGTTACCTTGACTTTCTTCTGTTATTTTGCTTCCATCCTTCTCTGTCTACCTGTTGCTTTTATCCCTCACTCTCCTTCTGTTGTATTTTCCAATTGTGAGCCCCTTTGTGGGCTAAGAACAGTGTCTAATTTATCCTCCACTGTGTCTTGATACAGTGCTTTATACCCAGTAGGTGCTCAGTAACTATTGGATGAATGAATGGGGATGAACCAGTTTTGGGGAAATAATACGGTAGGGATGGTTCAAATGTGGGAGATTGGAGGAGGCTGGATAAGGGAATGTAAACTCACTGTGGACTAGGAATATGTCTGTTACACTGTTAGGGTAATGACGGTATTTGTTAAGCACTTACTATGTTCCGCGCACTGTTCTAAGTACTGTGCCAAACACTTAGTACAGTGTCCTGTACACAGTAAGTGCTCAGTTAATACAACTGACTGAAGTAATTCCTTTCTCTTCCCAGAGAGTCAGTGCTGCCTATTTGAAAGAACCCAAGCATGGGAAGCAGCATGGCATAATGGATAGAGCATGGGCCTGGAAGTCCGAAGGTCATGGGTTCTAATCCCAGCTCTGCCAAATGTCTTCTGTGTGACTTTGAGCAAGTTACCTAACTTCTCTGTGCCTGTTACCTCATCTGTAAAAAATGGGGATTAAGACTCTGAGCCCCATGTGGGATAGGTACTGTGTCCAACGTGATTAGTTTGTACCTACCCCAGGGCTTAGAACAGTGCTTCACACAGGGTAAGTGTTTAACAAGAACCATAATAATAATGAGAGCCAGGGGACCTGGGTTCTAATCCTAGCTCCACCTCTTGCCCACTGTGTGACCTTAGGCAAGTGATTTTTAACTTCTCTGTGCATTAGTTTCATCACCTCTAAGATGGGAATTCAGTACTTGTTCTCCCTCTCCCATTAGACTCTGAGATCCATGTGGGACAAGGATTGTACCTGAGAAGCAGCATGGCCTAGTGGAAAGACCATGGTTCCAAGAGTCAGGGGGCCTGGGTTCTAATGCCAGCTCCTCCGTTTACCTGCTGTGTGACCTTGGACAAGCCACTTAGCCTCTCTGTGCCTCAGTACACTTATCTGCAAAATGAGGGCTCCAATACCAGTTTTCCCTCCTACATAGGCTGGAAGCCCTATGTTGAACCTGATTATCTTGCATCTACCCTAGTGTTTAGTACAGTGGTGGGGTTTTTGTTGTTTTGTTTTGTTTTCTTTTGTGGTATTTAAGTGCTCACTATGAGCTAGGCTGGGTCTTGTCTTTTCTTATGCTGTTTCCAACCCATAGTGACTCCGTGGAAACATCTCCCCCAGAACGCCCCACCTCCATCTGCAGTCATTCTGGTACAAGCTAATTAGGCTGGACACCATCCATGTCTCTCATGGGGCTCACAGTCTTAATCCCTGTTTTACAGATGAGGTAACAGGCCCAGAGAAGTGAAGTGACTTGCCCAAGATCACATAGCAGAAAAGTGGCGGAGCTGGGATTAGAAACCAGGTCCTCCTGACTTCTGGGCCTGTGCTGTATCTACTAGTCAACACTGCTTGGCGCTTAGTAAGCTAGTAAGCCCTTAAAAAAATCCACAATTGTATTTACCTTGGTATTGGAGCATAATAAGGACTTAACAAATGCCACTTTCATTAGTAACAGGTCCTGGTGCATTAAGTGCTGGGAAGACTTACAGAACTCTGAAAGTCGAGGCAAGGGGGACACATCTCTTAGTGCAGTGCTAAGTGCTTAGTACAGTGCTCTGCACACAGTAAGCACTCAATAAATACGATTGAATGAATCTCTGCCAGTATTGGATTGAGAACAGTCTTGCCTGGAGGCAGGGTACTGGATGGGAAGATTCGATTCGTACTTAGATGTGGAGGCAGAGCGAACCAGAACGGGGGCAACCACTTTGCAAAGGAGGGAAAAAAAGTAGACAACTACACTAAACAAGCATGATATCCTTGATCAATGAACCATGGGTTCACAGACTTAATGGCATATATAAGGAGCAGGGGCTAATCAGCTCACAACAAGGAGAATTTGAGCAACACAAAAGGAATGCAGCCTGTCTATTATGAAGAGTCAAAACATCAAGCTTCTAGAAAGATTTATCTCCATCCAAATACCTGACTGGGAATATTCTCTCTAGAGCTGAAAATTAGACATACTACATAACAAGACCTGAGGCTATGTTGATGTGCACTATGTGAAGGGGTTCATTTTCCAAAGGAAAGACATCACAATATCCTCAATGAGGAGGATCTGGAGCTTTTTTTTTTTTTAATCGAGGTAGTTTGTGGAAAATTTCTAATGAATCCTATCCAACCATAAAATCATGGAGAAAATGAATCGTATCTGACACTAAAATAAAAGTGAAGCAAATTACAAGGTTCCTATATTCGCTGGACAAATTAATTTCATGTTTAGAATACTAATTGTGCATTGACTGGCCTGTAACTATTTGCTTCACGTGTTAGCCAGCATTGTTCCTGAATAGAGCAAGGCACTACCTTTCTGACAATAAAGGTATAAAGTAACTACACCTTTTTTTTTCCCCACCTGCCAGAGGTTCAATTTGATTTTCATCAATCCCCATGACTGACTCCCTAGCCTGGTTCTCCCTCTTCCTCCACAAACCCTCACTTACTTACTCTTCTGAAATTGGAAAGAAAGAGAGCAATGAAAGAAACTGGAACCTGTGGCAGTGGTAGAATTTATTATTATTATTAATTATAGTGTGCTTACTATGTGCCAAGCACTGTACTAAGCACTGGGGTAGATACAAAATAATCAGATCGTACATGGGCTTACAGTCTAAGAAGAGAATAGGCACTGAATTCCTGTTTTGCAGATCAATCATTCGTATTTTTTAAGTGCTTACTGTATGCAGAGAACTGTTCTAAGTACTTGGAAGAGTACAGTGCATGTTACCTGCCCACAATGAGCTTAGAGTCTAGAGGAGGAGACATAAAATACCACCAACTGATTGAAATTGAAGTCTGAGACTCTCATTCAAGGTCCTTTCAAAAGCAATGTTAATAATAGTGATTCTGAAAGTTTTGTTAAGCACTTAAGCAAGATTTAGGAATCTTCCCACACCCTACTTTCTTAGGACCAGGAAAACCTGGCTTAACAGATTCAACCCCCCAGTCAGCTTTGGTCTGATTTAAAACTCGGGAGACAGGAGTTTGCGATGGATCCAGAAATTAAAACATCCGCAGTGTCTTCATCCACTTAAAGATAAAAATCTGTAACTGAAAAATATAGTCTCCAAATCCTCCTTCCTGCCCCTAATCCATCCTCCAGGCAGTGCCCTGCCTTCAGAATAAATATTTCCCAATGGTAACCTGAAGATTATTTTCAGATCCAGTAGGTAGAAGCTATCAATCAATGCTATTTATTGGGAGCTTCCTCTGTTCAGGTCACTGTACTAAATGCCTGGGAGAATACAGTGGAGATAGTAGATGCAATCCCTTCCTTTCTCCCTAGGATTTTAGCAGGGGAGAGGGACATTTAAATAAATTACAGGGAGGGGGAAGTGCACTAAGTGCTGAAGGGCTTCAAGTAGACTTGTGGGCCTACATATATGCAGAAGGGAAGTAGTGTGGCTTTAGGTGATAGAGCATGGGTCTGGCAATCAGAGGATTTGGGTTCTAATCCCAGCTCTGCTGCTTGTCTGTAATGTGGCCTTGGGCAAATCACCTAATTTCTCTGTGTCTCAGTGACATCACCTGTTAAATGGGAATTAAGACTGTGAGCCCTATGTGAGACAGGGACTGTGTCCAACCTGATTAGCTTGTAGCTACACCAGCTCTTAGAACAGTGCTTGACACATCATAAGCAATTAACAAATACCATTATTATTATATAATTTTAGGAGGGTTTTGAAGATGGGGAGAAGGGTGGGCTGTTGGATATGAGGGGGAGGGAGTTCCTGGAGGAAGGGGGATAGTGAGGAAAGGGGGTCAATGGTGAGATAGACAAGATTGATTAGAGAAAGTAGGTTGAGGAGCAAAGTTTGCAGACTTGGTTGCAATATCAACAGAGTGAGGGGTGGCAGGAGGAAGAGAGCTTATCAAACCCCTCAAAATTGATGGTCAGGAGTTTGCGCTGATGGGAACAAAGTCCATTCCCTGTCTCTTAAGGAGAGCTATGAGCAGAAGGGCTTCTCTGATCCCAGGGGCGTTTACATTTCTGCAGAAACAGTGATGGATGGAAACGTCACTTTCGGCAATGAGTTGAGAATAGACACCTACAAAGCTGGTTTCGTGGAAACACGGAGTCCTGAAATACAGAGCACATAAACCAGAATGTTACAACATCATTACATTCCCATTAATATGTTAATCTCTCATATACAGGAAGAGAGAGGCAAACACATTACTTTAAATAATTAACTGCCACGAGGACTTATTGCTGGAAAAGGAGATTTCTCTACGGCTGAGTATTTAACGTTTTAATTAAAGCCTTTCTGATAAATGTTTGCCATGGCTTCTATTTCTGGAAAGGAGAGAGAGGAAAGGAGGAATGAAGGAAAGCATTACAAAAATGAAAGAAAGCAGTTCCGGGAAGACGTACGAGCCGTGCCGTCTCGTCCCAGCTGTGACGTATGTCTGCTTCTTTCCATCCTGGAATTCATGTCTTTAATGCTTCTCCCTGTCTTGTCTTATGCTATCGAGTCATCTTCGACCCGTAGTGACATCATGGACACGTCTCTCCCCGAACACCCCATCTCCATCTGCAATAGTTCTGATGGGTAGTTTTCTTGGTAAAAATACGAAATGGTTTACCATTGCCTCCTTCTGCGCAGTCAACTTGAGTCTCCGCCATCGACTATCTCCCCTGCTGCTGCTGCCCAGCACGGGGGAGTTTTGACTTGTAGCTGATTGCCTTCCACTCTCTAGCCACTGGCCGAGCTAGGAATGGAATGCGTAGGCCTCTGCTTGACTTTCCCTCCTGTAATCAAGACTGGTAGCCTATTGGAAGCTCTCAGGTGTGACCCTGAGAGGGGGGCTCTCTCCCTGTAGGATGGTGATTAAAATACCCATCCAGGGACCCCTATTCCTACTCTGAAGTGTATACCAGTAACAGAATGGGAACTGTCCTATCACACTTCCCCAGTGCTCTATCTCCAGATCTGGATCTCTCCTCCTGGTCCATGACAACTGGGAATCTTTCACTTTCTCTCACACCCCTGGTGAGCATGACTCAATGTGACCTTGCCTTCTGTGGTCTGGCAAAGCCTTGTTTTATTCTTTTTGACTCAGGCCTTGCTCCCATCACCTCCTCCCTCTCCCCCGGCTAGCGCCGTCCCCACCAAATCTCTGAAGTCTGTCTGCAACTTGGTTAGGAAGTGGAAGGGGGACATGAAGGAGTCACTGGAGAGAGGTAATTAGAGGATGATGAGGAGAGTGAGGACGGTATGTGCTGGAAGGTTTAGGGAGGCTGGACTGAACAAGAACACATAAAAAACATCGTGTTGAATGACCTTCAGCAGGTGTAAGAGAGGAAGTTCAATGTAGCCCTCTTCAGGGGCTCCCTACAGATTTTGGCAGCAAGCACCCCCAGATTCTCTCCCCACACCAAACTTGGAGGGAGGGGGTGGGTGAGGAAAGAGAGAACATATGTGTATATGTGAGGGAGAGGAGGAGAGAAAGAGAGAAAGAATGAAACAGTGTCCTCAAGGCACTTAGGCAGTTACTACAGTGCTCTGCACACAGTAAGCACTCAGTAAATACCATTGACTCCAGGTCTGGAAGTCGCTGTGTGACCTTGGACAAGTCACTCAACTTCTCTGTGTCTGTTACCTCATCTGTAAAATGGGGATTAAAGACTGTGAACCCTATGTGGGACAGGGACTATGTCCAGCCGAATTAACTTGTATCTACCCCAGTGCTTAGTGCCTGGCACATAAATGCTTAACAAGTACCACAAAAAAAAAAGTGGGGGTAATGTCCTATCAGAAACTGAAGAGAATCCTGAGCAGATAACCAAATTTGGTAGACTGGGAAGGCCACTAATTTAGAAATAGTTAATCCAGATGCTAATGAATTCTTCACATCTCATTCTCAAGACCTCATCGAATGCTTATGAGGTAGCACATCATTCAATATGTCTGAAACCCAAGAAGAAAAAGTCAGGCTTCAGCTAAAATTTGGGGATTAAAAAGTCTTATATTAATTAAAAAAACAATTTGATTTGTGATGAAAGAAGAAAAGTGTGATGAAGAGTTCAAAAGTGCTCAGTGGTGGGTTTAATAAAGACTAAACAACTGACTTTGATCATTACAGTATCTAGTACAAGAAACAATTCTGTATTCCTTTTACAGAAGATCAGAAATGGGTCCTACTGGAAAACATAGAAATCTAGAGAAAGCATGCCTCACCAGGCAAGAAGCAGGGTGCCCGAGTGGAAGGAATAAAAGCCTGGGAGTCAGAGGATCTGGGTGCTAATCTTGCCTTCTCCACTTCTCTGCTGTGTGGCCTGAGACAAGTCACTTCTCTGTGCTGCAGTTTCTTCATCAGTGAAATGAAGACTGTGAGCTCTATGTGGGGCAGGGACTGTGTCCAACCTGATTAGCTTGTATGTATCTGCCACCTGTTGTCCAGGGATGCGTTCGTTCAGTAATCGGCATGGCGAGAAAGAGAAAGAGAGAGGCCGGGGGATGGGAAACCTGAGTTTTATATAAAATTTATTCCGCAAGGTGAATTGAATTATTTAATTTTTTAGGCGCAATGGATTGAACTCCACTTTCAATCAATCAATCAATCGTATTTATTGAGCACTTACTGTGTGCAGAGCACTGTACTAAGCACTTGGGAAGTACAAGTTGGCAACATATAGAGACAGTCCCTACCCAACATTGGGCTCACAGTCTAGAAGGGGGAGACAGAGAACAAAACCAAACATACTAACAAAGTAAAATAAATAGAATAGACATTTACAAGTAAAATAAATAAATAAAGTAATAAATATGTACAAACATATATACATATATACAGGTGCTGTGGGGAAGGAAAGGAGGTAAGATGGGGGGATGGAGAGGGGGGCGAGGGGGAGAGGAAGGAAGGGGCAATTCATTGCATTACATTACATTCAGGAGGAATGTAATCAATTAGTAATATTAGAGCTTCCCTAATGGGAGCACACACACATTACTTGTGCATGGCAGAATCCCCAGGTCCCACCCAGGTGGAATTCCCTTACAGTTGATTTGCTCTCATGTGCACTTCCCACTCGGGAGGAATCCACTTGAGTTACGCACCCATGGGGGGAAACCCCTAGCTCCCCCCAACGAGGATATTCCATTTGGGAGGAATCCATTCATTCATTACATACCCATGGTGAAGCACCTGGCTTCCAGCCCCACGAGCGTCCAGTGGGACGGGACACTTCCCCATCCCAGGGCTCCTCACTTGGTGCAGGCAGAAGCTCTGGACAGAGGCACCCTGCAGCCATCTGCTGCAAGTCTCGATCCTCTGCATAGAGGGTCAGAAGCAGCAAGTATTTATTACCTGTGCTCCTAGGCCATTCCAGCTTCTGGCCTTAGTTTATCCAATCTCTGCCCTCCCCCTCCTCTGTACCTAATTTGATTGGCACAGGGATGAGGGACACCTTCTGTATTCCCAGTTTGGGCTATCAGTCTAGCAGTTTTGGTTGTGGGGGCAGCATCCTACCCTCACTCCCAAGTTCTGCCTGCTGGCTCAGGTGGCCACGAGATAGCATTTGACCTTGAGATGGCTGGTACCCAAGGGTCACCTTGGGACACTATCCTAGCACGTAGTACAGTTCCTGCCACATAGTAAATACTTAACAAATATGATTTAAAAAAATACAACCCTTCTCTGAGCAACCACATTTTCAAAATGTATAACTTGGTTGGAACATGGAATGAGTCTGTTTAAGCTCAAATGCATCATCAATCAATCAGTGATATTTATTGAGTACTTACTATGTACAGAACACTGTACTAAGTGCTTGGGAGAGTATGATACAATAGATTTAGCATTAAGTTGAGCAGGTGCAGGCAGGGTGTTCTGTTCATAGGACTGTGCTTTGGGTAACTGTTTTGACTAGCTCTGGGTTCAACGTAACTGACAGGTTTTGCCTGGGGTTGACTGTGCAACATCAATCAATCATTTCAGCGCTTACTGTGGGCAAAGCAATGTACTAAGGGATTGGAAGAATACATCACAATAATATAACAGACATATTCCCTGCCCACAGTGAGCTTTACAGCCTAGAGAGGGACAGAAATTAATATAAATAAACAAATTATGGATATATACATAATATGTACCATCAGTCAATCTATAGTATTAAGCATTTAAATTGTCAGCTCCTAGTGGACAGGGGATGTGTCTACCAACTCTATTATACTGTACTCTCCCAAGTGCTTAGTACAGTGCTCTGCAGTAAGTGCTCAGTAAATACCATTGATTGACTGATTGGTATAAGCTTGTTGTTGGCAAGGAATGTGTTTACTAGACTATTATATTGTACTCTCTCCAAGCCTAAGGGCCAGTGCTAATTTACAGGGCTTAGTCAAGGTGGATAGAGCACGGGCCTAGAAGTTGGAAGGACCTGGATTCTAATCCCAGATCTGCTATTTGCCTGCTGTGTGACCTTGGGCGAGTCCCTTCACTTTTCCGTGCCTCAGTTACCTCACCTGTAAAATGGGGATTAAGATTGTGAGCCTCATAAGGAAAAGGGAATGTGTCCAACCAGATTTGCTGGTTTCCAGTCCCATGCTTAGTACAGTGCCTGGCACATAAAGTGCTTAACAAATACCATAATTCATTCATTCATTCATTCAGTCATTTTATTGAGAGAAGCAGCATGGCTCAGTAGAAAGAGCACGGGCTTGGGAGTCAGAGGTCATGGGTTCTGATCCTGGCTCTGCCACATTTGCTGTGTAACTTTGGGCAAGTCACTTAACTTCTCTGAGCCTCAGGTACCTCATCTGTAAAATGGGGATTAAGACTGTGAGCCCCATGTCGGACAACCTGATCACCTTGTAGCCCCCCAGCGCTTAGAACAGTGCTTTGCACATAGTAAGTGCTAAAAAATGCCTTCATTATTATTATTACTACTACTATTAGTGTTCTCTGACCTCCCTGACTCATGTCTCTCCCCACTCCAACCCATAACTTCACTCTGCTGCATGGATCATTTATTTACAAAAACATTTAGTCCATGCCTCACCACTCCTCAAAAACCTCCAGTGCCCGCCCATCCACCTCTCCAACAAACAGAGACTCCTCACCATTAGCTTTAAAGCACTCAGTCAGCCTGCCCCCTCCTATTTCACCTTGCACACTCTGTTCCTCTAAGGCCAGCATTCTCTCTGTGCCCTGATCTCATCTATCTCTCTGCCGACCCCTTTCCCACATCCTTCCCCAAGCCTGGAACTCCTCCTCCCTCATAGGCTCCGGACCATCACTCTCTCCAACTTCAAAACCTTACTAAGCACATTTCCTCCAAGAGGACTTCCCTGATTCAGCTCTCTTTTCCCCGGCTCTGTCTACCTTTTGTCTCCGAGATGCATTTCAATCTGTGACCTTTGGACACTTGATATTTGCCCCATCCCCAACCCCACAGCATGTCTACTCATATTTTTAAATTACGCATTATAAATGACATTTGTATTAACGTTTGTGTCCCCCTCTAGACTGTAAGCACATTATGGGCTGGGAACCTGTTTGCTTATGCTGCTGTAATGTCCTCTTCTAAGCACTTAGTAGATTGTTCTGCATAAAGTAAGCACTCAATAAATATGACATTGATTAATATTTTACTGCCCTCTGGGTTCAAGGCACTGTACTAAGTTCTTGGCAATGTAGAACAGAAATAAGAGACAAATGCCCTGCTCATGATGAGCTTACACCCTAATGGGGAAAACAGCCATAAAGAATAATAATGATGGCAATTGTTAAGTGCTTACTACATGCAAACCATTGTTCTAAGTGCTGGGGTAGATACAGGGTAATCAGCGTGTCCCACGTAGGGCTCACAGGCTTCATCCCCATTTTACAGATGAGGGAACTGAGGCCCAGAGAAGTTAAGTGACTTGTCCAAAGTCACACAGCTGACAAGTGGCAGAAGCAGGATAAATTTATAGATCAATTCATCTGAGTAAATATTAAATGTGTGCTTGAATGTAAATCTAGATGCAAGCACTGAGGAAGGACAAAAATACATCTATATGACCTGAAGGTGGCTTTTGGGCTGTTACGACTCCAGAGTTAGGAGGTAATCAGGGAAGGCTTATTGGAAGAGGTGGAATTTTGAAGCTTGAAACATGGGCAGAGCTGAGGTCTGCTGTATGTGGAATGGAAGGGAAAAACTTCGAACTTTCTTAGCGGGTCTGCTGTCTGTCTCTCCCCCAATTTTGTGGCCACTGCTAATCATGTGTTTGTGCGCATGCATGTGAGTGTGTGTGTGTTAGTGTATTCCTGGGACCGACTAAAGCATGCGGGTGCCTGCCTGAGGAAACACTTCTCACTACTGCTTTATTTCCCTTAATTATAGCAATTTAGCAGGCCTGCTTAAAATTCTGGGTTAAACGTATCCATTTATCACTAAAGAAAGGATTTCTGTCTGATTGTATCAGAGACCTATAAATGAGAAATATGTGACTCATTCTTAGGGAGCCAACCAGACACCCCCGTGTGCGTGTGTGTGTGCTCTCTCTCTCTCTCTCTCTCTCTCTCTCTCTCTCTCTCTCTCTCTCTCTCTCTCTCTCTCTCTCTCTCTCTCTCTCTCTCTCTCTCTCTCTCTCTCTCTCTCTCTCTCTCTCTCTCTCTCTCTCTCTCCCTCCCCACCATGAATGATGAACAGATTTTGTCATTCCATTTTAGGTCTCATATCCAGCCCTGGGCCCTACCACCCGGATCATTTTTCTACAAAAACATTTAGGACATGTCATCCCGCTCCTCAAAAAACTCCAGTGATTGCCCATCCACTTCTGCATCAAACAAAAACTCCTCACTATTGGCTTTGAAGTACTCCACCATCTTTCCCCCTCCTACCTCACCTTGCTACTCTCCTTCTACAACTCAACCTGCACACTTTGCTCCTCTATTGCTGACCTTCTCACAGTGTCTTGATCTTGCCTGTCTCACTACCAACCCCTAGTCCACATCCTGCCTCTGGCCTGGAATGCCCGCCCTTCTCAAATCTGACAGACAGCTACTCTTCTCCAGTTCAAAGCTTTAATGAAGACATATCTCTTCCAAAAGGCCTTCCCAGACTAAGCCCCTCCTTTCCTCTTCTCTTCTCTCTTCTGAGTTGCCCTGAACTGCTCTCTTTATTCATTCCCCCTCCCAGCCACATAGCACTTGTATTTGCCTCCTGGCCTGTAGAATGTAAGCTCATCAGCGCTTAGAACAGTGCTTTGCACATAGTAAGTTTTTCACAAATACCATCATTATTATTATGGGCACAGAATGTGCCTTTATTGCTGCATTGTACCTCCCAAGTGCTTAGTACAACAGTCGGCACACAGTAAGTGCTCAATAAATACAATTGAATGAATGATGGAATGAATGAGCATTTGAGCTGCAACTTTCGATGAAGATCCAATCCACAGAGACAGGGAAGGGAACACAGCAATTTTGACACTTTAAGGAACCTCACTTGTCAAGAAAGCAGGCAAAATGACTGAGCCCCAAGCCCTGGAATCACCTCATTTTTGGTATACAGGAGGGAGCTGCAATAATAATAATTATAATTGTGGTATTTCTACAGAGCTTACTATGTTCCAGGCATTGTACTAAGGGCTGGGGTAGACACCAGTTAATCAGGTTGTCCAAAGTCCTTGTCCCATGCGGGGCTCAGAGTCTCAATCCCTATTTTACAGATGAGGTAAATGAGGCACAGAGAAGTGAAGTGACTTGTCTGTGATCACACAACAGACAAGCGGTGGAGTCATGATTAGAACCCAGGTCTTCTGATTTCCAGGCCCACGTTCTTTCCACAAGGCCACGATGCTTCATCTGACTTGGTTATCTTGAATCTACCCCAGTGCTTAGCACAGTGCTTGGCCCATAGCAAGCACTTAACGAATACCATTAGTATGATAATTAGGTGTCCTTTGGAGACAGCAGTACAGTCACCTGAATGTAAGAAGATTGCTCCCATTCAAACTCCTCTATGTGCAGAGCTTAAATAGTTTGGTGGAAAAGCCAGGGAGCTACCTCCAGGGTTAGAAGAAGAATGAGTTAAAAGAATCATCTGTGGAGCAAAGTGAAATATCAGAAGTCAAATTGCAGGGAAGATTTCCAATAATCATACAGGGTTTTTCAAATATGTTCACTGGTGAGTGCTACTGATGTCAGGAGAGGAAATTGGTCCACTTACCAATAATGATAGTGGGAACCAGGAATGGGATATGGAAATGGAAGCACTTAAACAGGTTTCCCTCTGCCGCCTTCTGTCTTCTCCAATCGCGAGACTGAGATTGCGAAGAGTCAGATTCACTCATTCAATCATATTTATTGAGCGCTTACTATGTGTAGAGCACTATACTAAATGCTTGGAAAATATAATTTGGCAACAGATGGATCCATCAATACATTGATCATATTCACTGTGTGAGGAAGCAGAATAGCCTAGTGGCAAGAGCATGGGTTTGGGAGTCAGAGGACATGGGTTCTAATGCCTACTCTGCCATTTGTCTGGTGTGTGAACTTGGGCAAATCACTTAACTTCTCTGTCTCATCTGTAAAATGAGAATTAAAAACTGTGAGCCCCATGTGGGCAACCTGATTACCTTGCATCTACCCCAGTGCTTAGAACAGTGCTTGGCACATAGTAAGTGCTCAATAAATACCATTACTACTATTATTACTGTTTGCAGATCACTGTACTAAGCCCTTGGGAAAGCACAGTATAACAGAGTTGGTAGACATGTTCCCTGCCCACGGTGAGTTCACAGTCTAGAGGCAAATAGAGATATCTTTTTCATGAGAAAGTAATATTTGGAGGAGGCAAGAAGGAAAAGCCTAGTGGATAAATCCAGGTGAGCAAGGACAGTTGTAACCCTTGGCAATGCTTAACAGGAATTACAGCACCCAAAGAACCTGAGTCTCTGTAATTTCCTGAATGGCTGGGCTCTGGCCAATCTGTGGCTGGGCTAGCGGTTCCATTTGTGACCAGCAGAACTGGCATCCGTCTTCCTTTGGCTTCTAGTCACAGCACAGCCTAGCTGAGCTAGAACAGGGCCCTAGTACTAACAACCAACATTATAACCAAAAGTCCTTATTTCTTCCCCCCTCACTCTGTTCTCCCCCCTTTTCTCCCTACCTTCCTGTGCATTTCACACTCTATCAGTCTCATCTTCCCTCCTTCTAGTCTGTAAGTTTGTTGTGGACAGAAGAAGCATCTCTCTATAGTCTCCCAAGCTCTTAGTGCAGTACTCTGCACTCAGTAAATGCTCAGTAAATATTAGATTGATTATTTTCTCTTCTACTCCTAACCACCCTCCCCCTACCCCTCTCTTTCTCAATTCACACCCCATCCTTTTATCCTCCTCTCCCTTTCTCTTTCTTCTTCCCTCCCTCTTTCTCTTCTTTCTTTCCTTTTCTCCCCCTGCTTTTCTCTCTCCTTTACTCTCACATCCTTTCTTTCTCTCCTTTTTCTCTTTGCCTCTCTCCTCTCTCCCTCTTCATCCTCTCACTTTTTATTCCCCCTCCTTTTCCCCCTCTCCCACTTTTTTTCCCTTTTATCTTCTACCTTCTCTCTTTCCTCTTCTTTCTCTTTCTTCCTCTCTCATCTTCTCTCTCCTCTACCTTTGTCTTTCCCTGTTTCTTCCTCTCTCTTTCACCTTCTCTCTCTTCTGCCTCCTCTCTCTGCCTCTTTCTTTCACTCTCCTTCCCTCCTTCTCTCTGCAAGGAGTGGTCCAGCTTTCTCTTCTCACCAGTCCACGGCTTTCTCTTATGTGGTTGAGAGTTAGATGGAGCTAGGGTTTGGATACACAAAGGTGTGTTAACCATTAAAGACAAGCTCTGAAGGGACCACCACAATTTTGTCTCCCTGCAGCTCTGGATGTATGACAACATCTCACCCCCAGCTTTATCCCCACACCTTGTTTCCAGGCAGATAATTAAAAGTCTCAAAGCCGAATATCCCCATGTCATTCCCAGACCATTTATGGGAATGTAATATAATTTAATGACTCGAAAGTCTGCGGGAGAGGAAGACACGTTTTTCAATGATATTCGGTTCAGCACTGGTGTCCTGGAGATAAGACGGGGAGTCCTAGACTTAAATTAATTCCCAAGCAAATCAGAGGCCCTTTAATGTGAGAGGGAGGAATTCAGAAGAACAGAGATGTTTCACCTTTATCTGATTCATTCATTGAACTCATTCGTTTTGCTCCTTGAAGGTCCAAATTATGTCCCCAAGAGTAAAGGCATTTCCTATTGGTTAATCAGGATACCTCTGACACACGTCTTGCCTTAAACATAACTCATTCATTCATTCATTCATATTTATTGAGCACTTACTGTGTGCAGAACACTGTACTAAGCACTTGGGAAGTACAAGTTGGCAACATATAGAGATGGTCCCTACCCAACAACGGGCTCAAAGTCTAGAAGGGGGAAACAGACAACAAAACAAAACTCATCTTTCAGTGATGGATTGTCCCTTTACTAAAAACTCAGCATCACCTTAGAGAGTTTCATTGGCTTAATATTACATGAAGCTTATTAGCTTGCTTGTAGAATCCTTCTCCATTACTGAGACTTCTCTCTGTTTAAGATCATTAATTGGGCTCTCTCTCTTGGCACTTGCACAGAGAAGATGGGAGGAGGTGTAGGATGGAAAGGCAGTCAAGGTGGGAGGGAAAGAGGGTCACTTTTTGGAGATACAGGAAAATAGGGATCCTGGAAGTCTCCATCTAAAGGCGACTTTAAGACTGTAAGCTCACTATGGGCAGGGAATGTGTCTGTTCATTGTTGGATTATACTCTCCCCAGTGCCAAGTATAGTGTCCCTCACACAGAGATCAATAAATATGATTGACTGACCAACTGAAAAGAACTTTCAGTCTAGAAGAGGACTGATTAGCAATGTTCAAACAGTGTTGAAAGATGTCATAATTTGGGGGGATGTGTGTGATCCTTTCCACACTGTGTGCAGTCACCAAGCCCACATTATAGTTGTGACCGAAGTTACTTTTATTATTAATCTGGTGTTTGTTAAGCACTTATTCTGTTTCGAGCACTATTCTAAGTTCTGAGGTTGATACAAGCTGGACCCAATCCCTGTCAGAAACTCCTCACCCTCGACTTCAAGGCTCTCCATCACCTCGCCCCCTCCTACCTCACCTCCCTTATCTCCTTCTATAGCCCAGCCTGCACCCTCCGCTCCTCTGCCGCTAATCTCCTCACCGTGCCTCATTCTCACCTGTCCCGCCGTCGACTCCCGGCCCACGTCATCCCCCTGGCCTGGAATGCCCTCCCTCTGCCCATCTGCCAAGCTAGCTCTCTTCCTCCCTTCAAGGCCCTACTGAGAGCTCACCTCCTCCAGGAGGCCTTCTCAGACTGAGCCCCCTCCTTCCTTTCCCCCTCGTCCCCCTCTCCATCCCCCCGTCTTACCTTCTTCCCCTCCCCACAGCACCTGTATATATGTATATATGTTTGCACATATTTATTACTCTATTTATTTTACTTGTACATATCTATTCTATTTATTTTATTTTGTTAATATGTTTGGTTTTGTTCTCTGTCTCCCCCTTCTAGACTGTGAGCCCACTGTTGGGTAGGGACTGTCTCTATATGTTGCCAACTTGTACTTCCCAAGCACTTAGTACAGTGCTCTGCACACAGTAAGTGCCCAATAAATATTGATTGATTGTCAGCAGGGTTCAGAGTCAAATAGGGAGGACAGGTATTGAATCCCCATTTGTACAGATGAGGAAACCGAGGCCCAAAGAGGTGAAGTGACTTGCCCAAGGTCACACAGCATTGAAGTGGAGGAGCAGGCATTAGAACAGGCTGGTGCTCCTTCAATTAGGCCATCCTGCTTCTCTTCAAATGGACGGTCTCTTTTCCTGCTTTTCTATGTCCTGTGTGGAACGGATGCAAAACCAGACCATTTGATATCCATTTGGAATAGTTTCAGCCCCATCCCTTGCTGATGAGGGCTACAGCAAAAGGGTTGCAAGAGTACAAATGGACTGGGGAGGAAATACAGAGGTTTTGGATCAAAGCGGGGGGAATCAGAGTTCCACACGGGGAAACACACAAAATTGGAATTCTTCCACATAATATTGGAAGACTATATAGTGTTTTCATGTTTCCTTCAAGGAAACTGTCTGGTGCATAATGACACATTAGTCTTCTTGTCTAGTATTCAGAAGATCCATCAGTGACCACCCTGCCGGTAACATTGGTGAAGAGTAAACCCCACTCCCTAATAATACTAATAATAATTTTTGTTAAGGATTTACTATGTGCCAAGCACTGCACTAAGCCCTGGGCAGATGCAAATACAATGAGTTCAAAGTTCCTGTCCCACACAATCCCATTGTTTTCCTTCTTTTGATCCAGAACCCAACCTTGTAAACATTTATAAATTGTTTGGTCACATTACAGAACCCAACCTTGTACACATTACACTGTTTGTTCTAAACTATCAGCTTGTTGTTGGCAGGGAACGTGTCTACCAACTCTGTTGCATTGTACTCTCCCAAGCACTTAGTACTGTGCTCTACACCCAGAAAACATTCAATAATAATTATGGTGTTTAATTATGGTGTTTGTTAAGTGCTTACTATGTGCCAAGTACTGTTCTAAGCACTGGGGTACATACAAGTTAGTCAGATTGGACACAATCCCTGTCCCACATTGGGCTCACACTCTTCATCCCCATTTTACAGATGAGGGAACTGAAGCCCAGAGAAGTGAAGTGACTTGCCCAAGATCACACAGCAGACATGGTGGAGTAGGAATGTCATCAATTGATTGACTGATCAGTTGCTCTGGAATTCAGGCTCAGTTTCTCTTTCTGGGTGCTTGGTATCGAACTGCTCTTTCCACCAGGTAAAATTCATATCCTGAAGAATAATGATCTTAAAAACATTTTTATTGATTGATTCTCATCCCCATCATCTCCTCTCCCACCTGGGAGCCAGAAGAGTTTAAAACTTATTTAGGGTGTCAATCTCTCCAGTAGTCTTCTGTGGCAGAGTTTGAAAGAATCGTTGTTGTCCTCGGTCTTCAAAGATGATTTAGAATTTTCCCATTAACATAAGTATTGCTGAAAAGGTCAATGTACAAATGCACAATCTCTCCTACCCCGTGCACCTGTAACAAGTATTCTTCACTGTGCAGTTTCCTAGGCTCTTGGCAAAGCCTGACACTGCTCAGGATTCTGCCTCTTAGTCTCATGAAGTTTCAAAGCATCAAAAAGAGCCTCTACCACTCCAATTCTGCCTGCCTTGCCTGCCTACTGATGTTAAGATTTTGTTGCCCAGGACTTTTTAAGGAAAACTTAAAATTGTAATTTATTTATCTTAATTCTGTCTCCCCTCTGGACTGTGAGCTTGGTGTGAGCAGAAAATGTGTCTGTTATATTGTGCTCTCCCGACCACTTAATACAGTGCTCTGCACACAGAAAGCGCTCAATAAATACGATTGACTGACTGACTGAAAATAGTTATTCATCTCTGTGGCTTCTCCCAGAATCTTCAGGACCCTGGCTTTCAGCTTGGGACTGCCTTTCATTTCTCTGGAAGCTGTGACTAGGCAGGGAGCTTTTATTATTCCCAAAGCTCCTCCACAACATCAGTATTCTCATGTGCCTCTAGCCCTGTGAGGTAGAGAGAGGGTAGATTATTACTCCATTTCACAGATGGAATAGTTGAGGCAAAGAGAAGTGGAGTGATTACTTCAGGGTCACAGAGAAGGTCAAGGGCAGAATAATTCCTGATTTTCCTCTCAGTGCACTTTTTTTCTTTTAAATAATATTTATTAAGTTCTTACTATGTGCCAGGCACTGTACTGAATGCTGGGGTAGATACAAGCTAATCAGGTTGGACACAGTCCCTGCTCTGCCTGGGGCTCACAGTCTTAATTCCCATTTTACAGATGAGGTAACTGAGGCCCAGAGAAGAGAAGTGACTTGTCCAAGGTCACACAGCAGACAAGTGGCAGAGCTGGGATTAGAGACCAGGTCCTTCTGATTCCCAGGCCTATGTTCTATCCAGCAGGTTTTGCTGCTTCTTTGCCCACTAAACCACCTGCCTTTCTCTGAGAGTAGCCAGAAGCAGAAATTACCCAGGGCAGTCTGTCGATTCATACAGACACCAACGAGAACAATGACCCCTTGCATGCTCCACCAATGAGAGAGTCTAAAAACAGACCATGCCAGGGACATGACCCATCCCGAGAGGTGACCTGCTGCAGAGAAGAATTGGTTACATTTAAGAATTTGGTAGCACTAGAAAGAAAGAAATCTCGTATTAAGTGCTCACTATCTGTCAAGCGCTGTGCTAAGCACTGGGGTAGACACGGGATAATCAAATCAGACAATGTCCCTGCCCCATATGGTGGGGCATGTGGTTGGGGCAGCGCAAGCATTTAATCCTTCTTTTAAAGATGAAGAAACTGAGGTACGACAAATTAAGGAATTCGCCCAAGGTCACAGCAGACTAGTGAGAAATAACCAGAACAGAAACTATCCTCATCCCTGCCACTGAATTGTGGGGAAGGTCCTTGTCCCTGGGAAATTGGAAAGAGGGCCTATATCTACAAATCATGTCACTCTGACCAGTTCTCTTTTGTCAAGAAAAAATACAGAACAGAGGCAGGGCCTTCACCAATATGATGGACTAAAATCACGAATTCTCTCTTGAAATAGTTGTTCAAAAATCTGCTTAAGTAGACTGGAAGACTTTTTTTTAATGATTAGATTGTGAAGCTTTCCCTGAACCAGACTTGGAATAAAGTCACGGTAGCAAAGGAAAGCACTTTGAATGGCTCTAAGAATAAGAGACAAGTGAGAAGCATTAGGAAAGAGAACAGAGCACTCGGCTTATATTCAGTAGCTTTCTTTATGGCCCAGACTCCAGAGAAGTGTGTGTTTGTGTGGGCTATAGAGATGTGGGCAGTGGGAGGAGGGGGTGGTAGAGTGTGTGTGGTGTGCAGATTGTTGTGTGTGTTTGTGTGGGCTCCAGGGAGGGGGACAGTGTGGGGTTGGGGTGTTAATGTGTGTGTTTGTGTGGTGCTTCAGAGGTATGTGCCATGTGTATATGTGTGTATTTTTGTGGGCTCCAAGGAGTGTGTGTGTGTGGGGCTCCAGAGATATGACAGTGTGGGTGCAGGAAATAATTTGAAAAACCAAGAGGGAGAGAAAGGCGAGGACAGATTAAAAAGGTGAGGTGGAATAGAAGAGGTCTAGGGGGCAGAGATAGGTGATGTCTTCAGGGATGGTTCACACACTTATTTACCTCTGATGCAGGAAAAAATGGCAACCCTACTGAGGAATCTCTCTGACTAAATCTAAGCACATAATTGCAGCTCTATTAGCCATCAGTAACTTAATGAATAAACAACTGGATAATTGGGTCAAAATAGGGGATCCGACCTCGGTTCAGGAACCAGTTCCCCAGTTTATCACATTGTTCCTGTGAGAAAACTGTTTCCAACTTGCCAAGTCTTGACCTCCAGTGATTTCCAGGAAACAGTGGGGCTAGAAGTCTGGGAATCTCCAGCACATTTCTCTACAGGCACAGAGTGCTCTCTCAGAAGACCTGTGCTCTAGATGGGCATCTGCTGAAGCAGTCAGTAAGGGGAGAGGGAGAAATAGAGAAAGAGGGAGAGAGATATTGAGGGAGGCAGCTAGAATAGACACTTCTGAGGAGGAACTGCAATGGCAGTGACAAGTTAGGCCTGCTATCTAGGGTCGGGGGTCCCCCAGCCAACAGCAGAGGGTCATTGAGGGGACGGGTGATACCCAGCCCCATCATTTCAGTTCTGCACCTCCAGTTGCCGAGCCTGCGGGAATCAAGGAAATGTCTGCAATGCGGCACTTTCCAGCCCTTTAATTCTATATATCATCTTCCTTACAGGTGTTGAGCCAAAAATGCAATGAAATCTTGATGGAAAAAAAAAAGAGAGAACCAAGCACACCTATCCAAAACATCCAAGTAGCTAGTTGGGTCTCAACCCTGGGCATTCTGGGTAATGCAGGTGATGCGGGGGCTTAGGAGAATTGGGGTGCGCAGATTGGATTGGGGGGATGGAATAAAGGGTGCAGAAGGATGGAGGGGGTAGATAAGGGATGAGGTTCAGGAGTGAATGACATGCCAAAGGCAGGACGATGGGATCAGGTCAGTTACTGGCAGCAACCGGGAATCATGAAGAGATTATTACAGCCAAGGACCACTAGATGATCTGCAATTGATTTATGTTAATGTCTGTCTCCCTCTCTAGACTGCAAATTCACTGTTGGCAGGGAATGTCTGCTATATTGTACTCTCCCAAACAGTACAGTGCTCGCCCCACAGTAAGACCTTAATAAATATGACTGACTGACTAGACCAAACACGAATTATCATCTCTGAAGAAAGAGTCAACCGCAGACAAAAAAGGAATGTGGGAGGGGAAAATGGAAAGCAGCAATTCTGGGGTGACAAGAAGGTGCCTCCAATATCTGTATAATAGGATGAGAGGATTTTCCAGGCACAGAGGTCATGACAGCTGAACTGGTGAAGATGTCTTGTCAGGACTGTGCAGAATCACATCTAGGGAAGACCCAAAGACGCACCTCAGAAATGTCCCAGAACACCTCAAAGTGCTGTCAGGGTCGAGGAAAGCAAACTCCAGAGCAGAACAGGGGAAGAGTGGGGGATGTTGGAAGGGGTAAAAGGGGGATTTAGGGGATAGTAGTTGTCTCCCCTCATCAGGTGGGTTCTCCAGACCCCATTGGCTTGGGGGTGGGGGAGAGTGTAGGTTAACCAAAAGCTAATTCATCTGTCTCAAGCAAATGACATTACTGTGGACACTTTGACCTCTCAGTTCATTCCTTGGGTATCTATGCCGGGATACTGGATAATGAGGGATCATGGCTTTTAGGGGTCTTGTATAGTAATTCTGGTATGTTGTCGAGGGAGGGTGGTTGTCCGCAGTAATGGTGTTTAACAGGCTCACTTCTTGCTGATGCAGGCAAGTTAGTGACTGCTTCCAACCTGATTACCTTGGTTCTTGGAACAGAGTAAGTATTTAACAGATACTATTATAGTTTTTACAGGGTAAGTACTTGATAAATATTACTATTATCAATTCTTCCACAAAGGGTCTTGATCCAGAAATCTCAGGAGTGAGCCTTCTCAGTCATTCCTGACAGGAGACTACATCACTGTCATTATTCCCATCATCATCATCACCACCACCACCGACTTTTGCACAACTTGTTTGCTTTTTCAGTAATAAAAACAACAATAAAATATGTATTTTAAATCCAGAAACACCTCGGATGTTGGAGCTGTCCAACTAGCAGAACTCATTCTGGTCTCTGCAGAAGCCAGAGGAAAGTGGAGAATCATTCTTGAATTCCACTGGTCTCCATCCCTTGCTTGTCCTTCTTTCTCCCAGGTTCATTTACAATAAAACCCCTATGTAACAAATTGCTCTGATGCCCAAATCTCCCATACAATGAAGCTTTCTGTTGATCCAGACGCTGCCTCGTAATGTAATTCACTTTTCAAACACCTTCCATCTGAGCCCTCTTCCCCACCCCCAAATTGTTCCCTGAAGGATCATTACTGTATTTATTGGTGGCTGAGATGATAGGGGTTGTTGTTTTCTAGAAGTCTCATTCCCGTGAACTCCGATTGTGTGTCTGGGAGTAAATGAAGTATGAAAGAGGGAAATCAGAGCAATCTGAAAGACATTTTGTCTGGTGAGTGCACATATCTATCCATCTCCCAGCACGGCTCAGACATCTCCAGGGAAAGGTGATTTTTAACCAAGGCCATTGGTGCCGAGAACTTGGCTCACGAGGAAGCGGACTGTATGCCCTTAGGAGAGGGAGCCTGGGGAGTTGGTAATAAGGAGGACATCCCTCTCCTAGAAGCCTCCTCCCCTCTTCTAATAATAATAATAATAATAATAATAATAATAATAATAATAATTGTGATATTTGTTAAGCACTTACTATGTGCCAGACTCTGTATTAAGTGCTGGGTTGGACACAGTCCCTGTTCCATGTGAGGCTCACGGTCTCAAATCCCCATTTTACAGATGAGGGAACTGAGGCACAGAGAAGTGAAGTGACCTACCCAAGGTCATCCAGCAGACGAGTTGTGGAGCTGCGATTAGAACCTCTGGGAAGGAGGCCTTTCCAGACTGAGCCCCCTCCTTCCTCTCCCCCTCCTCCACCCTCCCCATCACCCCCACCTTACCTCCTTCCCCTCCCCATAGCACCTGTATATGTGTATATATGTTTGTATATATTTATTACTCTATTTTATTTGTACATATTTATTCTATTTATTTTATTTTGTTAATATGTTTTGTTTTGTTGTCTGTCTCCCCCTTCTAGACTGTGAACCCATTGTTGGGTAGGGACCGTCTCTATATGTTGCCAACTTGTACTTCCCAAGTGCTTAGTACAGTGCTCTGCACACAGTAAGTGCTCAATAAATGCGATTGAATGAATGGATGAATGAATGAACCCATGACCAGTCTTGTGCTCAATCCGCTAGGCTATGCTGCCTCTCCTCTGCCTGCTCTGCTTCCGTCTGAATTGTGAAGGACCCAGCGCTTTGGAAGATGATGGATTTGAGACTCCTGGGTTAGGACCAGCCGAAGTCTCTGTCAGGTCCCTACCATGATAGAGTCTGTCCTCTGCCTGCTGACTCTGTGGGACAGAAGCAAATCTCAGGCTCTGTTTTTAACAGTTGGAACTCTTTGAGCATTCACTATGTGCTAAGCACTGTGTTTAGCCCTGGGGTTGCTTCAGGATAATTAGATCAGAGCTGATTATCAGATCAGGAAGCAGCATGGCCTAGTGGAAAGCGGATGGGCCTGGGAGCAGAGGTCGTGGGTTCTAATCCCGGCTTTGCCACTTGTCTTTGCTGTGACCTTGGGCAAGTCACTTCACTTCTCTGGGTTTCAGTTCCCTCATCTGTAAAATGGGGTTTAAGACTGTGTGCCCCATGTGGGACAGAGACTGTGTCCATCCTGATTATCTTGTAACTATCCTAGCACATAGAAAAGTAAGCACTTAACAAATACCCTAATTATTATAGTGGAAAGAGCACGGGCTTGGGAGTCAGAGGTCGTGGGTTCTAATTTCGGCTCTGCCACTTGTCAGCTGTATGACTTTGGGTAAGTCACTTCTCTGTGCCTCAGTTACCTCATCTGTAAAATGGGGATTAAGACAGTGAGTCCCAAGTGGGACAACCTGATTACCTTGTATGTCCTCCAGAGTTTAGAACAGTGCTCAACACATGTTAAGCACTTAACAAATACCATTATTACTGCTATTATTATTATTATAGATCTGGTCTCTGAGCCATGGCGGACCTGTCATCTCAGAGATAAGGAGAGAGAGGATCTTAGCCCCATTTTACAGATGAGGAACTGAGGCACAGAGAAATTAAGTGATTTGCCCAAGGTGAGCAAACTAATGGCAGAGCTGGGATTAGAGCCCAGGTGTCCTGATTTGCAGTCCCATGTTCTTGCCATTAGGCCTCAATCCAAGACTAGCTGTGTGGATCAACCGCAGAGTAGTTTGGAACAAAAAAAAAACTTTACCTCTGCATCAAATGGAAAATCCTCACCATCGGCTTTAAAGCACTCGATCACCTCACCCCCAACCTACCTCACTTCACTGATCTCCTACTCCAGCCTAACCCACACACTCTGCTCCTCTAGCCTCAGCTTACTCACCATGCCCCTATTGCTTCTATCTTGCTGTCGACCCCTTTCCCACCTCTTTCCCCTAGTCTGAAACTGCCTCTCTCTCAATATACACCACACCACCACTCTCTCCACCTTCAGAACCTTGTTAAAGTCACATCTCCTTCAACTGAGCTCTTGGTGGGCAGGGAATCTGTCAATTTATTGTTATATTGTACTCTCCTTAGTGCTTAGTACAGTACTTTGCACACAATAAGCACTCAATAAATATGATTTAATGAATGAAGAGGCGTTCCCCAATTAAGCCCTCTTTTCCTTGGCTTCCTGTCCCTTCTGGGTCATCGCAGCATGGCATAGTGGAAAAAGCATGGACTTGAGAGTCAGAAGTCGTGGGTTCTAATCCCAACTCCACCACTGACCAGCTGTGTGATTTTGGAAAAGTCACTTAACTTCTCTGTGCCTCAGTTACCTCATCTGTAAAATGGGGATTAAGACTGTGAGCCCCACGTGGGACAACCTGATTACCTTGTATCTACCCCAGAGCTTAGAACAATGTTCAGCACATAGCGCCTAACAAATGCCATCGTCATCATCACTTTGATCTGTGACTTTTGGACATTTGATATTCATCCCAAACTCACAGCACTTATGTACAAATCTTTAAATGATATATCATAAAAGACTTATTTCTTCATATTAATGCCTGTCTCTCCCTCTAGACCATAAGTGCATTATGGGAGGAGAATCTGTCGGCCAATTTTGTTGTATTGTCCTCTCTCAAGTGTTCAGTACAGTGCTCTGCACAGAGTAAGTACTCAGTAAATATCAACTGATTGGGTTGTAGAGCTGACCAGACCGAACATAGATTCTTATCCTGCCTCCAAGCAGGGTCTCTCCATTCTCCCTTCCCCATTTTCCCTGATGGGTGGGGTCAAGGTCTCACCTTTTCTGAGTACTCTCCAGGAACAGAGAAATCCCTCCTGTCCTTCCCTAGACCCTTTCCATTCTGCCTGCTCCAGGGTTGCCAAATCTAGTTTTTTTATTTTCCTAGCTGGAGAACTGAATTCCCTATGTCATGCTTTCTTCTAGGCCCAAAGTAAGGGCTAACCATTGGACTTCCCTGCCAGGCCTCTCGGCCATTTAATCCGGGGTCCTGAGAAAGCGTCCTTGACAATCGTGACCTCAGTGACATCTTTGCAACTCCTTGGTGAGGAGGGCATAAGCGCTGTGCCCAGCCACCTGCATAGAAGACATCTCTTCAACCTCCTCAATCAATCAATCGTATTTATTGATTAATTGATTGAGGAGGTTGCTGTGGCTGTGGGGCAAATGACTAGGGCCCTGGTCAGCCCTGGAACCCTAATCTCTGTTGGCTTTTCCCCTTCAGTACCTCTTCCCTCCCTCCAGATGATGTTAAATGCCTGCCTCCTCCAGAGAGTCCTCTTAGATTACCCACACTCTCCTTAACCATAAGAAGCCATGAGGACTAGTGGATAGAGCATAGCCTGGAAGACCGAAGGACTGAGTTCTAATCCTGGTTTTTCTGCTGTGTATGACCTTAGGCAAGTCACTTCACTTCTTTTGTACTTCAGTTACCACATTTGTAAAATGGGAATTAAGGTTATGAGCCCCATGTGGGCCAGGAACAATGCTTTTGCATGTGTCTATGTGTGCTTGATTCTAGGCTTTGTTTGCTCTCTGTGTACTTGCTTCTCTGCCTTTGATATGCTCATCTCTACTTGTTTCTAATCTTTATGTGCTCGCAAATTCTTCTTTTATGATTTTATATGTTCTTGCATATGCTGATTTCTATGTGCTTGTGAATGTTTGCTTCGTTGCTTTTGTATATTTCTATGTGTTTCAATTTTTTTTTTGCGCCTGGCTCTGTAGATCTGTGTTTTCCTGCACCTGTTCTTATGCATGTATATCCAGGTGCATGTGTTTGCGTGTGTGGGTGTGTGTTTGGCCATGCCTTGTCCATACATATGAGTGTCCATGTGTTTATAAGGATTGATTTATGTTTGTATTCTGTGCATATGAGCCTTGTGTAGGCGTGTCTTCTGTATGTCTGTGTGTGAGTGCCTAGATAATAATAATAATGATAGCATTTATTAAGCGCTTAGTGTGTGCAAAGCACTGTTCTAAGTGCTGGGGAGGTTACAAGGTGATCAGGTTGTCCCCCATAGGGCTCACAGTCTTAATCCCCATTTTCCAGATGAGGGAACTGAGGCCCAGAGAAGTGAAGTGACTTCTTCAGTGAAGATAAGTGTGTGCTTGGGTGTATGTGTGCTGGTGTCTGTCTGAAGGTATGTGTGTTTTTGCCTGTGTTTGAGTCAGGCAATAAATATCCTTTTAAGGTGCCGTTTTGAATATCAAGCAGAGGTATTGTTATGCAAACTGCAGACTTTGACTAGTGCATTGCAAGGAAGGTTTCACTTTGGGAGGAGCAGATGGACTATTTTAAAGGTGTTTAATATGTCCGGGCCCTTTGGCTTTTTCCACAGGGAAAAAGAATGAACAGAAATGCTAAACTTTCCCAGCTGCCTGGCCTTGGCCAGAGCCCTAGACAAGGCCTGCTTTGGGTGAGATCTGGAAGTAAAGGCCCTAATAACTAGAATAGCTTCTCTCCCCCTCCCAGCAGCAGCAGAGGTGGGATTTGCCGCAGGAATGAGGAACTAGCCAATGGGGATGCAGCAAGGGCTTAAAGCTTTGACTATTTTACCTGCTGTCACTCTCCCAGGAAACAGAGGCCTAGGTGCTAAGCTTTTGATGTCCACCTGGATTCTATTAATGCCTCACATGACCATTCCCTGATAGTGCTTTGCACATAGTTTAGCGCTCAGTAAATACCACTGATTGATCACAGATCTTGGTTGTCCCACACCATCTCATAAATATTGACCAAGAGCCTGCACTGTATGAAAGTCTGCACTCTGTACTATTAAGTGCTAACTACATGCCAAGCACTGTACTAAATGGTGGGGGAGATGCAAGATAATCAGATAATAATAATAATAATTATGGCATTTATTAAGCACTTACTGTGTGTCAGGCACTGTACTAAGCACTGTGAAGGATACAAGCAAATCGGAAGGGACACAGTCCCTGTCCCACATGGGGCTTACAGTCTTGATCACCATTTTAAAGCTGAGGTAAGTGAAGTGAATATCCCAAGGTCACACAGCAGACAAGTAGCGGAGCCGGGATTAGAACCCATGACCTTCTCCGACTCCCAGGTCACAGTCCCTGTACGACCGACATGGTACTCAATATCTAAGGGGAACAAAGACCCAGAGAGGTTAAGTGACGTGTTCAAGGACACACAGGAGACAAGGGGCAGAGCTGGGGCTGGAACCTAGGTCTCCTGACTCCCAGCCCCAAACTCTTACCATTAGTACACAGTGCTTCTGTTTTGGAGGGATAATTTAGGACACATCACAGGCCACAAAGGCTCCTAAAATGAACTGGGGAAACAGAGAGAGAAATCAGATATTTTAACTGTCTACCTACCTATCATCTATCCATCTATCTATCTCTATATATAAAATAATGACATTTATTAAGTGCTTACAATGTGCAAGCACTGTTCTAAGCCCTGGGGGGGGATACAGGATACAAGGTGACCAGGTTGTCCCATGTGGTGCTCACAGTCTTAATCCCCATTTTCCAGATGAGTTAACTGAGGCACATATATATGCATATAAAGCAGTGTGGCCTACTGGATAGAGTACAGACCTAGTAATGAAAGGAGCTGGGTTCTAATCCCAGCTCTGCCAATTGTCTGCTGTGTGACCTTGGGCAAGTCACTTACCAGATCTGGGCCTCAGTTCCCTCATCTGCAAAATGGGCATTCAATACTTATTTTCCCTCCTACTTATACTGTGAGCCCCATGTGGGACCTGATTATCTTGAATACGCCCCAGCACCAGTGCTGGACATACAGTAAGCACTTAATAAATACCACAATTATTATTATCATTAATTGTCCTTGATACTTGAAGCAGATGCTATGGACGGTGAAGTTCACCTTAGGCTTGTCCAGGGGATGAAAGAGCAATGTGGAATCCTCATTTCTGACCAAACCATGCACACACAAAGACCGTGCTGATATTCTCACGTTTGCTGTCTGCAGCACTTAAAGTTTGTTTTTGCTTTGGCCTCTTTGTGTCACAATCTTTTCACAGCCTCCTCTCAAAATCAGCCACTCTTTTCTCAACTCTGGCACCATGCTGGGCAGACCTGCTGCTCTAGTCTCCTGGTTTTCTGCTGGGACGCAGAATTGCCTGATGCCTTGTGGTCTCACGTGGCTTAGTGGAAATAGCATGGGCTTGGGAGTCAGAGGATGTGAGTTCTAATCCCGTCTCCACCACTTGTCTGCTGTGTGACCTTGGGAAGTCTCTTAACTTCCTGTGCCTCAGTTACCTCATCTGTAAAATGGGATTAAGACTGTGAGCACCAAGTGGGACAACCTGATTACCTTGTATCTACTCCAGTGCTTAGAAAAGTGCTGGGCACATATAGTAAGTGCTTCACTTAACAAATACTATTATCATTATTATTATTATTATTATTATTATTATTATCCCTCCTTAAAACATTTCCTCTGACTCCCTTACATAAAAATAATAACTGTGTATTTAAGTGATACATGCACTGTGTATTTAAATAATACATGAACTGTACTAAGCACTGGGACGGATACAAGTGAATCATCTAAGCCTGCAGTGCTTAGAACAATGCATGGCATACAGTAATCACTTTATTAATACCATTATTATTATTATGATGATGATGGGTACAATCCATGTCCCACATGGGGCTCTTCCAAATGCTTCGTACAGCAATTTTGCATAGAAAGCACTCAATAAGCACAATTGAATAACTGAATGGTGGAGAAAGACACTAAAATAAATTATAGGTAGGAGGAAGCTCCCTTCTCAGGGTCGCACCTGGAGAGTTTCCGGTACTCTACCAGTATTGGCTATGGGAGGGAGAGTCAAGCCAAGGTCTACCCATTCCATTCCTAGCTTAACCAGTGGAAGGCAATCTCCTACAAGTCAAAACTCACCCATGCTGGGCAGAAGCAGCATGGGAAAGAGTCGAGGGTGGAGACTGGAGTTTACTGCGTGGAAGGCGGCAATGGGAAACCACTTCCGTATTTTTACCAAGAAAACTCTACAGATACAGTACCAGAATGATTGCAGGTGGAGTGGGGAGTTCTGGGAGAGACATATCCATGGTGTTGCTATGGGTCGGAAAGGACTCAGCGGCATGAAACGAAACAAGGAGGAAGCAACAGAGCTTGAAGATTTGTACATATGTGTTGTTATGTGGTGTGGGGGTGAATGCCTAAATGCTTAGAGGGTGAGGATTCAAGCTTGTTGTGGGCAGGAAACGTGTCTACCAACTCTGTTCTATTGCACCCTCCCAGGTGTTTTGTTCAGGGCTCTGCTTAGAAGAAGGGCTCAATAAATACCACTGATTGATTGGGGAAATAGGGTGAGGAGATGAGAGATTAGCCCAGGCAGATTATACCAAATGCACCAGTGTTTTCCAAACCCTTTGGGGAAGAGAGTAAGAAGGAGACTGAGAGAGTCCCAGAAGTTAAATCCCTAGATGAGATTAGCTAACTGGCTCAGAAGTGGAAAAACTGGGGGAGCAGGTATCCATCAATGGTACAAACTGAGATCTTACAGTGTGCAGAGCAGTCAATAGTTTTTATGGAGTGCTTACTATGTATAGAGAGTTGTACTAAGTCTGTCTCTATGTGATGCCAATTTGTACTTCCCAAGCGCTTAGTACAGTGCTCTGCACATAGTAAGCGCTCAATAAATACGATTGATTGATTGATTGATTGATAAGTGGTTGGGAGAGTATTAGACAACAGAGTTAACAGACACATTCCCTGCCCACCAAGAGCTTACAGTTAAGAGGGAATGAGGCAGAGGACTGCTTGACAATGACCTGGTCACTGAAGGTCTTACACTTTGGAGCCAGCATGAACCCTGATGTCAGGAAATAATCACCCCATTCCCAGACCAGTCTGCCCCTCCTCTCCCAACCTGGTCCCGGGGCTTTCCCCCTTCTCCCGCACCTCAGTACTACGACCCAGCCCACACGCTTCGCTACTCTAATGCTAACCTTCTCTCTGTGCCTCAGTCTCACCTATTACAACGCCAACCCCTTGCCCACGTCCTGCCTCTGGCCTGGAGCTCCTTCCCTCCTCAAATCTGACAGACAGTGACTCTCCCCCCGCTTCAAAGCCTTAGTGAAGGCACACCTCCTCCACGAGGCCTTCCCTGACTAAGCCCTCCTTTCCTCTTCTCCCTCTCCCTTCTGCGTTGCCTTGACTTGTTCCCTTTATTCATCTCACCTCCCAGCCCCACAGCTCTCAGTACATATCTGTAATTTATTTATCTTAATGTTTGCCTCTCCCTCTAGACTGTAAGCTCATTGTGGGTAGGAAATGGGTCTGTTATATTGCTGTGTTAATACCCTCCCAAGCACTTAGTACAGTGCTCTGCACATAGCAAATGCTCAATACACTGTGGGCAGGGAATGTCTCTGTTTATTATTATAGTGTACTCTCCCAAGTGCTTAGTACAGTGCTCTGCACCCAATAAGCGCTCAATAAATGATTGACTCATTCATTCATTGTCATATTTATTGAGCACTTACTGTGTGCAGAGCACTGTACTAAGCACTTGGGAAGTACAAGTTGGCAACATATAGAGATGGCCCCTACCCAACAACGGGCTTACAGTCTAGAAGGGAGACAGACAACAAAACAAAACATATTAACAAAATAAAATAAATAGAATAGTAAATATGTACTCCTTGTCCGCTGCTTTCACTCTGTTTAGCTTTCCAGGAAAACTAGATTATTGACAGGGGAGAGTATCCAGGACAAGAGAACAGTGCTTGGCTCATAGTAAGAACTTAACAAATACCATTATTATTAATATCAATCAATCAATGGTATTTATTGAGTGCTTGCTATGTGCAGAGCACTATACCAGGTACTCGGAAGAGTACAATCCAATAGAATCAGCAAACTGAGATAAGGGATGGAGACACTGCCAGGATCAGCAGGGCTCACTGTACCTCTGAGCCTCACCCGTTTTGTTGAGGGGGGAAAAAAACCCCTGCAGTCATTCCTTGGCTGTGCTCCTATCAACACCAGAAGCAGGAACAAGCATTTGTGAACAACTCCTACCTGTCCCAGAGGTGGCCTCAAATGTTCTGGGGCCCAGATAGTCAGGGTTCTGAGTTCTAATCCTGCTGTTTTCCTGATCCTGTGCCCTTCCTGATCTCTGGATCTATCTCCTTTCTTGACTTTCTGGGGTTGAGCTGGGGACCACCCAAGCCCTTGCCCATTAAAGAAACTCCACTGTATGGCTAGTGACAGTGGGTACCACTGCCCATGCCCTCTAGGGCTCCTGAGTAATAATAATTAATAATAAGTGTGGCATTTGTTAAGTGTTTATTATGTGCCAGGTACTGTTCTAAGTGCTGATGTGAAACAAGCAAAGCAGGTTGGACACAGTCTCTGTCCCATGTGGGGCTCACAATCTCAATCCCCATTTTACAGATGAGGTGACTGAGCCCCAGAGAAGTGAAGTGACTTGCCCAAGGTCACACATCTTACATGTAGCAGAGCTGGATTAGAACCCATGACCACCTGAGTCCCAGGCCCGTACTCTATCCACTAGGCCATTCTTCAAGCTCAGTCATGCTGAGAGCAAAAATGCTTTGGAGGAACCTTCAATGCACTGTGGGTTTAATCTGGGACCCTGATTCAAGGGAAGAAAGAAAGCTTTGCCATGGCTCCCTGTCATCCTGCCCCAGGTTATAGCAATCAGTGGTATTTTTTGAATGCTTACTGTGTGCAAAGCACTGTACTAAGTGCTTGGGAGAATACAGTACAACAGATTGGTGCCCATGTTCCCTGTTTACAGTCTAGAAGGACTGCAGATCATTAGACACTGTTCCTGTCCTACATGGGGCTCGTGGTCTAATGGGGAGGGAAGACAGGTTTTTAATGCCCATTTCACAGATGAGGAAACTGAGGCCCAGAGAAGCAGTGTCTCTTGCCTATCACCCAGTGGGATAGGGGCAGAGCCGGGATTAGAACCCAGGCCCTCTGACAACCAGGCCATGCTCTTTCAATCATTCAATCGTACTTATTGAGTACTTACAGTGTGCAGAGCATCATACTAAGCGCTTTGGAGGTATGATATAAAATTAAACAGCCACATTCCCTTCCCACGATGAACTTACTGTCCGGAGATGAACTTACACTAAGCCCTCTACACTCTAAACTCATTATGGGCAGCAAACTTTTCTGCTAATTCCATTGTACTGTCCTCTCCCAAGTGCTTAGAAAAGTGCTCTGCACATAGTAAGCCCTTAATAGGTGCCATTGATTGATTGGTTGATTGATAAGCCTTGGAATAGACTGTCTGCAACATAGAGTCCAGCCGGGGGGGCATGTCCATAGAGAAATAGCCCAACCAACTGGGAGAGTTCTGAATCCTCGGGGAGGAAATGACCCATTGAGAACAGCTGCTTTCTTCTGGCTTGCAGGTGGAGGAGGGGAGGGGTCAGGCTCCAGGAGTCTGAACGTTAAATCTGGTCAGTGGCTCATAGAGCAGCCTAGAATCACTGAAGGGGTAGGTCAGAGAGAAATTACTTGAGCAGAGCTAAGGTGAAACCAACATGTCAGGTAAGAGTCACCTTATTCAGTCTATCACTAAGTCCTGTCTGTTCAACCTCCAAAACATTGCTAAAACCCACCCTTTCCTCTCCATCCAAAACCCTGCCAAGTTAATACAATCACTCATCCTATCCCACCTTGATAACTGTATCAGCCTCCTTGCTGATCTGCCTCACTACACCAGTCCATACTTCACTCTGCTGCACGGATCTTTTTTCTACAAAAACGTTCAGACCATGTTTCCTCACTTCTCAAGAGTTTCCAGTGGTTGCCCATCCACTGCCTCATCAAACAGAAACTCTTCACCATCGGCTTTAAACCAATCACCTTCCCCCCTGCCCCCCTTACCTCTCTTCGCTACTCTCCTACTACAACCTGGCCCACACAGTGTGCTCCTCTAATGCCACCCTTTTCGCTGTCTCGTCTTCTCGTCTATCATTTCGCCGCCGACCCCTCTCCCACATCTTACTACGTGCAGAGCATTGATTGATTGAAAGTAAGGTTAATTTCACTTTTTCACCTGCCGGAACCAAGTTCAATAATCCATCTTCAAAGACAGTTTGCACTTGGGTAATTGGTGCGAATCAAATCGGTGATTAATTAAAGACTTCCATTGGGCGCTTACTGTGTGCAGTGCACCGTAAAAAGTAATCGATCCACCAGTGGTGTTCTTAAACATTTATGGTGGGCAGAACATTGTAATTTCATGGAGGAGAATACTGTAGAGTAAGTAGACCAGGTCCCTGTCCACAGTGAGTTTACAGTCTAGCTGGGGAGACAGAGATAAAATAATTTACAAATAAGAGGAAGACGTAGCATGTTAAAACAACATGTAGATATGTGCCACAAGAACACATTAGGGAAGCGGGCTAAGCTGTCCTCTTGGAAAAAGTGCATTTTCAGAATGATTTTGAAGATGGGGAGAGTTGTGATCTGGTGGATTTGAAGGGGATGGAAACTAGGCATGACAAATAGCAGGAGAGTTAAAAAAGTCACAATGAGCTGGTGAGTTTGGAGGCAATGGAGAGCATGAGCTGGAGTATTGTAGGATAAGAGAGTGGATAGGAAAGAGGAAGAAAGCTGACAGAATTTTTTTAATAATAATGATGGTATTTGTAAGTTCTTCCTATGTGCCAAGTTCTGTTCTAAGCGCCCCTGTCCCATGTGGGACTCATAGTCTTAATCCCCATTTTACAGATAAGGTAACTGAGGCCCAGAGAAGTGAACTGACTTCCCTCAAGTCACACAACAGATGTGTTGCAGCATGATTAGAACCCAGGTCCTTCTGGCTCCCAGGCCCATGCTATGTCCACTATGCCATGCTGTTTGGTCTGGAGTTTCAATCTGATTCAAAGATGTATGGACAATCACTGGGGTTTTTTGAGGAGTGGAGAACTTTGATCTGGGCTGGAGGGGAGAGAGGCTGGAGGCAGGGAGGTCAGTGAGGAGGCTGAAATGCGGGTTAGCTGGAATGCACGACATGGCTTAAACCAGAATAGTAGCCATAGGGAGAGGAAAGGGTGGATCTGGGAAGTGCTAGAAAGGAAAAACTTTCAGATCTAGCAACAGACTCGATGTCAGAGCTGAAAGAGATCCAAGAGTCAAGGAGAAGGCCAAGGTTTCAGGCTTCAGAAACGAGGAGTAGGATGATGTTGATGGTGATGAGAAAGCTAGATGGAGGAGAGGATTTAGGAGGGAAGATGAGGAATCCAATTTTCAAGGTTTTGAGGTACTAGGTAGACACTTAAATGGAGCTTTAGCAAGCAAGGGGACATGTGATTTTGCAGATGAGGGAGAGTTGGAACTTGGAGATAAATTTGGGATTCAGCCTCACAGAGGTGGGAGCTGAGGCCGAGGTAAGGGTGAGCTCCCCAAGGGAGAAAGTGAGAATGATTACTATAATTATTCTATTTGTTAAGTACTTCCTAAGGCACTGTGCTAAGTGCTGGGTGGATACAAGCAAATTGGGTTGGATTTGTGGATCGACTTTCCCATGTGGGGCTAAAAGTCTCAACCTCCATTTTACAGACGCGGTAACTGAGGCACAGTTAATTTAAGTGACTTGAACAAGGCCACACAGCAAAATGGCAGGGTAAGGATTAGAACCCATCACCTTGGACACTCACAGTTAGGCACTGAGAGGCAGAAGAGGAGCCAGAAAGAGGGACTTTGTATGGAGAAACAGCATGACCTAGTGGGTAGAGCCCAGGAGTCAGAAGGACCTGGGTTTCAATCCTGGCTCTGCCACCTGTCTGCTGTGTGACCCTGGGCAAATCACTTCATTTCTCTGTGCCTCAATTTTGTTATCTGTCCCCCTTCTAGACTGTGAGCCCTTTGTTGGGCAAGGACCATCTCTATACATTGCCAATTTGTACT
Organism: Tachyglossus aculeatus; assembly: GCF_015852505.1. Taxonomy (NCBI): domain Eukaryota; kingdom Metazoa; phylum Chordata; class Mammalia; order Monotremata; family Tachyglossidae; genus Tachyglossus; species Tachyglossus aculeatus. The sequence goes on along the minus strand of NC_052084.1, from coordinate 18,790,032 downwards.
TCCCAAGTGCTTAGTACAGTGCTCTGCACACAGTAAGCACTCAATAAATAGGATTGAATGAATGAATGAATTTTCACCTGTTAAAATGGATATTCAATACCTGTTCTCCACACTACTTAAACCGTGAACCCCAGTGGGACCTGATTATCTTGTATCTGCCCTAGCGCTTAGTACAGTGCCTGGCATATGGTAAGCACTTAATAGTGTCATTAAAAAAAATACCACAATTACTCTAAGCTAAAGGTTTGGAATAATTGGTAGGAGCAATAGGCTTGGGAGCCATTGAGGAAGAATTATTGCTGCTGAGCAGAAGAAGGAAGAAGCAAAGATGAATTTGAAGTGGCCAAAGTCGGCCTGGTGCCTAGATTTCCTCTTGATGGCTCGCCTCCACACAAGCACGTGTGTCTGGGGGCATAGGGGGGTGCAAATTTCTGGCAAAATGGAAGCAAAAGTGCTTGGACAGAGCTTTTTAAGAGAAACCCAATTAAAGTTGGGAATTGAACTTGAAAATGAGATGCTTTGCTTCCTTACTCTCTCTCTCCACAGACTTTTTACTGGTCTGTACAGATCCTTGGGGATATATGGGTATAACCATCCTTTCTTTTTTCTTAATGGTATTTAAGTGCTTACTATGGGCCAGGCACTATACTAAGCACTGGGGTAGATACAAACTAATCAGTTTGGGTGCAATCCTTGTCCCACATGGGGCTCACATTCTTAATCCCCTTTTTCCAGTGAGGTAACTGAGGCCCAGAGAAGTGAAGTGACTTGCCCAAGGTCACACAGTAGACAAGTGGCAGAACAGGGATTAGAACCTAGGATTCTGACTCCCAGGCCTGTGTTGTATCCTCTAGGCCATACTGTTTATCTGTTCAATCAGAAGTCTGCTTGGGTCTGCTGTGGGGTGGGTGGGTAGGTAGTGATTTGTGTGTGTGTATTGTTCTATAGAAGTCACTTAACTTTTCTGTGCCTCAGTTCCCTCATCCGCAAAATGGAGATTCATAGACAGTTACTCTCTCTGCTTCAAAGCCTTATGGAAGGAACATCTACTCCAAGAGGCCTTCCCTGATTAACCCCCCACAGCCCTTTCCTCTTCTCCCACTCTCTTCTGCATCACCCTGACTTCCTCCCTCTCTTCTTCCCTGCTCCCAGCCCCACTGCACTTATGGGAATATTTGTAATTTTTTTTAACATTAATGTCTGTCTCTCCCCATTTACACATTAAGCTCATTGTGGGCAGGGAATGTGTCTGTTGTACTCTCCCAAGTGTTTAGTACAGTGCTCCACACACAGTAAATGCTCAGTGACTGAATGAATATCTGTTTTTCCTCAGACAGTGAACCCCAACTTGGACAGGGACTGTCATTTCAGTTCTGTTGTACTCTCTCAAGTGCTTACGGTCTAGAAGGAGCGACAGACTTTAATGGAAACATTATGGATATGTACTTAAGTGTTGTGGGGCTGAGGCAGGGGGGTGGGTGAATAAAGAACAACTCAGTGTGACACAGAAGGGAGTGGGAGACGAGGAAAAGAGGGTTCATCAGGGAAGACCTCTTGGAAGGGCAGAGAAATTCCCTGTGGGATATGAAGAGTGAAAGTGTTCCAGGCCAGAGGCAGGATGTGGGTGAGAGGTTTGGTGATGAGATAGGTGAGATTGAGGTATAGTGAGTAGGTTGGCACGAAAGGAGCAAGGTGTTAGTAGTGGAAGAGCACTGAGGTGAGGTTAGAAGGGGGCAAGGTGATTGAGTGCCTTAAAGCCGAGATGGCAACAGCACTGTGATATGGGCCTGGGAGGGTACATTAGAATTAGTAGACACAGCCCCTGCCCACAAGGAGCTTACCATCTAGCAAGGGAGAGACACTAATATACATTCTAGGTAGGAGGAAGTAATAAAGTATAAAGATATCCCATCATAATCAGTGATATTTATTAGGATTTAAGTGCTGAACACTGTATTAAATGCTTGATAGAGTACATACAACAGAGTTGGCAGACGCACTTAGTACAGTGCCCTGCACACAGCAAGCAATCAGTAAATACAATTGAATGAATCCCTTTCCACAACAAGATTACAGTCTAGAACCTAGCGTGGCTTAGTGGAAAGAGCCCGGGTTTGGGAGTCAGAGGTCGTGGGTTCTAATCCCAGCTCCACCACTGTCAGCTGTGTTACTTTGGGCAAGTCACTTCATTTCTCTTGGCCTCAGTTCCCTCATCTGTAAAACAGGGTTTAAGAGTGTGAGCCCCACGTGGGACAACCTGATAGCCTCGTATCTACCCCAGCACTTAGTGCGTGGCACGTAGTAAGTGTTTAACAAAATACCATCATTATTATGTGCTACAGTGGGGTGAGGGAGAGAAGCACATTTAAAGGGTTTTGTGACAGTTGGGGAAGAAGTAAGCTGGGGATATGAGAGATTAATCAGTGAAGCCCTCCTGGAGGAGGTGCGATTTCAGAAGGGTCAGAATAATAATAATAATGATGGGATTTGTTAAGCACTTACTATGTGCAAAGCAAGCTGGCAAGAGCTGCTTTCCCCAGATGTAAAGGGGGAGTTCCTAGGAAGCCATTTGTGAGTAAGAGATCAATAGCAAGAGAGTTGAGAATGAGGCAAAGGGAAGTAGGTTGGCTTGAAAAGAACCAAGTGTGTGAGCTGAAATGTATTAGAAGTGAGTGAATAAGTAGGGGGAGAGAACTGAGTGACTTTAATAATGATAATAATAATAATATTTAAGTGATTTCTATGAGCTTATGCTGGGGTTATCAGGTTGGATGCAGTTCCTGTCCAAAATGGGGCTCCCAGTCTTAATTCCCATTTTACGGATGAGGTAACTGAGGCCCAGAAAAGTGAAGCGATTTGCCCAAGGTCACACAGCAGACAAGTGGCAGAGTGAAGATTAGAATCTAGGTCCTTGCTCTATCCATTAGGCCATGCTGCTTCTCTTAAAGTTGATGATCAGGCATTTCATCCTGACCATCTCCATCATTTTCAACCATCTCCCTTTCCCGATCCCAGGCTTGAGGAGAGCTGGGCTGCCTAGCCAGATATTGGCATCTCTGAACTCAGACCCAATGAGGTTTGAACTTGTCGGCTCTCTCTCCAACCTCTTCCCTTTTTTCTAGATTGCAAATCTCTATAGAATTGAAGCGATTCTCTTCATGTTGTCAAGGTCTGGCTGAAGTGTTCTATCTCTCTGCCGCCCTCCCTTTCTCCTCAGCTTCCCACTTATCAACTCAGTGCCAGCCATTATCTCTGTTGTTTGTCTTGTTACCTTGTTCAGCAGGATGGGATGTGTGAAGGACACTTTAGTATTAATAAATAAACCGGCCCTCCAGCACCCGGCTAGAGGTATGAGTGATGCCCTCAGGGGAAGATGGCACATGTCCCCACCTAGAGACCTATTGACCATTGGTGACCCTCCTTCCTGCAGATCTCTAGGAGCACGTATGAGTGTATGCATGTTTGAAAGGGCGAGATGCAGATGGGGGGTGGAGGCAAGGAAGGAGAAGTGTGGACAAAGGGTGCAGCGTTTTTTTTTTCGGTCACAAAGACATAGGGTCTAGCTTAGAGCAATAAAGCTGCCAGACTTGAGAGCTTTCTTCTTAGAGACTGTGAGAGCGCAGATGTCACCAGTGAGGATTGATCCTCTCTGAAGATGAATCACAGTAAGGATGACCTTTGGTCGGGGGAAGTAGCCCAGCCTAGTGGGAAGAGCACGGGTCTGGGAGGCTTGGGATAATAATAATAATATTGGCATTTATTAAGTGCTTACTATGTGCAAAGCACTGTTCTAAGCGCTAGGGAGGTTACAAGGTGATCAGGTTGTCCCATGGGGAGCTCACAGTCTTAATCCCCATTTTACAGATGAGGTCACTGAGGCACAGAGAAGTGAAGTGACTTGCCCAAAGTCACAGAGCTGACAATTGTTGGAGCCAGGATTAGAACCCATGACCTCTGAGTCCAAAGCCCATGCTCTTTCCACTGAGCCACACTTGCTAACCCTGATTCTGCTAATTGTCAGCTGTGTTGCCTTGGGCAAATCATTGTCTGGGCTTCAGTTTCCTCAACTGTAAAATGGGGGTTCAATACATGTTGTCCCTCCTACGTAGACTGTGAGCCCCGTGTGGGACAGGGACTGTGTCTGACCCAATTAATCTGCCCCTAACCCAGCTCTCGGAATAGTTTTTGGCATGAGGTAAGTGCTTAGCAAATATAAAAAACAAAAGCGGGCAGGATAGTCTTGCGGGAGACTCTGCCATGCCAGGCTCCATCTCAGGGCCTGGGGGTTCCAGGATCCTGGATAGGTGTGGGAGGAGGGGCTGGGGGTCTCTGAACTGGACAACCAAAACTGAGCTGGGATTTGGATCACCATCATTCTGCTGAGGATTGACAGAAATTCCAAGTTTAAAAATCACTGAAATGGTTGAATGTGCTGGAGTCTGCAGATCTATATTGTCCAGATGTTTTGAGCTTCCTGAGAACACTTTCTTAATAGTAATGATGGTATTTAAGTGCTTACTACGTGCCAGGCACTGTATTAAGCACCGAGGTGGATACAAGCAAACTGGGTTGGATGTAGTCCCTGTCTCACGTGGGGCTCACAAGTCTCAGTCCCCATTTTACAGATAAGGTAACTGAGACCCAGAGAAGTGAAATGACTCACTCATGGTCACACAGCAGACAAGGGGAGAAGCCAGGATTAGAGCCCATGGCCTTCTGAGTGCCAGGCCTATGCTCTATTTACTAAGCTGTGCTTCTTAGTTGGTGGATGCAGGGTTGCCTAGTGGATAGAGCCGGGGCCTGGGAGTCAGAGGAGCTGGGTTCTAATCTTGCCTGTTGTGTGACCTTGAGTGAGTCACTAGCTTCTCTGGGCCTCAGTTTCCTTCTCTGTAAAATGGGGATTCAGTACCTGTTCTCACTCTTACTTAGACTGTGAGCCCCATGTGAAATTGGGCCTGTGTTCACCCTAATTATCTTGTATTCACCCCAACACTTAGTAAGACTTCTTGGCACATAGTAAGCGCTTAATGCCACTAGTTATTATTGTTATTATGAATATCATTATTATCATCGTTACTGTGGTTATTATTATTTGACAGCAGAAAATAAGAAAATTTAGGGCCAAGGGCATTTTAGGTCCCCACTATATGAAATGCAACAAGTATGTTATTCAGTCCTCTTCTTAATAAGACTGATTGTGATATCTGTTAGGCATTTACTATGTGCCAAGCATTGGGGTAGATATAGGATAATAACAGGGTCCCTATCCCACTCAAGAATAGTGGTCTAAGGGGGAGGGAGAATAGGTATTAAATCACCATTTTACAGATGAGGAAACTGAGGCAGAGATGAATCAAGTGACTTGCCTAAGGTCACACACAGGCAGTGTGGTTTACCTTGGGCAGGGAAAGTGTCTACCAACTCTATTGTGTTAGCTCTTAGCACAGTGCTCTGCACACAGTAAACACTTAGTAAATGCCATTGATTTAGGACTGAGGAGGCCTGAATTTTAATCCTAGCTCAACTAGTGGCATATGGTATGACCTTGGGTAAGTCACTCCACTTTTCTGTGCCTCAGCGTCCTCATCTGCAGAATGGGGATTCAATGCCTGTTCTCTCTCCATCTTAGGCTGGGACCCTAATGTGCGACTGTGTCTGATCTCCTTCTGTTGCAGCCATCCCAGAGTGTAGTCCAGTGCTTGGCACAGAGTAAGCACTTAGCACATATTCCAGCGGTAATTATTATTAGGCCGATTCTTCACCCCCAGACAGAAGGACAGACCCTTCAGCCCCCACCCATCATGCCTTCCTCCCCGTAACCTGAAATTCTCCACCTTGATACAGGGGAAAAAAAAAGTCTTGGGGACAGCAGATCCCGCTACAAAAACAAGGGGTTTTGAGTGTCTCTAAAACTGGGAATTATTTCCCCTTCACTCAGGGAAACACTCCAGCAAGGAGCCCCATGGATGGCTAGGCCGAGTCCATATATATTCTGAAGGGAGACAGCTGGGTGGGAGCTGGCTTCTTCATTCCCATAGGGACTCTCCAGGCAATTAGGCTGATAATGTGCATTCTACAACCAAATTATAAACGCATATTATTCACCTGATAAACCACAGAAGGAATGGCTCCCTTCAGACAGGTAAATGCCAGCTCCTTATGAAGTGCTCGAGAAGTATTCATTCAATTGTAGTTATTGAGAGCTTACTCTCTGCAGAGCACTTTACTAAGCACTTGGGAGAGTACAATACAACAATGAACAGATACATTCCCTCCCCACAAGGATTTTACAGTCTAGAGAATGAACTTAAAGCAACGTGGCCAAATGGATAAAGCACAGGCCTGAGTCAGAAGGATCTGGGTTCTAATGGTGGTTCCGCCTCTTGTCTGCTGTGTGATCTTGGGAAGGTCACTTCTCTTCTCTGGGCCTTACTTCTCTGTAAAATGGGGATTAAGATTGCTAGCCCCACGTGGGACATGGACTGTGTCCAAATTGATTAGCTTGTATCAACCCCAGTGCTTCACTCTTAACAAATATCACTTAAATGTGGATGTGATAATTCTAAATTTTAGCTAAGTCCTCACTGGCTGTATCCTTTTGTAACTGAGGAGAGAGAGCCAGAAATATGTCTGTATAGTGCCTACCTAGGCTTGAAAATGACACACCTGATGGTGATTGCTATCCAGGTGTGTGGGTTTGTCTGAACAAGCCAAGGCATGACTTCTTGTCCACTGTAGAGATACCCAGAGATGGTCTCATAGGGGATGGCTGAAGCTGCCTATGTCTAATCCTCAGCACATAATCTGCCCTCACGAAAAGCCTTCCCTGTCCCTTCTCACTCACCTTGGTAATCTGTCAGTTGCCCTCTCCACCCCGCCGATGGCTTCAGATGATCTTGAAATCCTTTGTTCTGTTGAGGCTCCTTGACTTGACCCAGCCTGAATTTCATCGAGAAGCAGCATGTTCTAGTGGAAAGACCCCAGTCCTGGGAGTCAGAGGACTTGAGTTCTAATCCTGGCTCCGTCACTTGGCTGATGTGTGATCTTGAGCAAGTCACTTAACTTCTCTGTGTCTCAGTTGCCTCAGCTGTAAAATGAGGACTCAGTACCTGTCCTCCCTCCTATGTGTGATCTCTGACCACAGAGAATTTACAATGAGACCTCCCTGGGACTGCTGATCAGCTCTGGTCTACAGAGCTAGTCCATAGTGCTCTTGTTGATAAATATGATTGAAAGAGTAAATGAATAGTCTGAGAGCAAGTTCCCCTCCTTCAACATTGCTGAGGTTAGTTGAGCCCAACAGTGGTCATAGCAGAATCCATGGACGGAGTGGGGTCAGAGTTGGGGGTCAAAAGGGGTAAACTAGTCCTCTAGACTGTAAGACTATAAGAGCCTGGATTTAGTTCTGGCTCTGGGGAGTTAAGGAACACTTGGACTTACAGCAGTGTGGATTGGTGGAAAGATACCAAATCTGGGAGTCAGAGGTCCTGAGTTCTAATTCTAACTCCACCACCTGCCTGCCATGTGACCTTGGACAAGACACTTCATTTCAATCAATCGATCACTTGATGGTTTTTATCAAGCGCTTACTATGTGTAGAGCACTGTAGTAATCATTTGGGAGGGTACAATACAAGTGGAGTAGCAGACATGTTCCCTGCCCATAATAAGCTTGCAGTCTCGAGGGGGAGACAGACCTTAATATAAATCAGTAATTTATAATATATGATTTAAAGATCTACATAAGTGCTGTGGGGAGTGGGTGGGGCAAATATCAAGTGTCCAAACATCACAGAGTCAAGTGCAGAGATGCTACAGAAGGGAGAACTAGTTGAGGAAATGGAGACTTAATCAGAGAAAGCCTTTTGGGGGAAATGTGACCTTAATATTTTGAAGGTGGAGAGACTGGGTGGTCTGGTATATGTGGAGAGGGAGGGAGTTTCAGGCTAGGGGGAGGATGTGGGAAAGGGGTCGGCAGCGAGATGGACAAAATCGGGGCACAGTGAAATATGGACTAGAGTGAGGAGAGACAGAAGGTCAGGAGTTTAGTGAGGAGGCAGATGACGTAGTCGAGACAGGTTAGGATAAGTGCTTGAATCAGCTAGCTACCGTTTTGGATGGAGAAAAGGGCAGAATTTAGCAATGAGGTGAGGGTAGAATGAATAGGATTTGGTGACAGATTGAATACGTGGGTGGAATGAGAGAGATGAGTCAAAGGTAATCCCAAGGTTATGGGCTTGTGAGATAGTGAGGGTAGTGTTGTTGTTTACAGTGGCAAAGACACGGGGTGGACAGGGTTTGGGAGGGAAGATAAGGATTTCAGTTTTGGACATGGTTAGTTCGAGGAGTCCACAGGACATTCAGGTAGAGATGTACTGAAAGCATGTGGAAATGTGAAATTGCAGGGAAGGAGAGAGGTTGAGGCTGGAGGATGTAGATTTGGGAATCATCTACGTAGAGATGGTAATTGAAGCCATGGGAGCAAATGAATTCTCTGAAGGAGTGGGTGTTGATAGAGGGTAGAAGGGACCTAAAACTGAGCCTTGAGGTATCTCTGTTGTCACAGGGTGGGAGGCAGAGGAGGAGCCAGCAAAAGAGACTGAGAAGGAGAGGTCAGAGAAAAAAGGAAAGAACCAAAAGAGGATAGTGATAGTGAGTAGAAGGTTGGATACAGTTTAAAGGAGAAGGGGGTAGTCTGTGGTATCAGAGACAGCTGAGAGGTCTAGGAACATTAGGATAGAGTACAGACTATCAGAGTTGGAGAGAAGCAGGTTATTGGTTACCTTAGGGATGTTTCTGTGGAGTAAAGAGGTAGGAAGCCAGATTGGAGGGGATATAGGAGAGAATTAATGATGGCATTTATTAAGCACTTACTATGTGCAAAGCACTGTTCTAAGCACTGGGACAATTGGAAGAGAAGAAGCGGAGATGATGAGTGTAAACAACTCTCTCAAGAAGCTCGGAGAGAAATGGTAGGAGGGAGATGGTGTGATAACTGGAGAGAGCCATGAGGTCAAGGGAGGTTTTTTTTTTTTTTTTTGGTAGGATAGGGAAGACATAAGCATGTTTGAAAGCAGTGGTAAAGAAGCTGATGAATAGTGAACAATTGAAGATGGCAGTCAAGGAGGGAAGAAGGACAGGGGTGAGTGTTTTAAAACAAGTATTCATTCATTCAATCATATTTATTGAGCACTAACTGTGTGCAGAGCACTGTATTAAGCGCTTGGGAAGTACAAAGTATGAAGGATGGGGTAAGAAGTACAGGTGGAAGGTTAGAGAGGAGGTGAGATATTTCGTCTTGAGTTTCTGCAGGGAATGTAGGGGCAGTCAGAGGGTGGAGGATGAAGGGGAATTGGAGAGGATCAGGGAAGATTTTAGGGAGATCAGTTCTTTGTGTTTAGATTCCCTCAACCATAAAATGGGGTTTCAATACCTGTCCTCCCTCTCCCCCTTACACTGTGAGCCCTGTGTAGGACAACGACAGTTTAGTACAGTGCTTGGCACGTAGAAAGCACGGAACAAATACCACAGTTCTGATAAGGGTGACAGGTACAGTGATGTGGCAATAGAGCCCCAAGCAAACCTTCAGAACGGTGCCTGGGTCCATAGAGGTTCAGAAATGCCAGCATCTCACCAAGAGGCCCCAAATCTCTGCTTCGCTCTGCTCCAGGGCTCAAGCTCTCGGTTCTCAGATGTTTCAGTGCAGGGCTTTTGCCACAGTAAATATCTAATAATCGTTTCAGACTCTATTACCTGCCTCACAAAGTGGAGTCTGGAAATGGTGTTTGTTTAATTTTGCAGCCTGTTTGTGTATTTCAATAGAGCACGGCGAGAACCGGCTCTCCGTTCTGGGTGCGGGTCTGTGTTTATGGACAGGAGGAGGGAGCTGGCCCAGCGGCTATTAGTGAGAAACGGGTCCATTTATTATCGCCCTCCCATCCCTGACCTTCCTTTCACCTCTGGCTAACGGCAGAGGGGAGTTTGTCGCCGAGCACCGGGGTGGATAAAAGACTTCCCTTCCCATCTGCTCCTTAAGTGGAACTCTGGGGTCTCCTGAGGGCAAAGAGGGGTCTCAGCTTCCTTGGCCTTGCCATTTGGAAGCCCCAGAGGAGAGGGGTTTGAGGGCACAAGCTGCCTCGTCAACATTTAGGCAGCTAGGGGGTAGTGGAAAGCTTCTTACTGATGTCCGTTAACCTGGAGTTGGGCAGTGTATGAAGTCTGTCCCTCCAAGGATCGAAGAGCAGTGTGGTGCAGTGGATAGAGCATGGGCCTAAGAGTCAGAAAGACCTGGGTTCTAATCCCAGCTACTCCACATGTCTGCTCCAATAGTCTGCTGTCACTTCACCGGGGCAAGTTACTTCACATCTCTGGGCCTCACTTGCCTCATCTGTAAAATGGGGATTAAGACTGTAAATTCCATGTGGATACGGACTGTGTCCAACCTGATTAGCTTATATCTTCCTCAGCACTTAGTACAGTGCCTGGCACATAGTAAGCACTTAAGATGTATCATTTACAAAAAAAGCAGCACTGTTTAGCTTAAATATCTGAGGGGTTTACAAAGGATTTTGTTGTCGGTTCTTTTCATGGTTGATTGGATTATTGCTTTTGTTTTATGTGTCCATCCCACTTAGACTGTGAGCCCTCTGTGAGCCTAGGGCTGAGTCTTAATTTGATTTTTGTGTAATTGCAGTAATGCTTTCTGAGGGGTTTTTTTGAGCATCAAAGACGCTTAATGTGAGTAATGATGATACATATTTACATTCGCATTTATATGAAAGATTAGGGTTTCTTCCACAGTGTCAACTTTGATAGCAAAAGATGGCTCAATCAATCAGCAGATGGTGTTTTATTGAGTGCTTACTGTATGCAGAGCATTCATTCATTCATTCAATTGTATTTATTGAACACTGACTATGTGCCGAGCACTATACTAAGCGCTTACTAAGCACTCGGGAGAGCACAGTGCAACAGATTTGGCAGACTTTTTCCCTACCTATAACAGATTTACAGTCTAGAGGGGGAGGCAGACATTAATACACATGAAATAATGGATCGTTATGTACATAAATAATGAGGGTGTGGTGAATACCAAATGCCCAAAGGGTAACCTTTTGGGTTTTCCTAAATCACCTCCATTGGCAACATCCTGAATATATATTTGTCTTTGAATTTGCGTGTAAATGTGAATAGGTATGTGGCATTTTAAGCCTGGGTAAACAGTTGTGAAATGGACTTCCGGATACCATATGAGTATACCTTTATTATACATCAGCCTCACCGATTGCTTTCATAAGTCAGTCGCCAGCCTGAAAAATTCTTCCAAGTGTGCCGGAATCGACTCTCTGGATTCTGGCTTTCTCCTCCTCCTTCCCCCACCCCCAAAAAGTGGATTCAGAGAACAGAGGCATCTGCAAGTTGAGACAGAGGAAATGAAGTCAGAAATTTTTCAAGGCAGAATCTTGTGGAAATGTAACTGGGAGGGAAGGTATGTGAAACCTCCTGTCTGTTTTTGATCAGACCCTTTGTCTGATCCACTGACTCTCTGGGCATCTTGTCCCCTCTGTTAAGAAGCCGTATATCCTAGTGGAAAGAGCCAAGGGCCTGGGAGTCTGAAGTCCTTGCTTGTAATCCTGGCTCTACCTCTTGCTTCCTCTGTGACCTTGGGCTCATCATTTAACTTCTCAATGCCTCAGTTTTCTCTTCTGTAAAATTCAATACCTGTTCTCCCTCCTACTTTGACTGTGAGCCTCATGTGAGACAGGGACTGTGTCCTACATGATTATCTTGTATCTATCTCAGTGGTTTAGTAAAGAACAAGCACTTAACAAACACCATTATTATCATTAAATGAGGTGAGGTCTTAGTTATTGGAAGATGTTTGTGAAATTCCACAGGACCGCTGGATAAATATTTCTGGGCCCATTTTTCAGTGCATCATTCATTCATTCATTCAATCATTTATTCAGTGCTTACTGTGTGCAGAGCACTGTATTAAGCACTTGGGAAGTACAATTTGGCAACATATAGAGATGGTCCCTACCCAACAGCAGACTCACAGTCTACAGTCAAATTTCAGAAGGGATGTTCCCTCTGAGAACAAAATACAAAGACCTATATATCGATGTCAATTGCATTCATTGAGCGCTTACTGTGGGCACAGTACTGTACGAGAGAACAATATAACAGACACATTCCCTGCCCACAATGAGCATACAGTCTAGAGGGGGAGACAGACATGAATATAAATAAATAAATTACGGACATGTACATAAGTGCTGTGGGGCTGGGAGGGGGATGATGAATAGAAGGGAGAGAAAGAAAGGGAACAGAGGGCTTAGTCAGGGAAGGCCTCTTGGAGGAGATGTGCCTTCAATAAGGCTTTGAAGAGTGGGGAGCATCATTGTCGGCTATGTGAAGGGCAGAGGCAGGGCACGGGCGAGAGATCAGCACCGAGAATCATGAGATCACGGTACGGTGAGTAGGCTGGCATTAGAGGAACCGAGGGGCTGAGCTGTAATAGGAGGGTAGGTGAGGTAGGAGGGGGCAAGAGGATCGAGGGTTTTAAAACCCTATGATCATAATGAAACTGGTTTATTATAAATTTCCAGAAGATGAACCAAATTCCATGAATATTCTATAAGCTTCCTGAGGGTAGGGAGCGTGACTACTGGCTACCACTGCACATTTCCAAGTGCTTAGTACAGTATTCTGCATTTAGTAAGCGCTCAATAATTACCACTGATTGATTGATCCATATTGGCAATTTGAAATGAAGAAGTTTACTAACTTCTTTGGCCTGCTTTAATTTTCTCCCCTAAAACATGAAAGTAGAAATTAAAAATGAAACAATTTAATTAAAATCAATTAAAAAAATTAAAGATGGAAATTTCAATTTCCTTCCCTTGAGCCAGAAGGGAAATTCAAGTGATCCAGCCTCTTGCTTCCAAGACTTTCTATACTCTCCAATGAGAAGGATTAAGGATTTTTACAAGAAGTTGTTAATAGTCCTTGGAGAATGGGTTTTTATCAACAACTGATATAGATCTTTCTGGCCCTTAGGTCAAAATATGCTGCCGTTTCTCTGTGTAAATACTTGTTACTTAATTGATCATGTCCATTTTTGCACCTAGCCTTAGGGGCTTTAATAAATTGGCAAATATCGTATTAATTATTTGGGAGAGATCGGTTAGAAGGAACTGAACAAGGGAAACAGTGGCCTATAGGAAAAAGCAGGGACCTGAGAGTCAGAGGACTTGAGTTCTAATCCTGGCTTTGCCACTTGCCTGCTGTGTGTCTTTGGACAAGTCCCTTCAATTCTTTGTGCCTCAGTTTCCTTGTCTGTAAAATGATATTCACTATCTGTTCTCTCATTTAGGCAGTGAGGTCCATGTGGGACAGGAACTCTGTCCATCCTGATGTCTACCTACTCAATGCTTAGTGCAGTGCTACCTTGCACATAGTAAGTGTTTAACTTAAGAACCATCTTTATTCTTAACACTTGGGGACTCAAGATGTTTTCTCATGTGAGTGGGTAATTTCCTAGAACCATTTTCTCTCTCCCTCTTTCTCTCCCTCATCTTCTCTCTCTTTCTCTATTTTCTCTCTCTCCTCTCTGTCTCTCTCTCTCTCCTTCCCACCATCTGTTTGGAAGATGGGAAAGGTTAAGTGGAGACACACTCAGGCTGTCTGTTACATAGAGACCTGGTAACTTTCCCCCCTAATCAATCTGTCACGGATGGTTTGGCTGCAATCATACTGAAGCTGCAGTCAACAGTGTGAGTTGTAAACAGCCTGACAGTTCTCTGGCACAGGACGCTTTGCCGTTTTTATCTTTGGATTTTTAAAATTAAATTAAAAAAAATCCTAGAATGACTTGAAGCATTTCTGGCCTAACTGCAGGGGTTCTGAGGATTCTGGGTAAGTAGTGGCAGGCTGAACGACGGGCCCTCAGGTTGTTAGGGAGAGCTAGCAAGAAACAGAAGGGCCTGGTGGAAAGAGTGCGGGAATTGGAGCCAGGAGATCTGTGTTCTAATCCTGCCTGCCTGCTGTGTGACCTTAGGCCATTCACTTAATGTCTTTGTGCCTCAGTTTTCTCGTTGTTAAAACTGGGGATAAAATATCTATTCTCCTTTGCCCATAATAATAATTACTATTATCATTATGGTACTTGTTAAGTTCTTACTATGTGTCAGGCACTGTTCTAAGCGCTGGGGTAGTTACAAGTTAATCAGTCCCTGACCCACATGGGGCTCACACTCTGAATCCTCATTTTACAAAGGAGAGAACTGAGGCCCAAAGAATTGGAAGTGACTTGTCCAAGGTCACACATTAGGCAAGTGGCACAACAGGGATTAGATTCCAGGTCCTTCTGACTCCCAGGACCATCCTTGATCCACTAAGCCATGCTGTGAGCCCCATGTGGGACAGGGACTAGATCTGACATGATTATTGTGTATCTACCTCAGCGCTTAGTACAGTGTTTGACACACAATAGGACCATTATTATTCAAGTACCTCATTGTACAATGATAGTAAAGTATTTCCTGAATTCCCCTGTCCCCTGGGTTATGTTGAGCAGAGTCCTCTAGATTGGAAGCTTGTTGTGGGCAGGGAATGTGTCTGTTTATTGTTGTACTCTCCCAAGTGCTTAGCACAGTGCTCTGCACATGGTAAGTGCTCAATAAATATGATTGACTGACTAGCACAAAGTACAAGAAGAGCAGTAGAGGCAAAGCCCCAGACTTGTAAAACATTTGAAACAAAGTAGTGGAAAGAGCCCAGGCCTGGGAGTCAAAGGACCTGGTTTCTAATCCTGCCTCTGCCACTTCTCTGCTATGTGACTTTGGACAAGTCCCTTTATCGTCATCATCAATCATCAATCATATTTATTGAGCGCTTACTATGTGCAGACCACTGTACTAAGCGCTTGGGAAGTACAAATTGGCAACATATAGAGACAGTCCCTACCCAACGGTGGGCTCACAGTCTAAAAGGGGAAGACAGAGAACAAAACCAAACATACTAACAAAATAAAATAAATAGAATAGATATGTACAAGTAAAATAAATAGAGTAATAAATATGTACAAACATATATACATATGTTTTTTACTTTACTTCTCTGGACCTCAGTTTCCTCATCTATGAAACAGGAATTTAATCCCCCTCTGCATTATTTGACTAGAAATCTCATGAGGGATGGGGACTGTGTCCAACCTGATTGTCTTGTAACTACGCCAACTCATAGTTTAGTACCTGGTACCTATCAAGTGCTTAGCAAGAAAAAAAATCAAAAATGTGTCTTAGATTCCCCCCTCTGGGCTGGAAGCTCAATACATGCAAGGAATGTGTCTTTTTATTGTTATATTATACTCTCCCAAGTGTGTAGTACATTGCTCTGCACACAGTAAGCGCTCAATAAATATGATTGACCCAGTCACTTAGTACAGTGTTATGCACACAGTAGGCACTCAATAAATACGACTGATTGATTGGTGTGGCAGGTGGGCAGAACTGCCTGGCCCAGAGCAGAGGAAGAGACCCACTGTCGTCTTGAACTGTGGCTTTTTTGGGTTGCTGATTTTGTTTAGTTTGCTAATATTTCTGTGGATGGCTTTCCTTCCCCACCCCACATTTTTCCTTTAGTCTGTGAGCTCCCTTAATTGCAGGCACCATATAAACCACGTCCATGTTTGCTTCCCAGGGTCTTAGTCTTCGTACTATGCTCATTGTTTTTTATCCACCTTTGATGCCTTACCTTTCCCTTCTGGAAAATGGGAGAGCAGTTCAGAGTTGGGGAAGGAGCAAAGCTCTCCCTAGGGCTTACAAAATTGGGCAGTGTGGCTTAATG
This sequence comes from Tachyglossus aculeatus, assembly GCF_015852505.1. Lineage (NCBI taxonomy): Eukaryota > Metazoa > Chordata > Mammalia > Monotremata > Tachyglossidae > Tachyglossus > Tachyglossus aculeatus. The sequence goes on along the minus strand of NC_052084.1, from coordinate 18,774,181 downwards.
GATAGAATTCATCCATGAGGACCTGGAGTCAGGTATCATGGGTTCTAATCGCAATTCCACCATTAGCCTGCCATGTGACCTAGGGCAAATCACTTACCTTACCTCTTCTTCAGCTCCCTCACCTGTAAATTGAGGATAAAATTCTTATCTTCTCCTCCCTCTTAGTCTGGGAGGAGAACCATGTGAACCAGGGACTGTGTCCGATATGATTATCTTGTATGTACCTCAGTGCTTAGCACAGCCCGTGGTACAAAGTAAAAACTTGCCAAATGCCACAGTGATTATTATTATAATTGTCAGTCTGGAAGATATCATTCTCCAGGGTCCTTTGTCCAATTCTAGTTCTCATTGCTAAATTCTCTTTAAAAAAATGTTGCACTAGCAGTATCTGGACAAGAGGTTGGAAATACGTGAAAATACAATTGATAGGATCACAGTCATCAAGGTTGATATAAGAAGCAAAGTCCTAAACAAACCAATTTATGGTCTCCAACCCTTCCCGGACCTCAGTGCGTCTCCTGTTTCACCTCTCCTGTTTCACCTCTCGTCTTTCTCCCACGTTGCTCCAAACACAAACAAGGTCTACAGCACAATAACATTCAGCCAGTGACAACCTCAAGGATACTATAAAACCCGCAGCGAACCATGATGAATAGAGACATATGTGAAGTCATAAAAACAGGATCAGGGCAACACAGGTTAAAAGAGGAACTGGTTTTTCTCTCCACCTACAGCTCGGGGTCAGCTGCATCATCAGAGTTTCTTTATTATCTCCGTAACAGACAGCAGAATGGGAGGGCTTCCTTTCTCCGCCACTTCATCTGCTGGCTGCTAAGTTTATTGTGTAAGTGGGCTCAGGGCTGAAATGAAGCCTCTGGAGCACTGTTGGCTACTAGTTCAGGGAGGGGCCTGTGTGTTGGCTGATGGCCTAGGGAGGCGAGCTTTAATTGGATTTGGAAGGGTGCTGGGCCTTCTCACGAGTTCTCAGAAAATCAGATGACGCTTTCATCTCTTGAGAGCGGAAGTGAGGGAAGTAAGGTCATCGCGACCTCCTCGGTCACTGCCTCCTCTGGGGATCTTATAAAAAATGAGAAAGTTTGCCTTGCCCCCAAGTCTGTTCAAGTTGACAGAGCGAGGGAAGCGGGGGGACCGCTAGATGATTCTGGAACTCCACCTATCCTCTGGTTGAGGGCCTCTCGGTGTCTTGTCTTAGACTGTCGAGTTGTCTCCAACCCTTAGCGATGCCATGGACACATCTCTCCCAGAATGCCCCACTTCCATCTGCAATTGTTCTCATAGTGTATCCATAGAGTTTTCTTGATAAAAATATGGAAGTGACTTACCACTGCCTTCTTCCGCACAGTAAACTAGTGTTACTAATGAGGAAATCGGTGTGTTGGGGTGGAGCCGAATAAAAATAATAAGAATATTTGTTAAGCCCTAACTATAAGCCATGCACTATATTAGGTACTGGCATAGCTACAAGATAATCAGCCCAGACATGGTTCCTTTCCTACATGGGACTCTGTATAAATAGGGGCAGCAAGGCCTAGTGGGAAAAGCATGGTTCTGGGTTCTTATTCTGGCTCCACCACTTCTCTGCTGTGTGACCTTAGACAAGTTACTTTACTTATTTATTTTACTTGTACATATCTATTCTATTTTATTTTGTTAATATGCTTGGTTTTGTTCTCTGTCTCCGCCTTCTAGACTGTGAGACCACTGTTGGGTAGGGACTGTCTCTATATGTTGCCAACTTGTACTTCCCAAGCACTTAGTACAGTGCTCTGCACACAGTAAGCGCTCAATAAATACGATTGATTGATTGATTAACTTTTCTGCACCTCAGTTTCCTCAGCTATAAAGTGAGGTCTCAATACCTGTTCTCCCTACTTAGACTGTGAGTCTCATGTGGGACTGGGACTGTGTCCAGTATGATTAACTTATATCAACCCTAGTGCTTGAAACAGTGTTTGACACATTGTAATCTTTTAATAAATTCCATAAGAGAAAAAAGAATTGCAGGTACTGAATCCCCATTTTTCCTCATTTGGGAAAAATGAGGCAAGGAGAAGGACCTGGACTGTGTCCAACCTGATTATCTTATATCTACCCTAGCATTTCATACAGTGCCTGTTACGTAGTGGGGAGAAAATACCATAAAAAAGTGACTTGACCAAGGACACACAGCAGGCAAGTAGCAGAGGCAGGATTAGAACCCAGGTTCATTGACTACCATGCCCAGTTCTTTCCAGAAATCCACGGTGCTTTTCCAGCCTTGAGGGGAAAAGGGAAAGGCAGTGAAGGTGACCAGAGTAGGCAGAAGAAAGACATGGGGAAATCAGACTTTCCTGGCCTTTGGTGGACAGAGATTACAACTGACCCAAAGAAAAGGCCAGAGAGGCGTTTCATGCCTTTACAGATCTGTTTAGCCCACACGGTTTTAGAAAGGCTCAAAGATGTAGCTGATGAAGAAGGTACTTTTCATGGTATTTGTTAAGCAGTTAGTATGTGTCAGGCACTGTTCTAAGTGCTGGGGTAGATACAAGCTAATCATGTTGAACATAGTCCATGTCCCACATGGGGCTCAAGGTCATAATCCCCATTTTGCAGATGAGGTAACTGAGGCATATAGAAGTTGAATGACCTGTCCAAGGTCACACAGCAGACAGTATTTAGATTGCAAACTCATTGGCATGGAATGTTTCAGCTAATTCTGTTGTATTGTACTCTCTCAGGTGCTTAGTACAGTGCTCGGCACTCAATAAATACCATTGATGGATGGATTGATTGACAAGTGGCAGAGTCAGGATTAGAACCCAGGTCCTCCTCACTCCCCACCCCGTGCTTTATCCACTAGGCCTCTTGCTTCTCCCAGCTTCTCTTTTTTGTACAAAGAAAGAATAAGTGAGATTTTAAGAAAGAAACAATGAGTCGAGACACGGGGAATGACAAACCTGAGAGTGTGAAATGCTTGTGAAACAGTCACAGTATTGAGATGAGGAAAAGCCCAGTGAATATGCCATAGCTAATTTTCAGAGCAGGGACAGGAGGAGTTAATGAAACAAGCCGAATAGAAGAAAATCAGCATTTGCTACGTGTATTGATTATCTTTCAGTGGGAAGTTGGCAGAGAAAAATGGAAGGCTGTGACTGAAGAAAGTGACAGGATAATAATAATGACTGTATTTAGTAAGCGTTTGCAATGTGCCAACATTGGACAACTCTAAAATAATTATGTTGGTCATGATTCCTGTCCCACCCAGTGCTTAGAGTCTGAGAGGTAGCATGGCGTAGTGGATAGAGCACAAGCTTGGGAGTCAGAAGGTCATGGGTTCTAATTCTAGCTCCACCACTTGTCTGCTGTATGGCCTTATGCAAGTCACTTAACTTCTCTGTGCCTCAGTTACCACATCTGCAAAAAGAGGATCAAAACTGTGAGCCCCATGTGGGACAGGGATTGTGTCCAACCCGATTTGATTGTATCCACCTCAGCAGTTAATACAGTGCCTGGCACATAGTAAGTGCTTAAGAAATACCATTATTGTTGTTATTATTATTATTATTGAACATTGGTGGGGAGTAGGTATTTTATCCCCATTTTACAGGTGGGGAAACTGAAGCATAGACTTATCCGAAGGTCGCATACCAGACAAAGGTTGAAGCTGGGATATACCTAGGTTTCTTGACTCACATACTTGTGCTTTATCCACTAGGCAATGCTGCCTCCAAATATTTAAAGAAAAACTAAATCATTGAGTCGGAGAGCAGAAATGGTTCTACACAGGTCGAGTCAGCCCCTGCCTCCAGGCTGGTGAAGGAAACCATATGTCTCCCCTTATAGACTGTAGGTTCCTTAATCAATAATATTTATTGAATGCTTACTGTGTGCAGAGCACTTGGGACAGGAAAATTCCTGTGTGGAAGAATCACATTTACCAACGCTGTTGCATCGTACTTTCCCAAGCACTTAGTACACACAGTATTATTATTATCAAATGCTGTCGAGTCATTTCTGATTCATATTGACTCTATGGATATGTTTTCTCCGGATTGTCCTATCTTCTTCTGCCATAATCTGTAACTTTGCTAATAGTTCTTCTGTTATTGCTGTTATGGTTTCTATCCATCCAGCTGCTGCTCTGCCTCTTCCATGTTTTCCTGGACTTTTCCTAGCATTAGCGTTCTCTCTAGAGAATTTGGCCTTCCAAAGACCACATTGGCTTAATTTGCTCCAAAACCCAATTGTTTGTTTTTCGTGTAGTCCATGGTATTTGCACAAGCCTTCTCCAACACCACATTTCAAAAGAACTGATGCTCTTTCTAACCTGTCTTTTTACCGTCCAGCTTTTGGATCCATTATATTGTCACGGGAAACACCATAGAATTGGCAATTTGTATTTTTGAGGCATTTGTTATATCAGCGTGTTTCATGATTTTTTTCCAGGCTCTTCATAGCAAATCTTCCTAATGTTAATTTTCGGCATATTTCTTAACTACTAGTTCCTTTATTATTGATTATCGATCAAAGGAGAGAAAAATTGTCAACTATTTCAATCTTCTCTCCATCTGCTGTATGTTAAAACTTCCAGTTGTCATGATCTTTGTTTTCTTGATATTCAAATGCAGGCCCATCTTTTTGCTCTGCTCCTTAACTTTCATAATAAGCCTTTCAGATCTACTTTCTGCTAGTAGGGTAGTATCATCAGCATAGCAAACATGGTTTATATTCCTCCGTTCAATCTTTACTCCCCCTTCATCTTTATCCAATCTGGCTTCTCTCATTATGTATTCAGCATAAAGGATGAACAGATAAGGCAATGATACATCCTTGTCTTATACCCTTACTAATGGGCAGCCAATCAGTTTCTCCATATTCTATACTTATTGTAGCCTCCTGTCCCACATACAGGTTCCGTATTAATGCAATTAAATGGTCCGGCATGCCCATTTTCCTTAATGTGTTCCAGAGCTTCTCATGATCCACTCAAAAGCCTTACTATAATCAGTAAGGCACATGCTGATTCCTCCTGACATTCTCTTGTCCTTTCAATTATCCAACAGACATCAGCAACAACATCTCACATCCCTCATCCTTTCCAGAATCCTTCTTGAACGTCAAGCAATTTACATTCCTTGTAGGTCTCCATTTGACACTGTGTAAGTGCTCAATAAATACCATTGATTAGTATCAATTGATTGAGAAACAGCAAAACCTAGTGGATAGAGCACTGGCTTGGGAGTCAGAAGGACTTGGGTCCTAATTCTGGCTCCATCACTTGTCTACTCTGTGACATTGGGCAAGGCACTTCTCTGTCCCTCAGTTACCTCCTCTGGAAAATGGGGATTAAGATTGTGAGCCCCATGTGGGACAGGGACTGTGTCCAACCCGATTACCTTGTATCTACTCCAGTGCTTAGTACAGTGCCTGGCACATAGTAAGCTCTTAACAAATACCACAATTATTATTATTAGTAGTAGCAGTAGTAGAGGTAGTGTGTCTTATTCAGAGAAGGCTCTGCCAACCTCTTAAATCACCTGTTCCAGGGTTTAACCCTCTGACAGTCAAGAGGTTCTACCATGGAGAAGCAGTGTAGCCTAGTGGAAAGAGCCAGTGTTTGGAAGTCAGGTGACCTGGGTTCTAATGCCAGCTTCACCACTAATCTGCTCTGTGATCTTGGACAAGTCATTTAACTTCTCTGTCTCAATTTTCCTCATCTGTACAATGGGAATTCAATACCTCTTCTCCCTCTTAGGCAGTGAGCCCCATGTGGGACACAGACAAAATCTGATCTGATTATCTTGTACCTAGCCCAGTGTTTGGCATAGAGTAAGTGCTAAACAAATACCACATTTACTATATGTCCAAACAAACATTCTGTTGTATAATTTAATCCCTCTGCCCTCAACTCAGTTCTCTGAGGACGTAGAGAATAACCATTCAGCATTCTCATAAAATAATTCCTTCTGTCTTGAAGTTAGCCTTTCTCTGGAAATAAGGGAATTTGCCCCAAATTTAGGGGGACTGGTTTCATGTGATGTGAAGATGAGTTTGTGAGAGAAGAATTATAGTATGCAGAGGTAAGGAAAATGTTTTCCCTCTAAGCAGTGGGTATGTAGAACTCCAAGTCTCTACCTGAGAAGAGCAGAGGAGGCAGTTCAGGAAATATTTCTGCTTCAGGACTTCAGTCAGTTTTGAGGGAGCATGGAGGCCTCTCACTGAGCAGTATGTGTCTGCCAGCCACAAATTCCCCGGAGTTATTCTGAAAAATAAAATGCCTGCTGGAGACATCTCAAGTTGAGAGGCAAAGATGGCCTCCACATGGCCCCTTCCCCAAGATCAGAATCTGCCCTTCTGCCTTCATCGTCTGGAATCACCTCATTTCCATAGCTCATTCAGAAAGCCGATGAAATGTGAATGAGCTTTCTTGATAGATTGAATGCCCCAGGCAATTCTGCTTTGCTACAGGGTGTTCAGCTTCTCACCAGTCATCTCTGAGAGCTTCAGCACAGACCCAGAATCCACCTGACCTTTCATTCTTTCGAGAGAACTTCTTCTGCATCTTGGTTTTAACATGGGAAGCAAAAACAGGGTCCCTACCCTCTGCTGGAAAACAGATTTGGGATGAACTGAAATCACAGAGAGAAACATTTTCAGTGGCTCATAAGCCTTTAGCTTCCTGTCAAGAGCCTTTGTGGTCAGGGCACATGTCTACCAACTCTAATTCTGCCTCTGTCATGGGTCTGCTGTGTGACCTTGGGCAAGTCAACTCATTTTTCTGTGTCTAAATTCTCTCTTCTGTAAAATGGGGATTAAGACTGTGAGCCCTATGTGAGATGAATTGTGTCCAGCCTGATTTGCTTGTATCTACCCCAGTGCTTAGTAAAGTGCCTGGTACATAGTAAGCCCTTAACAAATACCATTTCTGCTATAATGTACTCTCCCAAGTGTTTAGTTCAGTGCTCTGAGCAGAGTAATCACTCAATAAATTCCATGGATTGATTCTTCTCAGCTAGAGACCACCTTTTCTCCATATCTGAGTATGCTGACACCCTTCCTGGAGCAGGGCTGATGTGGGAAAAATTCTGATCTTGGAGCCTCAGAACCAAACTGAATCGACAATACGGACAGAAGAGAAGTGAGAAGGGGCTTGGTTGGGGGACAAATTTAGAAATTATCCGCAAGCCGAAGCACCCTGGTGAAGGAGCCAATTTGGGGTACCCTTAAGGTGATGGCGGGGGACGGGGGTCTATTAATGGAATCCAGGGGTGTATTAGACTAGTACCATTTAGGGCAATGGCTTCCCAGAGAGGGGGGGAAAACCCTCGTAATTACAAACTAAAAACTAGGACAACCGGAGCTCCAGTTTCTGGGCAAAGAAGCCACCCTGTGGCTTTCTTCTTCTTTACCAGAACTTCTCTGGGGGCCACTGATTTCCAACAGGGACTGACTCTCATCTTCTAGGTGCTCAGCTCTGGGCTCAAGGGCCTTCTGCCTGATTTAAAGCCCCTCGGATCCGAAGAACTCCAGTGACTATAAAGAGTTAATCATCTTAATTTGAAAAAAAAAAACAAGAGAAGGTCACAGTGCCACATAAACTAGGGAGAGTGACATCAGATATTGACTGTAAGTGTGAAGAATTAATGACTGTGTGGTGACAGAAAAGCAGGGACTGGGCTGTGGATGCCCCCAGCTGCTCCCACCTGGTGCTGAGCTTGACAGAAAACATTTCAACCTGTTGTCCTTGGAAGTCACCTAAATTCATTCATTCAATCATTTATTGAGCACTTACCCTTGTGCAGAGCACTGTACTAAGTGCTTGGGAAGTACAAGTAGGCAACATATAGAGACGGTCCCTACCCAACAACGGGCTCACAGTCTAGAAGGGGGAGACAGACAACAAAACAAAACATGTAGACAGGTGTCAAAATCGTCAGAACAAATAGAATTATAGCTATATGCAAATCATTAACAAAATAAATAGAATAGTAAATATGTACAAGTAAAATAAATAGAACAATAAATCTGTACAAATATATACAAGTGCTGTGGGGAGGGGAAGGAGGTAGGGCGGGCGGGATGGGGAGGATGAGAGAAAAAAGGGGGCTCAGTGTGGGAAGGCCTCCTGGAGGAGGTGAGCTCTCAGTAGGGCTTTGAAGGGAGGAAGAGAGCTCGCTTGGCAGATGTGTGGAGGGAGGGCATTCCAGGCCAGGGGAAGGATGTGGGCCGGGAGTTAACGGTGGGACAGGTGAGAACGAAGTACAGTGAGGAGGCTAGGAGCAGAGGGTGTGGTCTGGGCTGGAGAAGGATAGAAGGGAGATGAGGTAGGTGGGGCTGAGGTGATGGAGATCCTTGAAACTGAGAGTGAGGAGTTTTTGCTTGATTCATAAGTTGACAGGCAGCCACTGGAGATTTTTGAGGAGGGGAGTAACTTGCCCAGAGCGTTTCTGTACAAAGATAATCTGGGCAGCAGAGTGAAGTATAGACTGAAGTGGGGAGTTCTCTGAAAGAATGTGGTTTAGACACTTACAAGAAAGAAGAGATTTATCCTCTAAGAAGAATGATCAACATATAGTGCCTTCAGAGTCAAGGGCTTTTCCTCACAATGCATCAGCAGGACTGTATCCAAGAGATTTACCTTTCCCAAAATGTCTAATAATGAATAATTGTGATATTTGTTCAGTGCCTACAATGGGTCAAGCACTGAACTAAGATACAAGATAATGAGGTCCAATAAAGGGCTCATAGTCTAGGAGGGTGAACAGATACTGAATCCTCATTTTGCAGATGACGGACCTGAGGCACAGAAAAGTGAAGGGACTTGTCCATGGTCACACAGCAGACAAGTGGCAGAGTTGGGCCCTACCTCCTTCCCCTCCCCACAGCACCTGTATATATGTTTGTACAGATTTATTACTCTATTTATTTTACTTGTACATATTTACTATTCTATTTTATTTTGTTAATATGTTTTGTTGCTGGTCTCCCCCTTCTAGACTGTGAGCCCTCTGTTGGGTAGGGACTGTCTCTATATGTTGCCAACTTGTACTTCTCAAGCACTTAGTACAGTGCTCTGCACACAGTAAGTGCTCAATCCATACGATTGAATGAATGAATGAATGAATTTAGCTTTAATTATATTTGTTCTGATGACTTGACACCTGTCCACGTGTTTTGTTTTGTTGCCTGTCTCCCCCTTCTAGACTGCGAGCCTGTTGTTGGGTAGGGACAGTCTCTATATGTTGCCAACTTGTACTTCCCAAGTGCTTAGCACAATGCTTTGCACACAGTAAGCGCTCAATAAATATGATTGATTGAATGATTAGAACCCAGGTCCTCTTATTCCCAGGCCTGTGCTCTTTCCACTAGGCCAAGCTGCTTCTCATGACTGCAGACAGGTGATTTCCCTTTCCCAGACGCTCTTCCTCACATCTCATCAGCAAAGGTTTTTTTCTCCCAGAATGCCCTTCCTCAGTAGTCATCAGCCTATCTGTAACCAGGCTGTTTCCCTTTCCCAAAATGCCCTTCCTCACATCTCATCAGCAAGACTATAACCAGGTTGTTTCTCTTTCCTAGAATGTCCTTCCCTCCCTCTTCACCAAGCCACCTCTCTCCCCTCCATCAAAATGCTACAAATAGTATTGCTTTCCTTTCCACCTTGTCATCTTTCCCTTTAGGTAAAGCTGAGGTAGGAGGATGGACAGGGAAAAGGAGGGAGAAGGGGGGAAAAAGTGGGTTGGGGGAGGACAGATTTAGGATGGGCACAGGGTAGCTCCATTGTGGCTTCACTCAGCATCATGAGAGTGGTCATGAGAGTGGCTGTGATTCAGCAGAAGAACTGGTACTAAGCCTTTACCTTCATCCTACCCCACAGCTTTGCTGTGGATGCTAAAACTGTGTCAGGTAAATTGTGGGCATGCCTGTCTCTCTCCTCTATGCTACTCAAGGGCCAAGGGCAGTGTGGCTTCGTGGCAAAGGAGCACAGGCTTGGGAATCAGAGGATGTGTATTCTAATCCCAGCTCTGCCACTTGTCCACTTTGTGACCTTGGGAAAGTCACTTAATTTCTCTCTGCCTCAGTTACCTCATCTGCAAAATGGGGATTAAGACTGTGAGCCCCATGTAGGACAGGGACTGTGTCCAACTGATTACCTGGTATCTACTCCAGTGTTTCGAACAGTGCTTGGCATATAAGTGCTTAACAAATACCATAATTATTATTTTTAGGTCAGCTGGAGGCCACCTTTTTAAAGCTATTTGTTAAGCACTTACTATGTGCCAGGTACTGTACTAAGCATTGTGGTAGTTACAAGATAATCGGGTTGGACACAGTCCCTGCCCCATGCTAGGGCTCACCATCTTAATTTTACATTTTACAGATTAGATAACTGAGGCCCAGAGAAGTGACTTGTCCAAGGTCACACAGCAGACAGAGGGCGGAGTCGGGATTAGAACTCAGGTCCTCTGACTCCCAGGTTTGTGCTCTGTCAACCAGACCATGCTGCTTCCCTGTCTGGCACACTACACTGGCAGGCACAATCATCTCTGCTTGACACCCGCCATTATTCTTCAGTGGCCAGTTCTCCATCTCCCTATCCCTCCACCCCCACCCCAACTCCTGCAGTGAGTCCGAGCCTCAGCACTCTGGGTGTTTTACTGGCCTCCGTGCAGATATTTCCATTAGAAACAAATCAGCCCCAACAAATCTACAAGACAACGAAAAATGAGCACATTTTCCTTCCTGTTTAATACCTGAATTATTGCTTTCCCTGCTCTTCAAATAAAAAGGACATTTTATTTGCTCTGGTGTGGAAACAAAGCATGAAATGGATTTGTTTTTATTTTTGTCATTTTGATGCTATGATTGGCAAAGGGAAAGGGGTGGGGGGTAATGGTGTAGCACAGTTTGGGATTGGCACCTTTCTGAAGTTCTGCTTTTGCCCAGAAAGGCTCGAAAAGCCAGACGCCCATCAGTCAACTGGGTAAGGCTGTCTCCCTGGGTATGGGAGGGATTCCAGGAACTTAGCTAATTGACGGATAAGGAGACAGAGACCGGAAAAGCAGGAAGGGGAGCCAGGCTGGCCGCCTGCTCTTTCGACCTATAAGAATGGAAACTCTGTCACATAAATTCTAGAATCTTAGATCTGGAAAGGACCTCAAGAGGTCACTGGGAACTGCCAACTATCTCCAGCAAGATCAATCGATGGTATCCATTGAGCGTTTACTGTGTGCAGAGTACTCTACTAAGTTCTTGAGAAAATACCACAGAGTTGATAGACGCAATCTCTGTCTGCAAGGAGCTTACAATGGTTAGTGGAAAGAGCACGGGCTTGGGAGCCAGAGGTTGTGGGTTCTAATCCCAGCTCTGCTACATGTCAGCTGTGTGACTTTGGGCAAGCCACTTAACTTCTTGGTGCCTCAGTTGCCTCATCTGTAAAATGAGGATTAAGACTGTGAGCCCCACGTGGGACAATCTGATTACCTTATATCTACCCCAGAGCTTAGAACAGTGCTTGGCACACAGTATGCACTTAGCTACCATCATTATTACTATCACAGACCTTTTCGGCAGCTTTATCAACTGCAATAGTCATGGATAACCTGCTCCATACAGAACATTGAATTAGCAACTGTGAGGTGCATTGCAAAGGAAAAACAAGATGTGAGCTCTGACATCAAGAAGCTGTCACCCTAATAAGGGAGAAAGGAGAGCACACAACCATGAACATGAAGGAGGAAACTCAAGTTGAAGGGTGATAATGCAGAGTAGGGATTCACAACAGAAATTTTCAGAAATATGAGCCAAGGCTGGGGTAGCTGGAGTTGGTGGCAAGTGTGGGGGAGTGAGGGAGGGAAAGGATTAAGCTATGGAATGCTTACGTGGAAAGGGGATTTAAATTTTTATTATCAATAATAATTTGTGGGTCCAACTAAGGCCTTTTCTCCTCTTTGATCCTGGTATCCAAAACTTTAGAACTGACCACTTCCCTTATCTAGATTAGATCATGTCCAATTTTCTTCACGACTGTCATCACCATCATGACATAATCACTGTCAGCATTATGACCATAATCTTCATTATCATAACTACCACCATCACCATCCTAGCCATCATCATCTTCTTCCCCATCATTACCATCATCATGACCATAATCTTCATCACCACCATGATCAGCCTCCAAAATCCACTGGCCCACTCCATGTGTGTTGACCAGTTCTCAGCAGATCAAATTTCCAGACACGGAAGAAGACCCCTTCTTTGCTCTCAAGGAACATTTTTGGCCACAATTCTTCCAGGGGTGAGTTCCAACACACGCATTTCAAGTTGAAAAGGCAAAGCAGCGTGTCTGAAAAATGTGCCCATCTCTGTATCTGCTCAAAGGAATAGATTAGTGGTGATATAGCCATGTAGACATAAAGTCAGTCTTGGTGTTTGAGAAAAATACAGACCCAGTGATACCTTGGAAGCCAGAGTGCTGAGGAGAAGATGAATAATGTGTATCAGTCCACCCAAGACTGAGAAGGTCTTGGGTGGACCTTCTCTGAGCCTGGGATGATGTGCTCTGAGACCAGTCCCTGGGGCAATCTTTTTTGTTGTTGTTGTTAATGGCATTTGGTAAGCACTTTCTGTCTTATGCTGTCGAGTTGTCTCCTACCCATAGCGACTCCAAGGACACATCTCTCCCAGACTGCCCCACTTTTTATCTACAATCATTCTGGTAGTGTATCCGTATAGTTCTCTTGGTAAAAATACAGAAGTGGTTTACTGTAGCCTCCTTCCATGCAGTAAACTTGAATCTCCACCTTTGACTCTCTCCCACGCCTCTGCTGCCCGGCACCGACAAGTTTTGACTTGTAGCAGATTGCCTTCCACTCACTAGCCACTTTCCAAGCTAAGAATGGAATGGGTAGACCTCTGCTTGACTCTCCCTCCTGTAGCCGAGATTGGTAAAGTACTGGAAACTCTGAGAGGGGCGGTAAGCGCTTACTTTTTGTTAAACACTGTTCTAAACACTAGGGTAGTTTCAAGATAGGTTGGACACAATCCCTGTGCCACATAAGGCTCACGATCTAAGTCAAAGAGAGGAGGATTTAATCCCTATTTTATAGATGAGGTAACTGAGACACAGAGAATTGACTTGACCAAGGTCACACAGCAGACAAATGGTGGAGCCAGGATTAGTACCCAGGTCCTCTGACTCTCAGGGCCATACTCTTTCCACTGAACCACACTGTCAGATCAGCCACCCTGATGCCCAGATGATTACCCTGCCTTACCTCACTCCAGAAGCCCCACCTCAATAGCCCACTTTCTCTTCTAATTCCGTTCGACTTTCTTCAGAGGATTTTTGCTCCAACAGACTTCCAACTGATCCTGTTTCTTCACAAAATTTGTCACCCAGTCTACTGTGGGGCTGTTGATAGGAGGTGAAAATACATTTTTTAATTTGAAATGATTACATTTGGAGTGTCTGTCGCATCCTATATTTAGCTTAAAATGCTCTAGTTGTAGCGATCAAATCTTCTCATTTTTAAATCTTCTACTAGATTTGAAATGTTTAATTTTTAAACTAAATGGATAAAAGTGTTACACTCTCCCAAGTGCTTAGTAGAGTTCTCTGCACACAGTGAGTGCTCAATAAATGTCATTGACTGATTGATTCTCTGTGTGGCTCATTCTGCTGGTCCTTCAGATGGTTTGATGAAAGACTTGAAGGCAGTCAGCAGGTATTTATTGAGTGCTTACTGTGTGCTTACTGTACTAAGCACTTAGGAGAGTACAATATAACTGAGTTGGCAGGCGTGTTCCCTACCCACAAGGCACTTACAGTCTAGAGGACCTCGCGGTTTAGATTTTTAGGTTTTTAAAGAATATTTGAGCTGAAAGAGAGGTAAATGTCTATAATTCCAGGGCAGAACAGAATCTCCCTCCAGTTCCTAAGAACCTCTCCCGGGCTGGAGGCTCCACTCCCTACCTCCAATGCTTTTGTAGGGTTTCATCGACCATTTGCATGAAAATTTTGGGAAGCACTCTTTTTTTTTTCCTATGGTATTTAGGCATTTTATTATGTGCCAGGCACTGTACTAAGAACTGGGTGAAATACAAGCAAATCAGGTTGGACACAGTCCATTGCCCCACTTGGGTCTCACAGTCTTAAACCCCATTGTACAGAAGAGGGAACTGAGGCCCAGAGAAGTGAAGTGACCTGTCCAAGTCATACAGCAGATCAGTGGTATAGCTGGGATTAGAACCCAAGTCCTTCTGACTCCCAGGCTGGGCTCTATCCACTACTTCTTGCTGCTACTTTTCTCTGTGTCATCCTTGTTGACTTCATCTCCAAGTTTCCTCACTTGCTTCTACTGATTTCCCAACCCTGGCCCTCCCCTAGGTCCCCGGCTCTTAATAATTGTGAAATCTGTTAAGCACTTACTATAAACAAAGCACTGTACTAAGTGCTGGGGTAGATATAAGATAATCAGGTCCCTCATGGGACTCACAGTCCAAGTAGAAGGGAGAATAGGTCTTGAATCCCCATTTTGCAGATGAGGGGACTGAGTCCTAGAAAACGCATGGTCACACAGCAGACAAGTGACCGGGGTTAGAATTAGGGTTCTTCTTATTCCCAGACCCGTGCTCTTTCCACTGGGCCACACTGCTTCATCAATGAAGCTGACGGATGGATTCTGAGAAACACAAACATACCCACCCTTACCAAGATCCGTTTGTACAACTCGGCAACACAAGATTCTCTGATCCTGATGGAAGGATAGACATTGAATTTCAATGGTAATAGGATTATTGGCCTTTTAGAAGCTTTTTTTTCACCAGACTTGCTCTCTGCTTTCAGGACAAATTCTTTTTCACAAAGAGTCTTTGCCTTCAGTGAAAATTTAATTATAGCCTAGCGAAGCATCAATAAATAAACACTCAAATAAACACATTGATGCCGTGGAGGTGATGGGCATCCTTTTCCCTGGGAAAAGGATAAGCCTCAATATACCTTCAATTCCCTCTCCAACTGAGGATAAGAATACAATGTGCCATGTGAGAGTTGAAATGAATACAGAGCAATAATACTTTTATAATAATTTGGGGCTATTGAAGACGGTGTACGCATTTGGTTTGGCAAACTGCCCTATTCATGAAGGAAGTGAAAATCTCCATTGAAATTACCCACTGCAGGAAGTGTGCAAAGAGTCCTGACAGATTCCAGCAAATGGGTCCAAACTGGCCTACTCTGTGAAATGGACAATTTCAAGGTTTCTGCATAGTGCTCCGAGGAGCCGTGACGATAAGTCAGGCTGGCAGAAAAGGGTGGAGCTCTACCACTCCTCAATGATTTGTTTCCAACCTGCCTCCCTCCAGTCTGCACGAGACTAAGAGGAAAATAAATCAAGCCAAGGATCTTTGCTAGGATTCGACAGACGCCCTTGTGGGCTTGTGACAGCAGGAGGAGTTCCCACCATGATTGTATGGCTTAGTGGATAAAGCACGGGCATGGGAGACAGAAGGACTTGGGTTCTAATCCCAGCTCCACCACGTGTCTGCCGTGTGACCGTGGACAAGTCACTTCACTTCTCTGGGCCTCAGTTTCCTCACTGAACAATGGGAACTATAAGTATGAGCTCCTTGGGGGATAGGGACGGTGTCCAGCCTGATTAACTTGTATCTACCTCAGTGCTTAAAACAGTGCTTTGTACATAGTAAGTGTTTAACATATGTACCAGGCACGATCGTAACTGTGCTGACCCTTAAACTTCTAGCATTCGGCTGCTGGATTGAGATTAGGTTTCTGTCTGCCTTACCCATCGGCATCCAGTCAGTAATCCCATGTCTGTACTGAGCAAGCCAGTACAGACTGGGCTCTGTGGGAATGGATGGAGTAGTAGTAATGGTAGTAACAGTACTTATTAAGCAGTTACTATGTGTGGAGCAGTGTACTGAGTGCTGGGAAAAAATACCTGGGTGGAATTAAACACAGTCCCTGTGGCTCATGGAGCTCCCCATCTAGAAGTTTAGGTGGCGTGAAGGGATTGGAGGCTGAATGGGCTTGATGAAACATTAAAACACATCACAAAGAAATAAACAAAATAGATTTTAACTCTGAGCAGTGACGGAGGAGTCCAAAAGCATGTGCGAGCAAATGGGAGCAGGCACTGTCGGTGGTGAGAGGAAAGGAAGGAAAGGGAAGCCGTGACCTCTGTCCTCGAGGGGGGCCCAGAGACAGAAAAATGGGCCAGATGCTCATGTAATAGACACTGGGTGTCCAGATTGATTATGACTCCATTGAGTCCTGTTGGATACCAATGGATCAAGTCGGGCTGGTCTGTAATGAGAATATAAGAAATGTGATATTCGTTAAGCACTGCCTAGATGCCAAGCACTACACGCAGCACTGGGGTGGATATGAAATAATCAAACTGGACAGTCCTTGCCTCTCATGGGACTCACAGTGTAAGGTGAACATTGAGAGCACTGAGTCCCCAATTTGCAGAAGAGGGAACTGAGATCCAGAGAAGTGAAGTGACTTGCTCAAAGTCGCACAACAGATGAGTGGCAGAGTAAGGATTAGAACCCAGGACCTTTGACCCCAAGCCTGTGCTCTTTCCTCTAGGGCATGCTGCTTCTCAGGTGGTAGACTCTGAAGTAGAGGTTTAGGCTCATTTGGTCTTATGCTGTCAAGTCGTCTCTGACCCATAGCAACTCCGTGGACACGTGTCTGTTTATTGTTGTATTGTACTCTCTGCACACAGTAAGTGCTCAATAAATACAACTGAATGAATGAATTACTCTCTCCCAGAACACCCCACCTCCATCTGCAATCGCTCTGGTAGTGTATCCATAGAGTTTTCTTGGTAAAAATCTGGAGGTTGTTTACCATTGCCGCCTTCCACGCAGTAAACTTGAGTCTCTGCCTTCAACTTTCTTCCATGCCGCCGTTGCCCAGCACGGGTGAGTTTTGACTTGTAGCAGATTGCCTTCCACTCGTTAGCCACTGCTAAAGCTAGGAATGGAATGGGTAGGCCTCTGCTTGACACTTTCTCCCATAGCTGAGACTGGCAAGAGTTCTGGAAACTCTCCATGTGCGATCCTGAGAGGGGAGTGGTTGAGGAATTTGGATACACCAAATTGTAGTAACGTTATAGGGCTGTCTAATGATGTGTCATCTCAGATTTCTAGCTTTCTGCTTCTGCTGCATTGCTCAAGAAAATCAGGCACGTGTGTTCCCTCACCATTAAAAAGTCATTATTCTTTCCGTTGTTTTGGTAAAAGCAGTCTAGCATCTCTTTTTCCTCCCCTATCCAGTCTTTATCTTTTTTGCAATTTCTCTGTGCATTTCTGCCCTGTACCCTGACCTGTTCAGTTTTGCTCCCCAACCTTCCTGACCCACACTGCCCCCTGATAACTTTGCCAGTTATTTTGGGGCAAATCGGAACAACTTGACACGGTCTCACCCACATCTGCCTCTCACCTCACCAGTTCCCTCCATCACCCAAATCCCCACTCCCATCTTTTACAGCCATCTCTCAAGAGAACATTTCCCACCCACTTTCGAAATCTACCCCCTCCACCCAGGCCTATGACCGCATCCCTTTTCCGCTGCTATAAGCTCTCATACCCAGATTTCTTCCATCCCTGACCGCCATCTTCAATCACCTCTTCTTAGTCAGTTCCTTCCCCTTTGCCCTCAAAGGCATTCTCAACTCCCCTACACTTTAAAACACACTTTTCTGCACCTAGCTATCACTTCATCTCCCTTTTCCCCTTCCGGTTCAAATTCCTCAACTGGGTTGTTTGCACATGTACCTCCACTTCTTCTCCTCCAATTCCCTTCTGGTTCCATCTCTTCATTGAAACCACCTTCTCCAAACTCATGAATGGCTTTCTTCTTACTAAATCTAAGGGACTGTATTCCATCTTTTCCCTGGATTGCCTTCAATTACTGTAATATTCTGTACTATACTGTACTATGAGAAGCAGCTTGGCTCAGTGGAAAGAGCCCGAACTTTGGAGTCAGAGGTCATGGGTTCAAACCCCGGCTCCACCAATTGTCAGCTGTGTGACTTTGGGCAAGTCACTTCACTTCTCTGTGCCTCAGTTACCTCATCTGGAAAATGGGGATTAAGACTGAGCCCCCTGTGGGACAACCTGATCACCTTGTAACCTCCCCAGTGCTTAGAACAGTGCTTTGCACATAGTAAGCGCTTAATAAATGCCATCATTATTATTATTATTCAATCACAATAATAATGATAATTGTGGTATTTAAGTCCTTACTATCTGCTAAGTACCATACTAAATCTGAGGTAGATAGAAGGTAATCAGATCCACATGGGGTTTACAGTCTAAGTAGGAGGGAGAGAAGTTGTTGAATCGTCATTCTAATCCCAGCTCTTCCAATTGCTTGCTGTGTGACTTGCGGCAACTCATTTCACCTCTCCGTGCCTTTATTTCCTCAACTGTAAAATTGGGATTAAAGCCCTGTACTCCTACTTCGGCTGTGAATCCCATGAGGGACAGGGACTGTGTCAATCTCGTATCAGCTTGTATTAACTTGTATTAACTACAGTGGTTAGAACTGTGAGCCCGTTGTTGGGTAGGGACCATCTTTATATGTTGCCAACTTGTACTTCCCAAGCACTTAGTACAGTGCTCTGCATGCAGTAAGTGCTCAATAAATATGATTGAATGAATGAACAGTGCTCAACACATAGTGCTTAAGAAACATTATAATAATGATAAAATACCATAATATTATTGTGTCAATAGCTACTTTACCCATTCCACATCAATTAAGCCCTTAAGTTCCCCAAAACCCAAGCTTCTAGCTCTATTGTGCTCAACCATGTGCTTAGTTCAGTGCTGTGTTTGCAAGAGGTGCTCAATAAACTTGATTGATTGATCGACAGAGACATTTAAATCCTGAAACCTGCCCCTACAAACCCTCTGGATTAGTTGACTAGTATTCTCTGTTCTTTCTCTCTTCTAGACTGTAAAGGCAGTTCTATTGTTCTCTCCCAAGCACTTGGAAAAGTGTTCTGCATACAATAAGCATTCAATAAATACCTTTGATTCTCTAGTCTGCCCCCAGTCACTGATGGGAAATTAAATTCCCAGACCCTGGGATCCCTACCTGAGAGGACAACTTGACCCATTCCCTAATTCCACCCTAATCCATAATCTCCCTCTGAGCACAAACTTCTACCTAATCATCCTGCCACTAGGCCTCTAGGCAATTCGAACTATAGTTTCCCAGTTTACAGATGAATCACGAGGCAGAGAATGAGAAAGCTTGCTGAGGTCGTTAGGTTCTGACCATCACTTGCTCCTGACTTTCCAGTTCCAGTATATAATCAGAGAAGTCAGTGGATATTTTCCAAGTGCCAAAGTGGGTGAAACTGCTCTGCACTAGACCTCTGAGCTTTTCATAAAAGAATAGACCTGGGTCCTGTAGAACCTTGTACAATTCAGATTTTCGAAGCCCGATAGGGAAGAACCCTCTTTAAATGGCCATGACTGGGGGCTTCGCTTGTTTCCAGGGTTTTGCAAAGAACCAGAGGAGCAGTAGCACTAGCAGGGAGGGGAAGTGTGGAAATATGCATTTACACAGTTCTTTGTTTAGGTTTCATCTCCCTTAAGTGGGAGATATAGGCTAAATAAAACAAAACAAAAATTAAATATGCAGTTGGCCCCATTCCCTTGCTGCTTAGTCAGCAGTGGGTTGTATATTAGCTGTAGAAGCAGGAGGGGAGCTGACTGGGTTAACTTAAGTGCTGACTCTATTGCAGCCAGTCAGTTGATCATATTTATTGAGTGCTTACTACGTGCAGAGCACTATACAAAGTGCTTGGGAGGGTAAAATACAACAGAATGAGCAGACATATTTCCTTGAGGAAGTAAGCTGGCCAGTGGTTTTATATTGGGCATCCCTTTTTGCAGTTAATAATAATAATAACTGTGGTATTTGTTTATTGCTTACTAAGTGCCAGGCACTGTACTAAGTGCTGGAGTAGATACAATAAAATTGTGTTGGACACAGTCCCTGTCCTACAGAGGGCTCACGGTCTTCACCCCCCATTTTACAGATGAGAGAACTGAGGCACAGAGAAGTGAAGTGACTTGCCCAAAGTCACACAGCTGACAATTGGCAGAGCCAGAGTTTGAACCCAGGACCTTGTGACTTCCAGGCCTGTGCTCAATCCACTTGGCGAGCCTGCTCTCAGTTGGTGTGCCTCTTGTTCTGGACTCCCCTCCACCGTAGCCTTGTCTCCACCGGGTCTTGCGACAGAGATTCCCAGGGTCCTGGAATCAGGACAGAGGCAGGTTCAGGCCCCGAATGATGAGACATAACAGTTTGCATTGAGGAATGTAGCTGGTCTCTTAAAAACCTGGATTGATGGAATAAACGCCATCCTCTCATGAGCTAGGATAGTCACATCAGGAGAGTTAGAGATAAAAACACTCGCAGAGTCAGTGTAATAAACTATACTATACCCAGGGGCATAAACACGAGCAGCATTCGTGCTGGAGCACACAGCGTAGTTGGGATGGCAGAGACCGACAGCCAGGGGACACTGGCTCAGGTGGAGCCAGGGTTTGGAACTCCGGGATTTCCAGAAAGAGAGAGAGAGACACAGAGAGCAGGAGTGAGGGAGAGAGAGAGACTAGCCAGACTAGAAATTAGAGCTGAGGCTGGTGAGTCATGACCCATGTTGCCAACTGTGGAGAAGAAACTTGTCCAAGGGGGTAAGTGCTCCCCAGTCTTTATGCCACCTGAGGTGACATTTATTTTAACCTTTCTGGTCAAGGAGTTTCATGAGAACCATGTAATTAAACAGTGCCATGAGTGAAGTGTGGGTGCTTCTGCCCTTAGTCACCCAGGTGGCTCTCCCGCAGCAGAGTCGTGAAATTGTTGGCTGTCGTGAGATTCATGACCTGGAGTCCTGGGTTCAATCTCAAATGGCAAGGTGAGGTCACAATCAATAAAGTACTGAAGGGCAGTCAGGGTCCTAGCGTGGAAGCAGTGCTCAAGCTCTCTCTCACAGCTATGTCGGCTGGGACCTGATTGGCTGCCGTATGGGCAGCTGGAACTGGGAAAATGAAAGCAAGGAGGACAGAGGAGTTGTTGTAAGGAGAATGGAAAACAAAGCTTCAGAAATCACCACATTCTAGCTGAAAACTGGGAGTCCATCCCCCGGGCCTGGAATGCCCTCCCTCTGCCCATCCGCCAAGCTAGCTCTCTTCCTCCCTTCAAGGCCCTACTGAGAGCTCACCTCCTCCAGGAGGCCTTCCCAGACTGAGCCCCTTCCTTCCTCTCCCCCTCGTCCCCCCTCCATCCCCCCCAGCTTACCTCCTTCCCTTTCCCCAGCACCTGTATATATGTATATAAGTTTGTACATATTTATTACTCTATTTATTTTACTTGTACATATCTATTCTATTTATTTTATTTTGTTAGTATGTTTGGTTTTGTTCTCTGTCTCCCCCTTTTAGACTGTGAGCCCACTGTTGGGTAGGGACTGTCTCTATATGTTGCCAACTTGTACTTCCCAAGCGCTTAGTACAGCGCTCTGCACACAGTAAGCGCTCAATAAATATGATTGATTGATTGATTGAAGACAGACCTGCTTCATGGATTGCCAGCAAGAAGGGAATTGCTTTTCTTGGAACAAAAGCTTTTTGTGTGAAAAGGGAGATGATGAGGCAAAATAGAAAACAGTCAGCTGGTCAGTCAATCATATTTATTGAGTACTTACTGTCTGCAGATCACTGTTCTACGTATTGAGGAGAGTACAATAGCTTGTAAGCTCACTGTGGGCAGCGAATGTGTCTGTTTATTGTTGTACTCCTCCAAGCGTTTAGAAAAGTGCTCTGCACACTGTAAGCACTCAAAAAATACAATTGAATGAATACACTAGAATGAATATAACAGACATTTTTCCTGCCCACAACGAGATTACAGTCTAGAGGGGCACTAGGCACTGCCAGCATTCAATATGTCAACACAAGTAGCAACCTTTCTGTGTGCACAGTGTGACCAGAACTGTGGCCCTGCATTGTGTGATTCAGCTGTACACGCATTCATGAGTGAATTTCACCACCACTGCTATCTTCTCCTAATACAAAAAACAACTATCTACACATTCAGATTCTTATTTTCTCCACACATTCCTCCTTGCTGTTCCATGATCTTTCATGCCTAGTAGTGTGAAAGCAATAACAAGTTTACCTCCTTTTCCTCTGCTCCCTCTCTTTTCCCCCTCACCCTGACTCGCTCCCTTTGCTCTACCCCACTCCCAGCGCTTGTGTATATATGTACCTAGTTATAATTCTATTTATTTATTTCAATGGTGTGTATATATCTATAATTCTATTTACTTATATTGATGCTATTGATGCCTGTTTACTTGTTTTGATGCCTGTCTCCCTCCTCCTAGACTGTGAGCCTGTTGGGGGATTGTCTCTATTTGTTGCTGAATTGTACTTTCCAAGTGCTTAGTACAGTGCTCTGCACACAGTAAGCACTCAATAAATATGATTGAATGAATGGATCTCTCTCTCCATCTTCCATTCTGTTTAGTCTTATCTTCCATTTCCTCATTTCCCCTGCCTGGATCACTTCCTCTCAGTAAGGATGGAAGCTTATGTGTGATGTGGTTGGAGATCTCTTGCAGTATGAAAGAGTTCACTTAGACATAGGCAAGATTCATAAAAAGAGGGGATGAGGAGAAGGAAAAGGGCAGTAAGAAAGAACTCTTTTTTTTAATGGTATTTGTTAAGAGCTTACTATGTGCCAGACACTGTACTAAGTACTGGGATAGACACAAAATAATCAGGTTGGATACAGTCCCTGGCCCACATGGGGACTTGAGTTTGAATCTCTTCCACTGGTCTCTCCCAAGAGCTGCATACAGTAGGCTTCCAGTGATTTAAGGTTGCCTCTCCTCCCTTCTCTCCCCACCCTGGCTCACATGAGCACATTTCAAAAAAGAAAGAGTCATGGCTTGAGCCTGTATCCTAGGCATCCTTTCTTCCTACTCGAGAGAGCATCATCACTTCTTAGAAGAATAATCATTTATTCCCTCCTCAAAAATAAGGGTGGTGAGGTTGGAAATTATGCAGAGGAGGCTATTATATACATAAATATGGTATTTAAGCAAGGATTAGGTCTACTAACTCTAACACACTCCTAAATGTTTAGTAAAGGGGTCTAAATACATTAGATGCTCAGAATATGTGGCCTAGTAAATAAAGCACCGGCCTGGAAGTCAGATGGACCTGGGTTCTAATCCCATCTCCACCACTTGTCTGCCACATGACCTTGGGCAAGTCACGTAACTTCCCTATGCCTCAATTGCCACATCTGTAAAATAGGGATTAAGACTGTGACCCTTCTGTGGGACATGGACGGTGTCCAGCCTGGTCAGCTTGGATCTACCCCAGTGCTTAGTACAGTGCCTGGCAGGTAACAAATGCTTACCAAATACCATTAAAAAAAAAGTGACAATATCAGAGAGAATATGTTGCTCTCCCCTTCTAGACTGTGAGCTCTTTGTGGGTGGGGAACATATCCCCTAATTCTGTTGTATGTCCAAGTGCTTAGGACAGTACTCTGCAAACAGTAAGCACTCAATAAATGCCACTAATAGACCAATTGCTGCTTTTTCACTGTGATTTATCATGAGTCAAGTGCAATTTCTATCAAGCATTGAATACCAATGGCAAGCTTCCTGCTGAATTTCCCCATATCCATTCACCATAAACCAACCTCAGGACAACAGTCAGTGTCCAGTCAAGAGAGGCTAGAATCTGGTTATGTTTGGCTAGAATCTGGTTATGTTTGGAAAATCACAACAACTTCCTCTTCTGGGGGAGATAGAGGGCTTTGGAAGCAGTTTTGATATGGCAGCGTGGTCTAGTGGCAAGAGCACGAAAGTTGGAGTCAGGAGATCTGGATTCCAGTCTTACCTCTGCCCCTGGACTGCTGAAAAATCATTTTGGCACTCTAGTTCTCAGTTTCCTCATCTATAAAATGGGGATAGGCTAGATAGTGAGTCCCATGTGGGACTGCATCCAATCTGATAACGGTGTGTCTGTCCCAGCACGTAATAAGCGCTTAGTACATGCCATGTCAATTAATAAACTAGGTAGACACTCCCAGGCTTCACACTCCAAGGAGCTCCAAGTGAACTAGAAAAACAGCATGCAAATTTCTTTCCAGGTCACATGGGCTTATACATGAACAGGCAGAGAGCTAGTATTAATGTATAAAGTGAATTTAATTCCAGTCCCATGGATTTCTCCTTCCCTGTAGGATTTTTGGAGTGGGTTTTCTGAGTCTTTGTATGTATTTTTCTGATTCTGAATCTCTCTGTGTTTCCAAACCTTTGCAACTGTACCTCCATAATAATAATAACTGTGGCACTTGTTTAGCACTTTCTATCTGCCATGAACTATAATAAGTACCTGGGGAGATATAAGATAATCAGCTTGGATATGGACCCAATCCCACATGGGACTCAACACCTAAGCCGGAAGGAGAACAGTATTGAATCTCCATTTTCCAGATGAGAAAACTAAGGCACAGAGAAGTTAAGTGGCTTGCCCAAAGTCACACAGCCAATAAGTGGTGGAGCAGGGATTAGAACACAGGCCTGCGCTCTTCCCACAGGCCATACTATTTTCTTCGGTATTCTAGGAAGTCACCCAAGATGGAACTCCCTCAAAGGTCCAGTTGAGGTAGAAGCGATTGAGAAGCAGCATGCTGTAGTGGATAGACCACGGACCTGGGAATCAGAAGGTCATGAGTTCTAATACCGGCACTGTCACTTGTCTGCTATGTGACCTTGGGCAAGTCACTTCACTTCTCTTGGTCTCAGTTACCTCAACTGTAAAATGAAGATTGAAATTATGAACTCCGCGTGGGACAGGGACTGTGTCCAACCTGATTTGCTTGTATCCAACCCAGCACTTAGTACAGTGCCTGACATATAGCAAGAGCTTAACAAATACCACAATTATTATTATTGTCATTATTATTATTAAATATCCCACAATCTCTGCCCACCACACACATGGGCACAGCCTTTAGGGAAGCAGCGTGGCTCAGTGGAAAGAGCAAGGGCTTGGGAGTCGGAGGTCATGGGTTCTAATCCCGGCTCCACTGCCTATCAGCTGTGTGACTTTGGGCAAGTCAATTCACTTCTCTATGTCTCAGTTCCCTCATCTGTAAAATGGGGATTAAGACTGTGAGCCCTATGTGGGACACCCTGATAAGCCTTGTAGCCACCCCAGCGCTTAGAACAGTGCTTTGCACATGGTAAGCACTTAACAAATGCTATTATTATTATTATTATCATTATTATTATTATTATTATTACTATTAGTGAACCACTGCAGCAGCTTCTTGTATCACCTGCCATTGTTGCTGCCTCCATGATTCACAATCCATCTGTCCATCTGACCAAAAGCCTTGCTTGTAGAGTGGGATTGAGGGTAGGGTCAGAGATGAGAGCAGATGGGAGGAAAGAAGTAAACACTCAATAAATACCATTGATTGATTAGAAGGAAAGAGGTGATTGTATGCCTGGCAGGGAATGGGGAATTACCACCCTTGGCCACTAATGCCTGCCCCGCCCCACCTTTGCTGCTTTGAGACCTAAAACCCCAGAGAGAGCAATCAGCTTGGGAGCTGAGAGGAATTTTTCTTCACTATGCAGCCTGATTTAATAAGTTGGCTCCCTGGGATTTCAATGCTGGGCTGCAGCTAATGCAATTATGTTTGAGCAAAACTCCCCCTCACTCTCTTCAATGCAGTGCAGTGTACAATTCCACTTTATCTTGTCTTATTTCTCTCCCAGTGGTCGGGTCTTTGGTGTCTAGGGAAATGACAGATTCCGGGAGCAATTTTCAGGGAGAAGAGAAAGGCTTCTGAGTGACATTTGAAACGGAAAACCTGCAAAGATCCTGAGATACAGCAATCAATCGTCTGTAGACAAGAGCCTGTAACTGACAAATACTGTAATTGTCACCTATTTCACAGTGTTCAGTGTTCAGCGTTCTCATATAAAAAGCCAACCATAACCACAGGAGAATGTTTTAAAAAGTATACATTTTATCCCGCAAGAACATGCCCAGAAAGAAAGATGTCGGTGAGAAAGTCGGAAAGTCAAATAACATTTAGCCTTCTTAACGTGTTTAGGTCTCTGCCACGGGCATAAATACTATGAATGTGGAGAAGGGGGAAAGGGGATAGAAAGATTGGAAAGAAGAATAATATTGGAGATGGATTTACCTTAAAAATGCTAAAGGTGGGATGCAAAGACTCTTTAAACAATGATTGAATGACAATAATAAAGAGCAAAGGGAAATCTAGGAGAAAGGAACTCCCCCTCTAGACTGTAAGCTGGTTGTGGGCAGAGAATGTGTCTGTTTATTGCTGTATTATACTCTCCCAAGCACTTAATACTTAATAAATACAACTGAATGAATGAATGTAGGGAAGCAATCCATGCATTGGTTGTATTTATTGAGCGCTGTGTGCAGAACACTGTACTAAGCACTTGGGGGAATACAATATAACAGAGATAGTAGACATGTTTCCACAGAGACACTATCCACCCCTTTGTCTCCATTTAAATGGCCATCACGTGTTCAAGGCTGTAATAATAATAATGGCATTTGTTAAGCGCTTACTATGTGCAAAGCACTGTTCTAAGTGCTGTAGTCAAATGCCATCAGGGCTACTGGTTCAGCCTCCTCACACTGATCTCCACCATCTTCTGGATCATTTTTCTGAAATGTTATTCCACTAACGACTTCCCCTCCTCAAAAAACTCCAGTGACTTTACCCATTTCTCCACACATCAGGATGACTCAGTCAAAGCGCTTGGGAAAATACAGTGCAGTAGAGTTGGTAGACATGATCCCTGTCCACAAGGAGCTTATAGTCTACAGGGAGATAAAGATATTCAAATGAATTACAGGTAGGGAAAATAGAGTGGAAGGAGTTGTATGTAAACAGTGTGGGGCTAGGGCATCAAAATGCTTAATAATAATAATGTTGGTGTTTGTTAAGCACTTACTATGTTCCAAACACTGTTGCAAGGTGATGAGGTCATCCACAAAGGGCTCACAGTCTTAATCCCCATTTTACAGATGAGGTAACTGAGGTACAGAGAAGTTAGGTGAGTTGCCCAAAGTAACACAGCTGACAAGTGGTGGAGCAGGGATTTGAACCCATGACCTCTCTGACTCCAAAGCCCATGCTAGTTCCACTGAGCCACACTGCTTAAGGGGTACACAGTCATGCAGAGCCTGAAACAGCAAGAGGCCGCAGGACTTTTTCTCTCAGCAGATCCTAAAGGCAGAGTGCTTTTGACCAGGTAAGGGAGTTTTTCCCACACGGCATGGCAACTTGGTAGGGAAGAGGAAGCGAGGCCGAGTAACTAGAGCACGGGCCTGGGAGTTGAAGGACTTGGGTTCTAATTCAGGCTCTTCCATTTGTCTGCTGTGCAACCTTGGGAGAGTCACTTCACTTCTCTGTTCCTCAGTTCCCTCATCAGTAAAATGGGGATGAATACTATGCGCTCCATGTGGGACAGGAACCGCCCTCACAAAGGTCACTGATGATCTCCTTCTTGCCAAATCCAATGGCCTGTACTCCATCTTAGTCCTCTTTGAACTCTCAGCTGCCTTCGACGCTGTGCACCACGCCCTTCCCCTAGAAACGTCATCCAATCTTGGCTTCACTGACTCTCTCCTCTCCCAGTTCTCCTCTTATCTCTCTGGCCATTCATTCTTAGTATCCTTGGTGGGTTCCTCCTAAACTCCTGCCCCCTAATTGTGGGGGTCCCTCAAGATTCAGCTCTGGGTCCCCATCTATTCTCTATCAACACCCATTCCCTTGGAGAACTCATTTGCTCCCATGGCTTCAACTATCACCTCTAAGCAGATGACACCCAAATCTATATCTCCAGTCCTGATCTCTTGCAGTTTTGCATCTCCTCCTGCCTTCGAGATATCTCTACTTGGATGTCCTCCCATCACCTCAAATTTAACATGTCCAAAACAGAGCTCCTTATCTTCCCACCTAAACCCTGTCTTCCCCAAGACTTTCCCATCACGGTAATCAGCAAGCCATGGAACCCTTGGGTGAAGCAAGGCACCTTCTACTCTTCCTCTTGCTTGCTCGCTTTCAACGGCACAAGTCCCTGCCGCCTTGTTTGCCTTCTGGCTTCCTGACCTGTCAGAAATCTCGAGATGGAGAGGGTCTAGAAGGGCAGGGACTCACAATTGTTCCCCAGCGGGCATTCTGCAAATCTCAAACCAATCTGAGTTTGGTTATAAATGGCCTGATTCCTGAAAAGTTGAACTCTTCCCCTGCAAAATACTCCAACTAAAAGATGCTTCTGTTAAGAAAACAACAACACACAATCTTGATGTGATGGAATTTTACTGGATAGCAAAAATGATGCACAATTTTGAAGTGATGGGATGATATTAGGTAGCATGGCCTAGTAGGATAGAGCTCTGGCCTGGGAGTCAGAAGGACCTGGGTTCTAATCCCCATTCTGTCACGTATCCACTGTGTGGCCTTGGCCAAGACCCTTCACTACTTTCTGCCTCAAGTACCTCATCTGTAAAATGGGGATGAAGACTGTGAGCCTCATGTGGGACTGGAACTGTGTCCAACCTGATTCACTTGTATCCAACCCAGTGCTCAGTACACTATCTGGCACAAGGAAATGCCTAATGAATACCACAGTTATAATAGGAGAATAAATTTACATATGATCATTTTAATCCCATTTGCCACATATGTATGCATATGTGTATGATGATTGTGGTATTTGTAATGCACTTAATATGTGCCAAACACTGTACTAAGCACTGGGGTAGATACAAGATCAACAGGTCCCGTGGACCTGGAATGTATCTATTGTTTTATCATCCTGTCCCGAGCACTTAGTACACTACTTTGCACACAGTGAAAGCTCAATAAATACGATTGAATTGAATTGAATGCGGCAGAGCCAGGATTAGAACCCAGGTCCTCTGATTCCAGGCTCATGCTTTTTCCACTAGGCCTGACTGCTTTTCATGTATTGTCTATATATACCCACTCGATTCATGTTCCTTGATAGCTCTAGTTGCTAATACTATAATGTTTGTCTTCCCCATTAGAGTGTAAGCTCCTATTGGGTAGGGAATGTATCACTCTTTAATTCTGTAGTTCCCAAGTGCCTTCAGTAAGAAGTAGTGAGGAATATCACCTAACTGCTCTGTGTCTCAGTTTCCTCAACTGTAAAAACTCCTCACCATTGGCTTTATAGCACTCTATCACCTTGCCCCCTTCTACCTCAATCTTGCTAACCTCCTACTACATCCCAGCCTGCACACTTTGCTCCTCTAATAAGGTTGCTTCTCACTGTACCATGATCTCATCTGTCTCGCCTCCGACCTCTTTCCCACATCCTGAACACCCTCCCTCCTCAAATTCGACAGAAAATTACACTCCCCTCCTTCAAATCCTTATTGAAGCCACATCTCTCCAAGAGGCCTTTCCTGTCTAATCCCTCCTTTTGTCTTCTCCTTCATCCTTCTGTATCACCCTGCCTTGCTCCCTTCATTTATTCCCCCTCCCTGCCCCAAAGCACTATGTCCATATCTGTAATTTATTTACTTATATTAATGTATCTTTCCCCTCTAAACTGTCAGGTCATTGTGGGCAGGGAATATGTCTATTGTATCGTACTCTCCCGGGCGCTTTAGTATAATGCTCTGCACACAGTAGGTGCTCAATAAATATGATTGAATGAGTGAATATGGCTGAGGATCAGAGGATCTTTGCACATTCTCCTTCACAGTTCCCTGCTATGTCTTCTTCTCTTCTCTTTGCCATTTCTGAGGGACTTCAGAAATTCGTGGCCTCCTCACTCCTAGAACCTAGCACTTATCCTCTAGACCATAAGCTTGTTTGTTCATCCATTCAATCATATTTATTGAGCACTTACTGTGTGCAGAGCACTGTACTAAGTGCTTGGGAGAGGACAGTACAACAATCAGCTTACAGTCTGGGGGTGGGGGAGACAGACATTGATACAAATAAATAAATGACAGATATGGACATAAGTGCTGTGGGGCTGGGAGTGGGGGAGAACAAAGAAAGCTAGTCATGGTGAGGCAGAAGGGAGTGGGAGAAGGGGAAAGGTGGGGTTAGTCTGGGAAGGCCTCTTGGACAAGATGTACATTCAATAGGCTTTGAAGAGGAAGTCATGGACAGGGAATGTGTCCACTAATCCTGTGGTATTGTACTCTCCTGAGTGCTTAGTACAGTGCTCTGCCCATGGTAAGCACTCAGTAAGTACCACTGATTGATTCACTGATTGATTGGGGATTGTTCTGACTGAGAGGATTTTAAAGGTTTCTCCCCATGACGGTTGAGCAGGGCCCAGATCATTTCTGAAAACTGTGGGGTTTGCATTTGCAGAAAACTTGCCTTCCTTCCCACCCCTCCTATCTCAACCCCGTCTCAGTTCCAGAGCTCCTTTCACTTCTGCCCCTTACATAAAAATTGCCAGAGATGAAGGCAGAGGCTGAATTATATCCATTCTCTCCATATTTCCCCCAGATCCACCCACTGAGCTGTTTTGTTGCCTGTATCTGTGTCTGTTTACTCTCTTGTCCTCTCAACAAATCAATTAATGGTGTTTATTGAGTTTGCTGTGTGCAGAGCACTGTACTAAGCACTGGGGAGAATATAAGTGCTGGCCCACAAGAAACTTTCTCTCCCAATGCTCTGTACAATACTCTTGACTAGAGGAAGCACTCAATCAAGACCCTTCTGTGGGTTTTCTATGGTATTTAAGTGCTTACTATAATAATGATAATAATAATTATGGTATTTGTTAAGTGCTTACTATGTGCAATGCACTGTTCTAAGCGCTGGGGAGGTTACAAAGTGATCAGGTTGTCCCGCGGGGGGCGGGGGGGGAAGGGCACAGTTTTAATCCCCATTTTACAGATGAGGTAGCTGAGGCCCAGAGAAGTTAAGTGACTTGCCCAAAGTCACACAGCTGACAGTTGGCAGAGCTGGGATTTGAACCCATGACCTCTGACTCCAAAGCCTGTGCTCTTTCCACTGAGCCACGCTGCTTCTATGTGTCAGGCACTGTACTAAGCACTAAGGAATCTGCAAACCGATCAAGTTGGACACGGTCCAAGTCCCACACGGGTCTCACAGTCTTAATCCCCATTTACGCGGGAGGCAACTAAGGCTCAGAGAAGGGAAGCGACTTGCCCAAGGTCACACAGCAGCAAGTGGTGGATCAGGGATTAGAATCCAAGCCCTTCTGACTCCCAGGCCCGTGCTGTATCCATTAGGCCATGCTGCTTCTTGAGTGACTGACTGATGTTTGGCTTTTGATTTCCCTTGCTTTGATCCCCTGTGGACGCCAAGCTCTGCAGGCCTCTCATGGATGCCTACATTAGGACTGAACTCTTCCTTGGTGTCTTCCCAGAGTTCCAGTCTGCTCTCGGCCAATGGGAAAACCCTCTCCTGTCTCTTCCATTACTCCTCTGAGTCAACTGGGAAATGAGCTTGGGGCAAATACTATTAGATCAAATGTGAATTCTCCAGAGAGACTTCAATAACAGAGTAGGACAGGTAGTCTGAAATTGAAAAGCGCTCAGCAAGTTGTGAAGAATGACAGCAGAAGAATCTCATTTAATTTGATGGAGCCATGAATATTTAAAGTTTTATAAAGAAATCGAGGAAGGCAATCAGCCTCATTCAGGCATGGGCTCTGGGGAGTTGAGGCGCCTCTCCCCCTGAGTTTTTCATGCCGGATTGGGAGGTGGGGCACTCGGGGGATTGTGAGGAATATTCTGCGATCTCTTTATTCTCTGTATTCAGGAAAAACAGCTTACACATGTGGTTCAAGAAGGGGAAAAAAAACTTCAGATAATTATCACAATATGCTGACACCCGAAACGGTTTCGTTCTTTAAATTGAATTTCTAATATCATCGCTCTGGAGATTATAATATTGAGACACGAATCCGTGGCAAGTGATTCAGTCACTGTACATATCATGTGATAAAGGCACCTGCCACTAGAATGGAAGAGAGCATAAATCTCCTCCTATGTGCCCAGAATGCTAGCTGGTGGTGATGTCAATTAGAGAGGCAACCTAACTCCTCAGCCTTCTCCCAATTAATCAATCATATTTATTGAGCACTTATCATATGCAGATCACAGTACTAAGTGCTTGGGAGAATACATTATAACAGAATTAGCAGACAATTCCCTTCCCCACAATGAGCTTACAGTCTAGAGAGGGTGATAAATAATTTAGAATATATAATTTAAAGATTCGTACATGTGTGCTAATTGCCCAGTGAGCCAGGAAGAGAGGTTACATAGAAGCCCAGTGGCTTATTGTGTGCAACCAATCACAGCCTCAACCCACATTCTCTAAGATAAAAGTACTGTATGACCTGGGTCAATTCACTTCACTTCTCTGTGCCTCAGTTACCTCAGCTGTAAAATGAAGATTGAAGCTGTGAGCCCCATGTGGGACATGGACTGTGTCCAATCTGATTATTTTGTATCTATCCCAGCACTTAGTACAGTGCTTCATACATAGTAAGCACCATTAAAAAAAAAAAAGAACAGCTGAACTAGAAACCACTAAATTCCAGGGAAACGACGATGCTGGGATTTTAGACTAGGCCTGGGGAGTTTGGATCCAAAAGCCCATTATCCTGTCTAGGTGCAGAGAGCTTGGCAGGGAAGAGAACAGAACTGGCTAGCAAAACTTCAAGAGAAAAAAGATTTAAACAAAGAGCCCTGAGAATGGAAAGCAAATTGGGTTTAAAAAACAAACTCATAACTGTAGGTGTTATTAGTCATTCCGTTACAGAATTTGAGAATATGTATGCACGCTAATTCAATTTTAACTCAGATTGCAGTTCATACAGTATTACGATGGCTAGGGATATAAAACTGTGGAAGCAACGATCTAGCTTGCCATGGGCTCTTTATCTTCCTTCATCTTCCTTCCTGCCTCTGTTGTTATCATAAGCCATTAGAAAACATGTCATAGGATTCTAATAGAAGCTTGTGATCTCGGTTGTGACAGGAAAATTTCCTCCCTTCAGGGAGCTTTGCGTCTAATGGGATTTTGGCAAGATAGAGAAGCAGCATGGCCTAGTGGAAAGAGCATGGGCCTGCGAGTCAGAGGACTTGGATCCTAATAATAATAAGAATAATGATTATAGTATTTGTTAAGCGCTTACTGTGTGCCAGGCACTGTACTAAGCTCTGGGGTGGCTACAAGCAAATTGGATTGGACACAGTCCATAGCCGGCATAAGGCTCACAGTCTGATTCCCCATTTTCCAGATGAGGTAACTGAGGCACAGAGAAGTGAGGTGACTTGCCTAAGGTCACACAGCAGACAAGTGTTGGAGCCAGGATTAGAATCCATGACCTTTTTTTATAGCATTTATTAAGCGCTTACTATGTGCAAAGCACTGTTCTAAATGCTGGGAAGGTTACAAGGTGAACAGGTTGTCCCACAGGGGGCTCACAGTCTTAATCCCCATTTTACAGATAACTGAGGCACAGAGAAGTTAAGTGACTTGCCCAAGTCACACAGCTTACAACTGGCGGAGCTGACCTCTGACTCCAAAGCCCATGCTCTTTCCACTGAGCCACGCTGCTTCCAGGCCCATGCCCTATCTGCTTTGCCATGCTGCTTCTACTAATATTGGCTCCACCACTTGTTTGCTGTGAATCCTCGGACAAGTCTATACCAGTTACCTCAGATGTAAAATGGGGATTAAGACAGAGAGCCCCATGTGGGACAGTTCCTGGCACATACTAAGCGCTTAACAAATACCATAAAAAAGTCAATTCAACTCTACAGAGATAAAATTATTACAGGTATGAACTGAAGGTCCTGGGAGGGTCACAGATTGCATTGACAGGTTGGGAAATTGGAAATTAATTAATTCATTCATATTTATTGAGTGCTTACTGTGTGCAGAGCATTGTACTAAGCACTTGGGAAGTTCAAGTCGGCAACACATAGAGACGGTCCCTACCCAACAACGGGCTCACAGTCTAGAAAGAAATGAGGGGGGCCGAACCTGGGAAATATTTTCTGTGAAAGATGGTCTTGAGCTGTTACTTTTAAGAGGGGGAAAGATATGATATCAGGAAACTGGAGGAAAGCTGTTCTATCCATAAGGGATAGTGCAGATGGGGATTGAGTCGGCCCCTCATGGGACAGGGACTGTGTCCAACCCAATTTGCTTGTATCCACCCCAGCACATCGTACAGTGCCTGGCACATAGAAAGCGCTTAACAAATATCATTATTATTATTAAGAGGGAGAGGGAGAGAGATCATCCAAGTACTTATTCTATCCCACCTTGATTACTACATCTGCCCCCTCACTGACCTCCCTGCCTCCTCGCTCTCCCTTCTCTAGTCCATCCTTCACTCTGCCACCTGGGTCATTTTTCTATAAAATCATACAGTACACCTCTCCATTCCTCAAAAACCACTCCAGCGGTTGCACATCCATCTCTGCATCAAGAAGAGAGTCCTCCCCATTGTCTCTAAGGTAATCAATCAGGTCTACCCCGCCTACCTTACTTCCCTTCTCTCCCACTACCACCCAGGCTGCACACTTCACTCTTTCAATGTCAATTTACTCCACCCTACCTCAATCTCATCTATCTTCCTCACACCCTCCCTCCTGCCTGTAATGCCCTCCCTCTTCACATCTGGCAGACCACTACCCTATCCATCTTCAAAGCCCTTCTAAAATCACATCTACTCCGGGAAGCCTTCCCTGATTAATCACATCTGCCCACCCTATTGCCGCTCATTACTGCCACTTCAACACTTCCTTGTCATCTATGCACTTGAGTCTTATTTTTTTTTAATGGTATTTGTTAAGCACTTACTAAGTCAAACACTGTTCTAAACGTTGGGGTAGGTACAAGTTAATTAGGGTAGACATGGTCCCTGACCCACATGGGGCTCAGTCTAAGTAGGAGGGAGAACACCTATCCCCATTTTATAGCTGAGGAAATTGAGGCACAGAGAAGTGAAGTGAGTGAAGGCAAGTCATTTAACTTCCCTGTACCTCAGTTTTCTCATCTGTAAAATGGGGAGTCAATGCCTGTTTTACTGTCTACTTAGACTGTGAGTCCCGTGTGGGACAGGGACTGTGTGAACTGATTAACTTGTATCTTCCCTTGCAATCAGTTCATTGTTTAGCGCATAGTAAGTGCTTAACATGTCTACCAACTCTGTTTTATTGTACTCTTCCAAGTGCCCAGTACAGTGTTCTGTGCACAGTAAGTGCTCCAATGTATGATTAATTGATCGATTAACCAATATAATAATATTGATAGTAAAACTAAAATGGGGGAAAAGAGATGCTAATAGAAGCTGGTTGAAAGGCTACATGAAATCTTTTTCCCGCACCTAAACTACACTGATGAAGAGAAATTAGAAAGAGAAGGTGAAAAATAGATTCTCCTACTGCAGCCAGATGCTGTAGAAACCTTCAAATCCTCCTGCAAGTTAAAGGTTCATGATGCTATTATACTACATGTTGAAGCAATAGAAAATGATGGTAAGCCCTTTCCCAAAACCAAGCTCATATGCTGAGCCAGGCAGCCCCTGGATCAAAGAGAAAATGAAGGAAGATGAATTTTCAGAAGAGACTTTGCTCTGAGTAGCCAGTATTTCCTACTAGATAATCAGATAATCAAGACAGAGAACCAAGCAGAGGAATATAGCTTGCCAGCAAAAGGAAAGGAGGAAATATTTTGTAGAAATAAGACAGAAAAATAAACTCTTTAGGTTTTCAGACAGCTAATCTGGTTCTTTCTTTAGTCCTTGAGTTGAGACCAAAGTAGAGGAAGAATGATATTTGTGGTCTTTGTCCTACATGCTAGGCAATGTATATATGTTTGTACATATTTATTACTCTATTTATTATTTATTTTACTTGTACATATCTATTCTATTTTATTTTGTTAATATGTTTGCTTTTGTTCTCTGTCTCCCCCTTCTAGACTGTGAGCCCACTGTTGGGTAGGGACTGTCTCTATATGTTGCCAACTTGTACTTCCCAAGCGCTTAGTACAGTGCTCTGCACACAGTAAGTGCTCAATAAATATGATTGATTGAGTAGACACAATGCAATCAAATTAGACACAGTTCCTGTCCTATGCAGGGCTCACAGTCTAAACGGGAGGAAGAACAGGAATTTAATCCGCATTTTACAGATGAGGAACCTGAGGCACATAGCACTTAAGTGACTTGTCCTTGGTCACCCAGCAGGCGAGTGGTGTAGTCAGGATGAGAGATAGGAGGAGAACCAGGAGAGGACAGAGTCAGTAAAGCTGTGTGTGTTGGGGGGGGGCGGGGGTGTGTGGGTGTGAGTGATATATTGTTGGGTTCCTCTAGCTCCTCTCTCAACTGGGAGTTCCTTAAAGCCAAGGGAAAGAAGATTGAGCTCCTCTCAGTGCCTCAAAGCCCTCTGGGTTTTTCCTTTCCTGGAAATGGGGCAGGTTTCAGGAGTCCATCACCTGAAGACAAAAGATCACCCCAAATTCACATGACTACCCTTCGACTCTTCAAATTAGTTCCTCACCAGACAAGTAGAACAAGAGGACTCCACTTCTAGATAGATTAGAAAGGGTCTGGCTAGCTACTCTTCTTACCCCCTTTCTACTCTTTGATAGTTTACAAAAGACGGGCTTAAGCACAAAATATCCTGGTAAGACTATAACTGGATTCAATACATACATGTATATATACTTAATGGTATTTGTTAAGCCCTTACTATGTGGCAGGCACAGTACTAAGATCTAGGGTAGTTAGAAGCTAATCAGGTTGGACACAGTTCTTGTTCCACATGGGGCTCACAGTCTTAATCCCCATTTTACAGTTGAAGTAACTGAGGTACAGAAAAGTGAAGTAACTTGCCCAAAGTAACAAAATAGGCAAGTGGCAAAGCCAGGATTAGAACTCAGGCCCTTCTGACTCCCAGGCCTGTGCTCTATCCACTAGGCCCTCATTCTCAAATCCTTCCCAAATCTCAACTATTAAGTGCACATTAGTAGTTAGCATTTCTTGGTCATGGTAACAACTTGAAGCAGACACAAGATTAGGATGGCCTAGCCCTAGCCTTTAGACAGTTCCTAAAAGGGTTGATAAAAAGATTCTCCATAGGCATTAATCGGTTCATCTGGCTTGCTCTACTGCTGAGTTAATGGATCAGTGTTTGGACAAACCAGGCGGAAAGGCAGGAGGAAAAGTTTGGTCTAATGACCAAAACCACGGAGGGAGAGGAAGGGAGAATTCTAGAGATGGGATGAAAGAAGCAACTGAATATGAAGATTGAAAGAAGGGATAGCCCCCAGTCTGCACCTGGGAAACCACTCTCAGAACTAAAGATTTACACTGATTGATTGATCAATTGTCAACCCACAGCTGATTCTTTTTTTTCTTTACGGTATTTGTTTAGAGCTTACAATGTATCAAACACTGTACTAAATGCTGGGGGAGACACAAGTGAATTTGGAAAGACACAGTCCCTGTTCCCCATGGGGCTCACAGGATAAGTAGGGATTTACAATCTAGATACTTCCAGAGCTCTGCTACCTGAGTGTCACACTATTGCAGATGAGCGATCAAAAATTTTGGCACACACTAGAGGACTGCTCAGTGTTCTTTGGATCTCTGTACTCAGGGCTGCTGAGTGTAATAAAAAGTGGTAGCACAAAGTGTCTAAAATAGCACTTAGAAGTGCATTAACTGAAAAAAAGGGTGATTTTCGGTACAATCCTATAAAAACACCCTGGTCCTAAAGAGGTGTGGATATCACAACATCAGAGCAATTTAAACAAACCAACTTTAAAATCCAAACCTACCCATCTCTCCAGAAAAGGGAAGCAATGTTTCTGGTGTTATAAAGAAAACTAAATCAGTTCAGGCCCAATGTCTTTCCTATCAGTCCGATCTTCTCGTCTTGTTGTGTGCTTTGTTTTTTCCCCACTTCTAGACTATGAGCCCGTTGTGGGAAGGGATTTTCTGTCTTTGTTGCTGAATTGTACTTTCCAAGCGCTTAGTACAGTGCCCTGCACACAGTGAGCTCTCAATAAATACGATTGAATAAATGAATGAATACTTTGGCTCTTCTGACCAGCTCATCTGGAACTTGGGAGGTTGGGTTGTTCTGAACTTTAAGATGTTGCTTAGAGATAGACTCTTTAACTGGTTGGCACCAACATTTCCTGGTTTAGGATACTCCTTTCCATCATCAATCAATCAATAAATGAATCATACTTACTGAGCGCTTACTGAGTGAAGAGCACTGTACTAAGCTCTTGGTAGAGTACAATACAACACACACATTCCCTGCCCACAGTGAGCATCAGTGGTATTAAGCTTGTACTATGTGCAGAACACTGTACTAAGAGTTTGGGAGTGTATAATACAACAGAGTTGTATTGTAACTAAGCACTTGGGAGAGTACAATACAACAATAGACACATTTCCTGCTCACAATGAGCTTCCAATCTAGAGCAGGGGGAGACAGGCATTAATATAAATGAATTACAGATATGTACATAAGTGCTGTGGGGCTGGGACAGGGGAATAACAAAGGGAGCAAGTCAGAAGGGCGCAGAAGGGAGTAGGAGAAGAGGAAAGGGGAGGCTTAGTCAGGGAAAGTCTCTGGGGGGGATATGTGCCTTCAATAAGGCTTTGAAGGAGGGGAAAGTAACTGTTTGATTTGAGGTGGGAGGGCATTCCAGACCAGAGGGAGGACGTGGACAAGGGATCAGTGGTGAGATAGGTGAAATCGAGGCACAGTGAGGTTAGCATTAGAGGAGCGAAATGTATGGGCTGGATTGTAGTAGGAGAGAAACAAGCTGAGGTGGGAGGGGGCAAGGTAATGGACTGCTTTAAAGTCAATAGTAAGAAGTTTTTGTTTATTGCGGAGGTATATTGGCAACCATTGGAGTTTTTTGAGGAGTCGGGTGACATGTCCTGAAAGTTTTTGTAGAAAAATGAACCGGGCAGCAGAGTAAAGGAGGCTGGGAGCTCAGTAAGAAGGCTAATGCAGTAATCCAGGAGGGATAGGATGAGTGATTGTATTAACTTGGTAGCAGTTTGGATGGAGAGGAAAGAGTGGATTTTAGCAATGTTGTGAAAGTGGACTGACGGGATTTAGTGATGGACTGAACTCGTGGGTTGAATGAGAGAGAGGAGTCAAGGATAACACCAAGGTTACAGGCTTGTGAGACAGGAAGGCTTGGTGAGGCCATCTACAGTGATGGGAAAGTCAGGGGGAGGATGGGGTTTAGGGGGAAGATAAGCATTCAAAGGCAGGAAGGTTTTGGGGGAGTGGGGAGACATGCACATAATGATGTTTTAGAAAAAATTATCTGGGCAGCAGAGTTGAGTGTGGAATGGAGAGGGGCAGTGTTCAGAGGCGGGGAGATTTGTGAGACTGATGTGACAGTCGAATGAGGATAAGACAAGTACTTCAACCAGCCTGCCGGCAGGTTGGATAGAAAGGAAGCGGCGGATTCTGGAGATATGATGAAAGAAATGATTGAACATGAGGACTGAAAGAAGCGATGGCAACCAGTCTGTATTTGGAAAACAGCTCTCAAAATCAGATTTATATTAATTGATTGAATGATCAATTGGTGACCCAAAGCTGAATTCCTTTATGCTATTTGTTAAGCACTTAGAATCTGTCAAACATTGTTCTAAGCACTGGGGAAGATACAAGTGAATTAAGTAGGACACAGTCCCTGTCCACTTGGGACTTAGAGTATAAGTATATCCAGCATTCTTTTACCTGAGTGGCACACTATTGCAGGTGAGCTAGCAAAAAGCTGACAGAAGGCTTTGGCATTTATCCAATTCTCTCTCTGATTTCTGCAGTAACCATAGTGGTTTCTGTTAAGCCCTTACTATGTGCCAAGCACTTTATTGAGTGCTAGGGTAAATAGAAGATAACCAGGTCCCACATGGGGCTCACAATCTAAATAGGAGGGAGAGCAAGTATTGAATCCTCATTTTGCAGGTGAGGGAACTGAGGCATAGAGAAGTGAAGCGATTTACTGGCTACCAACCAACCTACGCATCAGGCAAAAACTTCTCACTCTCAGCTTCAAGGCTCTCCATCACCTCGCCCCCTCCTACCTCACCTCCCTTCTTTCCTTTTACAGCCCAGCCCGCACCCTCTGCTCCTCTGCCGCTAACCTCCTCACTGTGCCTCATTCTCGCCTGTCCCACTGTCGACCCCCGGCCCACGTCCTCCCCCTGGCCTGGAATGCCCTCCCTCCGCACATCCGCCAAGCTAGCTCTTGTCCTCCCTTCAAAGCCCTACTGAGAGCTCACCTCCTCCAGGAGGCCTTACCAGACTGAACCCCCTCCTTCCTCTCCCCTTCCCCATCCCCCCTGCCCTACCTCCTTTCCCTCCCCACAGCACCTTTATATATGTTTGTACAGATTTATTACTCTATTCATTTTACTTGTACATATTTACTATTCTATTTATTTTCTTTTGTTAGTATGTTTTGTTTTGTTGTCTGTCTCCCCCTTCTAGACTGTGAGCCCGCTGTTGGGTAGGGACCATCTCTATATGTTGCCAACTTGTACTTCCCAAACCTTAATACAGTGCTCTGCACACAGTAAACACTCAGTAAATACGATTGAATGAATGAATGAATTTGCCCAAGGTCACACAGCAGACAAGTAGCAGAATCAGGATTAGAACCCAGGGCTTCTGGCTCCCAGAGCCAGGCCCACTAGACCACACTGCTTCCCTTGTCTCAAGAAAACTACGGACTCTCTCTGGACTTTGATAATCAGTTGAGTAATCAATTGTGTCTACTGAGTGTTTACTGTGCTTAGAGCACTGTACTAAGCATTTGGAAAAGTACAGTATAACAATAGACACCTGTCCACAATCTGCCCACATCCTTCCTCTGGCCTGGAACTAGCTCCCTCCCTCCTCAAATCAGAAAGATAATTGCTCTCCCCCACTTCATAGCCTTACTGAAGGCACACCTCCTCCAAGAAGCCTTCCTTAACTAAGCCCTCCTCTCCTCTTCTCTCACTTCCTTCTGCATCGCCCTGACTTGCTCCCTTGATTCATCCTCCCTCCCAGACCCACAGCACATATGTACAGATCTGTAATTTATTTATTTATTCATTTATTTATTTATGTATTTATGTCTGTCTCCCCCTCTAAACTGTGAGCCCATTGTGGGCAGGGGATATGTCTGCTTGTTGTTGTGTTTTACTCTCCCAAGAGCTTAGTACAGTGAGCACACAGTAAGTGCTCAATAAATTCAACAGACTGGATGAATGAACATTCCCTGCCCACAGTGAGTTAAAAAAGGAATAATCTGGGGGAGTTCTCCCAGCAAACATGTTTGCCAACATAGGGCAGGAATGTATGTAGAATCTGCATATTGCATCATCATCATCATAGCATTTGTTAAGAGGTTACTGTGTCCCAAGCACTGTTCTAAGCGCTGGGGTAGATGCAAGGTAATCAGGTTGTCCCACGTGGGGCTCACAGTCTTAATCCCCATTTTACAGATGAGGTAAGTGAGGCATAGAGAAGTGAAGTGACTTGCCCAAAGTCACACAACAGGCAAGCAGCAGAGCTGGGATTAGAACCCACGACCTCTGACTCCCAAGCCCGGGCTCTTTCCAGTAAGCCACACCATACCTAAAGTAAGTAACCCCAACTTTCTGCAGCTCATGCATTGGCCCAGAAAACAGGGGAACTGCTCAACCAAATCTGTCTCTCCATCACAAGTTTTCTTTGCTGAGTGCAGGTTTCTTTGACTCTGGCTCTAGCCTTTCTGATCCATCAATCGGTCATTTATTGAACACTTACTATAATAATAATAATGTTGGTATTTGTTAAATGCTTACTATGTCCAAGCACTGTTCTAAGCACTGTGGGGAATACAAGGTAATCAAGGTTGTCCCAAGTGGGGCTCACAGTCTTAATCCCCACTTTACAGATGAGGTAACTGAGGCACAGAGAAGTTAAATGACTTGCCCAAAGTCACACAGCTGACAAGTGGTGGAGCCGGGATTAGAACCCATGACCTCGGATTCCCAAACCTGGGCTCTTGCCACTGAGCCACGCTGCTTCTCTATGTGCAGAGCACTGTACTAAGCACTTAGGAGAGTATGATGATCTAGGGTAGCCAGCACAGCATGGATTCGGGAAGTCTGTCATTCATTTAATCGTATTCATTGAGCGCTTCCTGTGTGCCGAACACTGTACCAAGTGCTTGGGAGAGTACAATATAATAGTATAACAGAGTTGATAGTCACGTTCCCTGCCCACAAGTAGTTACAGTGTAGGGGGGAGACAGACATTAATATATATAAATAAATTACGCATAAGTACATAAATGCTGTGGGGATGGGAGGAGAGATGAATAAAGGGAGCAAGTCAGGGTGATACAGAAGGGAGTGGGAGAAGAGGAAAGGAGGGCTTAGGGAAGGCCTCTTGGAGAAGATGTGCCTTCAATAATAATAATAATAATGATGGCATTTGTTAAGCACTTACTATGTGCAAAGCACTGTTCTAAGCACTGGGAAGGTTACAAGGTGATGAGGCTGTCCCACGGGGGGCTCACGGTGTTCATCCCCATTTTACAGATGAGGGAACTGAGGCCCAGAGGAGTTAAGTGACTTGCCCAAAGTCACACAGCTGACAAGTGGCAGGGGGGGATTTGAACCCATGACCTCTGACTCCAAAGCCTGTGCTCTTTCCACTGTGCCATGCTGCTTCTCAAGGCTTTGATGAGAGATATGCAGAGGGTGTGTTTTAATGCACATAAGGGTAAGGTTGGAATTTACGATGTGCCTACTTTGTGTCAAACACTGTACTTGGGACTGGGAAAAAAAATACTCGGGTGAGAATTCGACCCTGGGTCCATAAGGGATTTAGAATCAAAAAGTAGGAGGACAGGAAAGGGGTTTTGGGAAGCTAGGGAAGCTGTCCCTGATGGTCAGGATGGCAGGAAGTGCATCTACCACCTCTATTACATTGTACTCACCCAAGCATTTAGTACAGAGCTCTGCACATAGTTGGAGCTCAATAAATACCACTGATTGATTGGTCATATATTATAAATTATTTCTTTATATGAATGTCTCCCCCTCTAGACTGTAAGCATGTTGTGGGTAGGCAATGTGTCTATCAACTCTGTTATACTGTAATAATAATAACAATTATGGTATTTATTAAGTGCTTACTATGTGCCAGGCACTGTATTAAGCACTGGGGTGGATACAAGTAAACCGGGTTGGACATAGTCCCTGTCCCACGTGAGGCTTAGTCTCAATCTCCATTTTACAGGTGAGGTAACTGAGGCACAGAGAAATGAAGTGTCTTGCCCAAGGTCACACAGCAGACAAGTGGTGGAGACAGGATTAGAACTCATGACCTTCTGACTCCCAGTCCTGGGCTCTAGCCACTACACCATGCTGCTTCTTGTGCCAAACACTCAGTACAGTGCTCTTATCACAGTTGTCCCTCAATTCATTCAATCGTATTTATTGAGCGCTTACT
Organism: Tachyglossus aculeatus; assembly: GCF_015852505.1. Taxonomy (NCBI): domain Eukaryota; kingdom Metazoa; phylum Chordata; class Mammalia; order Monotremata; family Tachyglossidae; genus Tachyglossus; species Tachyglossus aculeatus. Next base: position 18,730,522 of record NC_052084.1, on the reverse strand, counting down.
GTGTGCAGAGCACAGTACTAAGCGCTTGCAATAAATACCATTGATTGACTAATTCTATACTATCAGTTATTTATTTACATTAATGTCTGTCTCCCCCTCTAGACTGTAAGATCTGTGTGTTCAGGAAACATGTCTACCAATTGTGTTAAATTATATCTAGACTGCTAAGCCACACTGCTTCTCTCAAGCGCTGAGTACAGAGCTCTGCGCACAGTCAGTGCTCAGTAAATACCATTGATTGACTAATTCCATATTATAAATTAAAGAGCCCGGGCTTGGGAGTCAGAGGTCATGGGTTCTAATCCCGGCTCTGCCACATGTCTGCTGTGTGACCTTGGGCAAGTCACTTAACTTCTCTGAGCCTCAGTTACCTCATCTGTAAAATGGGGATTAAGACTGTGAGCCCCCCGTGGGACAACCTGATCACCTTGTATCCCCCCAGCACTTAGAACAGTGCTTTGCTCATAGTAAGCGCTTAACAAATGCCATCATTAATTAATTAATTAATCTGTCTCCCCCTTTAGACTGTAGTCTCGGTGTGGTCAGCTCTGTTATATGGTACACTCCCAAGAGCTCAGAACACAGGCAGCGCTTAATAAATACCACCGAATGCTGGATTAAAGGATCGACACCGGGATAGATCTAGCACTGGTCAAGCCTTTGGTGTGCAGGTTGTTCATGCCCAGGTAGGTGGGCCTGGGAAGGGAGTCTCACCTGGACTTTTCCCTCCTCCTCCTCTGGGACTCTGTAAGTAGCTGGGTGATGCGGTTTAGGAGGCTGTCATTATGCAATAGCTTCTGAGTCCAGCACTCCTCTTCCACGTATAGGCTGCAGCGGCCTTTTCTTGTCGATCAGACCTCTCTCCTCTCCCCTCCACCCACCACCACCTCCTCACCTCCCTTTCCCCCTCCTCACCTCCTAGCCCCTATCTCCCCTCTCACCCACTCCCTGCCCCTTATTTGTCCTCTGGTTGCTCTCCTCCTTTTCCACAAAGATTGTGATTTTCCTAGGAGTGAGTCGCAGCCAGGCACAGCCCCTGCTGAAGAGACTGGAGAATTCTCCAGCTGCCTGGACCGCCCCCTCCCCCCTTTTCCTATCTCCCCCACTCCCCCAAATCATTCTTATTCCCACCCTGGCACACTGCTGTCTTTCAAGCAATGCGGGTTCTGCCACCTAGAGCACTTTGTGAGATGGCTTCAGACGTCTGCTTTCCTTGTCGGGTGCTTTTCTGGAGGAGTGTCTGAGCGCCTGTCTGGGCTTTGTGTGTCTGTGTGCGATTGCGGGTCTTGCGTGGGTTTGTGTGTCTGCGTGTGCTCGTGGGTCTGCATGCGCTTGTGTGTCTGTGCACGTGTGTGCATCTCTCCCTTACACATACGCGTGCGCGCGCACACACACACACACACACACACACACACACATGCCACGCAGCTTGCTCATGTGGATTTGAAGACTTGCGAATCCCGAAATGTCCTCGGCTTTGGGGGATGCAAGAAATCCAGAAGGCGTCTTCCTTGCCTGACCAGCCGGAATTTTTTTTTTCCCCCACAAAATAGAAAAGGACAAATTCTCTATTTTCTTTTTCTTCTTCTTTTTTTTTTTTAAAAAAAAAACCGTGGATATAACGGAATAAGTCATCTCCGGGATTCCCTCGCTCGGACTTAGGAGGCTGAACCGGTCTGCCAGTGATTCGAGCCTGTGTTTGCCTGAGCTGAAGCGGTTTTATTATTATTATTATTTTCTGACTCCATCTCGGCGAGGAAGGATGTCCGGCAGAGGAGAAGGGGGCTGAGAGCCTGGAGGAGATGATTGTGCTGAATGGGGGCTAAATGATGCTTTTGCCAGGTAAGAGACTAGGGTTGCCCACTTGGGCGATGAGATGGCTGGGATTGGATGCTCCAGATGGAGATTTGGGGGGCTCGGAAGGGAATCCATAACTTTTGTCCCTGAATCCTTGGGGCTGGACGAACCTGGGGGTCCCCCTCATCTACTCAAGTTTTCTCCCCTTGGCTAGTCAAGGGGCAGTGAGATCCGTTGCTGAGGGGGCTAGGTAATTGTTGGACAATTTAGGGGGGTGAATCTGGAGAAATCAGGACAACTTCGCAAGACCCGTCTTTTCTGTTGCGATCCCAAACCTTCCAGAGAAAAGATCTGTCTAAGCAGCATATACAGGAAAAAAAATGCCTAAATGTGGAAGGGTTGGGGAGAGGAAATGTGGGGGGAAGGAGCCTGGAAAACCGGCTCCCTTAATTCCCGGAGGGGAAGGAAAGAGCAGGGAGGGGGGACAGCAGAGAAAAAGTGCTGGCGCAGACAAGAGAGAACTCCCACGGGTGCATTGCACCCCCAATTCAGTCGTATTTATTGAGCGCTTACCATGTGCCAATGCACCCCAAAGCCACATACACCCCAGAGCCACAGCTGGCCAGCAGGGCATTTGAGTGTGGCACAGAGTGGCATGATGAAGCAAGATGGAATTTGCCTTTCCTCTGCTCTTCCTTCCCCTCCTCTCTCTCTCTCTCTGCTCACCCAGACCAGAATAAGGATGCTGAGGAGCAGAGCCAATTCCCTAGTCCAGCCCAGCCCACGCCAAAAGCCCACGCCCGGGGCTGGCACTGCCACTTCATTCCCGACCCGGGCCCCGGACTGAGGAAATGTCATAGGGAGGGAGAGGAAAAAGGGATGGAGAGGAGCCAGGAGGGAGGAGGAGAGAGGGAGGGGAGAGAGGAAAGGAGGGAGGAGGATAAAGGGAGAGGGAGGGGAGAGAGGGAGAGGAAAAAGGATGGAGAGAGGCAAGGGGGGAGGAGGAGAAAGAAAGAGAGGGGAAGAGGAAGAGAAAAGAGAAGGATGAGGGACAGGGAGAGAAAAAAAGAGAGGTGAGGAGGCTGGTTGGGGGAAGGGGGTGGGGGTGGTCTGGGGGGGAAAGAAAGTCCTTGGGGAGGGGGACTGAGGAGGGGGGATCTCTGCCGGGCCTTGGAGGGGAGGGTCCGCAGGGACAGAAGGGAGAAGAGGTGAGGGGAAGAGGCTGGGGGAGAGAGAGGGGATGGGGGAGGGCCGGAGGGGCAAAACATTACTTTGCAGAAGGCCGGGCAGACCTCAAAGCCGGGTGGAGAAGGTGGAGGTCGCCCCTCTGCAACAGGCAGAGAATGGACCCAGCCGGCCCTCCTGTTGGGGGTGGAGAGTGGACCAAGCCGATCCTCGGTCCTCCTGCTTCATGCAGAGAGCGCTGTGTGTGGAGAGCGGACCCAGCTGGCCCACTGTTTTGTGCAGAGAATGGACCGAGCCCACCCTCTTGCTGTGTGTGGAGAGTGGCCTGAGCTAGTCCTCCTGTGTTCAAAGAGCGGACTGAGCTAGCCCGCTGCTGTGTGTGGAGAGTGGAAGGAGGTGGTCTTCCTGCTCTGTGCAGAGAGCAAACCCTGCAGTGTGTGCAGACTGGGGCCTGCTTCCCTCCTTGGGCTGCCGCGCCATTCCCCACCCTCTCCATGCTTCTGTAGTCAATGGGGCTTTTCTCTTTCCTGGCAGGACAGAGACCAGATCCACTGCATTTTTGTTAGTGCTGTTCGTTAATCGTTTACTATTTGCCAGGCACTGTACTGAGCGCTGTGGTAGATACAACCAAAACAGGTTGGACACAGCCCATGTCCCACATGGGGCTCACAGTCTTAATCCTTATCCCTCTCTTCCTCCCAAAGGGACTGTCCTGCTTTGGAAGGGCCCGCCTGCAGCCCCCTCCCCCCCACTTTTTTTTGTTTAATAATAAGAATAATGATGGCATTTATTAAGCACTTACTATGTGCAAAGCACTGTTCTAAGCACTGGGGAGGTTACAAGGTGATCAGGTTGTCCCGTAGGGGTCTCACAGTCAACCCCATTTTACAGATGAAGTAACTGAGGCACAGAGAAGTTAAGTGACTTGCCCAAAGTCACACAGCTGACAATTTGGCAGAGCCGGAATTTGAACCCATGACCTCTGACTCCAGAGTCCGTGCTCTTTTCCACTGAGCCACGCTGCTTCTCTACGGTATTTCTTATGCCCTTACTATGTACCAGGCACTGTATTGAGTGCTGGGTAAGATTCAAGCACTTAGTACAGTGCTCTGCACACAGTAAGCATTCAGTAAATACAATTGAATGAATGAATACAAGATAATCAGGTTGGTTACAGTCCATGTCTCACATGGGGCTGCCAGGCTTAATCTCCATTTTACAGATGAGATAACCGGGACACAGAGAAGTGAAATGACTTGTCCAAGGCCACACAGCAGACAACTTGGGGAGCTGGAATTAGAATCCAGGTCCTTCTGATCCCAGACCTGTGCTCTATCCACTAGGCTGTGCTTGCTTCTCTCTCTTTCCCCTGGAGCAGCCCAGCTCAAAAAGCACTGTACTAAGTGCTTGGGAGAGTACAATATAACAATAAGCAGGCATGTTCCCTGCCCAAAACGAGGTTACAGTCCAGAGACGAGCTTACAGTCTAGAGCACTCTTGGGTCTGGGGAAACCAGGTGATGGGAGAACCCAAGTTCTGACCTCTAACCCTATTCTTACAAATCCAGACTCCCTTCTGCGTCCCCCTTGCACATGGATTTGCTCCCTTTATTCATCCCTCCCTCAGCTCCAAAGCACTTACATGCATATCTCTAATCTTTTTATTTACATTAATGTCTGTCTTCCCATCTAGATTTTGAGCTCATTGTTGACAGGGAATGTGCCTATTTATAGTTATGTTGTACTCTCCAAAGCAGTTAGTACAATACTCTGCACACAGTAGCACTCAGTAGTAAAATTGATTGACTGATACAGACCCCAGCCTGACTGACAACTCTGTTATATTGTAATATAACAGAGCTTCCTGTTATAAGGGAAATATATGTTATATGTTATAAGGGAATGTAGGGCTTTCCCTTCAAAGCCCTACTGAGAGCTCACCTCCTCCAGGAGGCCTTCCCAGACTGAGCCCTATCCTTCCTCTCCCCGTTCTTCCCCTCCCCATCCCCCCACCTTACCTCCTTCCCCTCCCCACAGCACCTATATGTATGTATATATGTTTGTACGTATTTATTACTCCATTTTATTTGTACATATTTATTCTATTTATTTTATTTTGTTAATATGTTTTGTTTTGTTCTCTGTCTCCCTCTTCTAGACTGTGAGCCCGCTATTGTGTAGGGACCGTCTCTATATGTTGCCAACTTGTACTTCCCAAGCGCTTAGTACAGTGCTCTGCACATAGTAAGTGCTCAATAAATATGATTGAATGAATGAATGAATATTTGTACTCTCCCAAGTGCTTAGTTCAGTGCTCTGCACACAATATGCGCTCAATACATTTGATTGATGGTTTGACTGCTGAGCAGAGAGAAACTGGAGTGATTTTTTTAAGGAAAGATCCTGGGATGGAGGTAAAAGTGATTCTGCCTGGAGATGAGGCCTTTGTGAGAAGAAGATAGAAGGAGGAGGGAGAGGGGGAGCCCCGTGTAGGACAGGGACTCTGTTCAACCTGGTTTGCTTATATCCACCCCAGTGTTTAGAACAGTGCCTGGCATATAGTAAGTGCTTAATAAATACCACAGTTATTATTATTATTATTATTGTTATTATTATTATTATTATTATTATTATGTATCTACCCAGTGCTTATGGAAGCAATAGTAAGCAACTTCCATATTTTTTTACCAAGACACCTCTATGGATATACATACCAGAACAACTACAGATATAGCAGAAGATTAGACGTTCTGGGGAAAATATGTCCACAGAGTCGCTGTGGATTGGAAATTACTTCAACGGCATTTGATGATGATGATGACCCGAGCTCTTAATACAGTGTTTGGCACCTCGCAAGCACTTAACAAGTATCATCGCAATTATTGCTGTTGAGTTATGAACATGGGAGGAGTCGACAGGCCCCTGGATCTTGCCTACTGGCTTTCCCTCTCTCTCCCCTCCTTCAGTTGCCACTCTGGGCCACCGTCTCCGAGAAACCTTCCTTGTTTGCTTCCTACTCACCATCCAACCTGTCAGCCCAATCCATGACCTCTGAGCACATTCCTGCTCTTTTCAAATCTATTTGTAGCTGTTTCTGCTGACTGTGTCCTGCCCTGTCACCAGTTTAGACTATCAACTCCCTAAGGGCAGGTTCTCTCAATCCCAGGGATTAATAATAATAATAATAATAGCGCTATTTGTTAAGTGCTTATTACGTACCAACTTGTACTTCCCAAGAGCTTAGTACAGTGCTCTGCACACAGTAAGCGCTCAAAAATACGATTGATAGATTGATGTGCCAGACATTATACTAAATCTGGAGTGAAGACAAGCAAATTGTGTTGGATACAGTCCCTACCCAACATGAGGCTCATGGTCTTAGTCCCCATTTTACAGACGAGGGAACTGAGGCCCAGAGAAGTGAAGGGACTTGTCCAAGGTCACACAGCAGACACTTGCCCGAGCCGGGATTAGAACCCAGGTCCTTCTGACTCCAAGGCCTGTGCTCTAATCAATAGACCACGCTGTTTCTCTTAAAACCTTTTAACTGTATTGGTTGGGAATTGAACTCTGTCTACTGCTTGGAAGGTAATTCATTCATTCAATTGTATTCATTGAGCTCTTACTGTGTGCAGAGCACTGTACTAAGCACTTGGGAAGTACAAGTTGGCAACAATAATAATGATGACATCTGTTAAGTGCTTACTATGTGCAAAGCACTATTCTAAGCACTGTTCTCAGGTAGCTGTACTAACCACTACACTACCAACTCCTCAGGCTTGTGTAGAGAGCTCTCTCCTTATGACCTTCCTAGGACTGATCTCTGTGGCTGAGTGATGCGTGAAGCTCAAAGGGCCATAGGACATGGCTGAGCAGTTGAATGGGCATAACCAGAAATTATTATGCTCATTTGGCTGGAAAAATATGAGATTATTCAGGCTCTTCAAATGATTTCGGGTTGAAATTTTAATGATAGTATTTGTTAAGCACTTACTATGTGCAAGGTACTGTACTAATCACTGGGGTGGACACAAGCAAATCGAGTTGGACGCAGTCCGATTTTAGAGTTGGGGGTTGGAAGGGCAAGTGAGATGTAGTGAGGACGAAGAGGAGGATGGAAGGCTTGGAGAAGGATGACAGGCTAGTAAACCCCCTTTTGCAGCTTTGCTTAGAGGAAAGAGCCCAGGCCTGGGACTCAGGGGACATGGGTTCTAATTCTGGTTTTGCCACTTGCCTGCAGGGTGGGCTTGGGCAAGCCACTTAACTTCTCTGTGCCTCAGTTCCCTCATCTACAAAATAATAATAATAATAATAATAATAATAATAATAGTATTTGTTAAGCACTTACTATGTGTAAAGCACTGTTCTAAGCACTGGGGGGGATACAAGGTGATCAGGTTGTCCCAAGTGGGGTTCACAGTCTTAATCCTCATTTCACAGATGAGGTCACGGAGGCTCAGAGAAGTGAAGTGACTTACCCAAGGTCACACAGCACACATGTGGCAGAGCCAGGATTAGAACCCATGACCTCTGACTCCCAAGCCCATGTTCTTTCCACTGAGCCACACTGCTTCCCAAAACCTATTCTCCCTCCTACTTGACTGTGTGCCCCACAAAGGACATGATTATCTTGGATATACCCCAGTGCTTAGTACAGTGCTTGGCATATCAATCAATCAATCAACCAATCGTATTGAGCACTTACTGTGTGCAGAGCACTGTACTAAGCACTTGGGAAGTACAAGTTGGCAACATATAGAGACAGTCCCTACCCAACAGTGGGCTCACAGTCTAAAAGGGGCTCACAGTTTAGGAAACACTTAACAAAAACCAATTCTTATTTTTAGTATTATCACTCTGTGCCAAGCACCGTATTAAGCGCTTGGGAGAGAACAATAGAGTTAGTAGATGTGAACTTATCTTCTCTCCCGCTGAATGTCAACCATTCTGGCTTTCACAAGAAACAACTGTTGATCAGTGGTTGGTAAGAGAGGAAGGGGCTTGATATGGGAGCAGTTACACAAAGGGAGGCCAAGGGGTTACAATACAGCGGGCAGAGAGGCTGGGTTGGTTGTTGGAACCTGACAGCTGGCTTTTGGGAGATCAGAATGGAGAGGGTAAGAAAGTTTGTGGAAAGGAGAGTTGTGTGAAACAGCCACAGGAAACTGAGGAAATCTGGGGTGCCAGGAAAACCCTGAATGGGCTTAGAGAACCAGTGTGTTCCTGTTGGCTTGACTGACTAAACATTAATTATCCTACAATTTCTTGCCCTCTCTGCCCCTCCCTCACCCGGCCCCCACTGAATTGCCCTCAGAAAATACCCCTCCCTTAGTAACCCAGGCAGGATGGACTGAGCCGGCTGAGTACTGACAAGATGAGGGAATTAGGCTGAGGAGCCAAGAGCCCGGAAATAGGGGCATTAGAGGGTGTCCGGGGAACAAGCCACCCCTAATCCCCATCCAGCTTGAGCTGAGACCATCCATCTCTGGGGCTGGGCTGGTAGGAAGTGGAGCTGGGGATACAGGTCCCAGAATAGAAGCTAAATCCTAGGCTTTGGGCCTAGGCCTTGGCCTTAGTCACAGACAACCTCGCCCGTCCTGGTGTTACCTCAGGGATCACCAGTGAGCTGGAGTTTCAAGGGCTGACAGGACTCAAATGTCCCAGCTGTCTCAGGAGGGAGAAGGCAGTGCCCAAGGCTTGGGGTGATCAATTAATCAGCCAGTCATATTTACTGAGAGCTTACTATGTGCAGAGCACTGTACTAAGCTCTTGGGAAAGTACCATAAAACAGAGCTGGTAGACAAGTTCCCAGACCACAATAAGTTTACAGTCTAGAGGGGGACACAGACATTAAAATAACTAATAATCCATTGACCCATGGTATGTATTGAGTGCTTACCATGTGCAATGCACTGTACGAAGCTTTTGGGAGAATACAATATAACAGAGTTGGTAGACACATTTCCTGCCCACAATGAGCAGGTAAGTATGTGCAAAATAGCTGTGGGGTTAGGGGGAGAGGTGAATATCAAAGTGCTTAAGGAGATATGATTTTAGTAGGACTTTGAAGATGGGGAGAGCAGTGATCCACAGAATGTGTCAGATTTCACCACCACACAGCTCAATCAGTGCTCCGCACGCCTGGTTCAGTGTTCTCCTCCCCTCATCAGTGCTCCAAGTGGATAGTAGCCTCTCTATAATTTCCAATGATGATGTAAGAAGATTGGCTGGGATAAGCACAGTTGGTAGTTTTAAGGATCTGGCTCCAGAGGACAACTCAGGTAGGATTGCTTCCCAGCTGGGAATGTGGAGAGGGGCATCAAAGAATAAGTTCAGACAGGAAGGGGAGAAGATTGTAAGTCTGAACTCTGGGAAGGCCTTCTCATCCCTTCTTATCCAGTACTTCTACGATTCTCCCCACTTCACTGTCCTCAGGGCAGTTTGTTCTTCTTTTATGGCATATGTTAAGTGCTTATGTATTTATTTATAAAGGTATTTGTTAAGCGCTATGTGCCAGGCATCGTACTAAGCTCTAGGGTAGATACAAGCAAATCAGGTTGGACACAGTCTCTGTCCCCAGTCTCAATCCCCATTATACAGATGAGGGAACTGAGGCCCAGAGAAGTGAAATGATTTGCCCATGGTCACACAGCGGACAAGTGGTGGAGCTGGGATTCGAACCCATGACCTTCTGACTCCCAGGCTTGTGCTCTAGCCGCTGTGATTACTATGTGCCAGGCACTGTTCTAAGCACTGGGGTAGATATAAGCAAATCAAGTAGGACACAGTCCCTGTCCCGCATAGGGCCCACGGTCTTAATCCCCATTTTACAGATGAGGTAACTGAGGCACAGGGAAGTTCAGTGACTTGTCTAAATTCACCCAGGAGGTGTGTAGAGGAGCTGGGATTAGAACCCAGGTCATTCTGACTCCAGGTCTGTACTCTGTCCACTAGGCCACACTGCTCCATTCCCATTTGAGCTGAATCTTGCCCTTGGCCAAGAGAGGACCTGAAGGTCAATTGGGATGGGCCGGATAGTGAGCTCCTTAATGGCCTTGAAGAATCTCAGCTAGTTGGAAACTGAAAGCTTCTGGGGAGCAGAGCAGAGCAGAGCAGAAACAAGAAACTTATTCCTAAAAACAATAATAATGATTGGGGTATTTTTTATGAGAAGCAGCATGTTTCAATGGAAAGAGCATGGGCTTTGGAGTCAGAGGTCATGGGTTCAAATCCCAGCTCCACCAATTGTCAGCTGTGTGACTTTGGATAAGTCACTTAACTTCTCTGTGCCTCAGTTACCTCATCTGTAAAATGGGGATTAAGACTGTGAGCCCCCCGTGGGACAACCTGATCACCTTGTAACCTCCCCAGTGCTTAGTACAGTGCTTTGCACATAGTAAGCACTTAATAAATGCTATCATTATTAGTATTATTTTAAGCACTTACTAGGCACTAAACAATCTATGAAGTGCTGAGGTAGATAAAATACAATCTGATCAGATTCAGGTCCTGTCCCTCAGTCTGAGAGAGAGGGAAAGCAGGTTTTTAATACTAATTTTACTGATGATGAAACTGCTGCATGGAAAAGTTAAGCCCCTTGCCCAAGGTCATATAGTGGGACAGAGGTGGAGTCAGGATTAGAACACAGATCTCCTGACTCTTCCCTTCCTGTGATGAGAGTGCTCTGAGAAACATAGTGAAGAGGGGTGTAAGAGAGGAGGACAAGAGAAGCACTGCAAAAACTGCAAAAGGTGGTGGGGAGAGAAAGTTGATACAGTGAACAAATCTACCAACTTTGTTATATCTTACTCTCCCGAACACTTAATACAGTGCTCTGCACACAGTAAAGCACTCAGTAATGCCAATATTGGTGATGATGATCAAACACTTGCCCACCCACTGTCTGGCTCCTTCTAGACAGAAAACCCACGCTCTGCTCCCTACTGCTTGGTTTTGAGTCTCTGAGGGAAAACTCCATTCATTTCTAGGGATCTCTGATTATACCTAAGCCCATAGAAATCTAGGGGCTGTATAAACATGCTGGAGAATGGGGGAGCTGAATAGACCCTCTCCCCAGAGCAGAGCGCTGTGACAGAACATGAGCTACTGGGAGGAAGACCATTCCTTGAGCTGGTGTCCACTAGAAGTGAGTTATCTCAGACCCAAGTTAAGTCTACTGCTTCTGTTATTGTACAGCTGCCTCTGTGTTTGCTCTTGTCTGATATTTGCTGTACATTGGTTTTAAAATTACAGTACAACATTGATTCCCTTCTCTTAAACTTTGACTTGGGCCCTCCTTTTCTTTGGCTTTTTTTTTTCTTCACGGTATTTGTCAAGCACTTACTTTTTACCAGGTGCTGTACTAAGCACTGGGGTAGACAAAAACTAATCAGTTTGGAGGCAGTCCATGTCCCACATGGGGCTCGCAGTCTTAATCCCCATTTAATAGATGAGGGAACTGAGGCACCATGAAGCAAAGTGACTTGCCCAAGGTCACCCAGCAGACAAGTGGCAGAGCCAGGATTGCAACACAGGTTCTTCTAACTCCCAGGCTCATACTCTATCTGCTAGACTATGCTGCTTCTCTTCTCTTTGTCTCTTTTCTTTTTCTTCTTTTTCTCTCTGTCTTTCAGTGTCACTCTCCTTCCTTCTCTGTCAATACTATGGTGCCTCTTTGTCTTTGCCTGTGCCTGTCTTTTTTTAAAATTATATTTATTAATTGTTTACCATATCCTAAGCTGCAAGCATATGCACCAGTGCCTAGAACAGTGCTTTGCACATAGTAAGCACTTAACAAATGTCATCACTATTATTATTAGATACAAACTCATCTCAGTTTCCATGCCTTAACTCATGATGGGTAGCATTAGAAAACCTTATCTGTTGAGAAGTCGCTTTTTTATGGAATTTGTTAGTGCTTACTATGTGTCAACCACTGTTCTAAGTATTGGGGTAGATATAAGATAATCAGTTTGGACACAATCCCTGGCCCACATAGGGCTCACAGTCTAAATCACAAGGAATTTGGAAACTTGGAAATATTGTCTCTTGGAAATATTCACTCTATCCCCTCCAGGGACCCCATCTTAAGGGGTGAGAGGCATATCTAGCCTCATTACTACAGGAACCCAAGTACCCAATTAATAGTAGTCATTGTTGTACGAGTAATAGGAAAATCAGCAGCAGCGGTAATAGTAGATTGCAACCACCCTCTAGACTATAAGCTCATTGTGGGTAGGGGCTGTGTCTGTTTATTGTTATACTCTACTTTCCCAAGTGCTTAATTCAGTGCTTTGTACACAGTAAGTGTTCTAAATACAACTGAATGAATGAGAAGTGCTCTATACACTAGACCATGCTACTTCTCACAGTCTGAGATTTACAGTCTGAGTGTACGATGGGGGAGAGGGGAGAATCTAAGAAGAGCAAGTTCTCAATAAGTACTATTGATTGATTCTCCTGGCCCTGAGGAAGGGTCTATGGGGCGGGGGAGAGGGAGGACAGGAAGGCAAGATGACACCCACAGTTATAACTTAGCATGGGGAGAGTCCCCTCCTGTTGCTTTCTCCCAGGGGACAGAGGATCCATGCCCTGGCTGGATCCAGCTCTCAACCACTTCATCCACGATATCAGATCAAATAGGAGCTTCTGGGAGTCCTCAGGAAGGTAGAATCTACAGGCGTCATCTGACGTCCCCCTTTATGCCACCCACAATCAATCTGAGCCCAATCCATCAATAGTGTTTATTAAACGCTTCCTGGGCACAGAACACGGTACTAAGCACTTGGGAAAGTGCAGTACAGTGCAGTTGGTAGACATGTTCTGTACTCACAAGGAATTTACAGTCTACAGGGGGAGACAAAAATTAAAATGAATTAGAGATTGGGGCAACAGTTATGTAGGGATTGGACCTAAGTGCTGTGTGGGGCTGGGGTGAGGGTTTAAGGGTTACACAGCCCAGTGCATAGGCAGTGTAGATGGGAGGGTGGAAAGGAGAAATGAAGGCTTAGTCAAGTAAGGCCTCCTGGAGGACACAATTTTTTAGGAAGATTTTGCATAATAATAATAATAATAATAATGATAATGAAACTGTGAACTTTATTTAAGGCTTACTATGTGCCAAGTACTAGAGTAAGTACAAAATAATCATTCATTCAATTGTATTCCTTGAGCACTTACTGTGTGCAAAGCACTGCAGTAAGCTCTTGGGCAGTCTGTGTCCTCCAAGGGGCTCATGGTCTAAGAGGGAGAGAGAGAAAGGACTTTGTCCCCATTTTACAGAAGAGGAAACTAAGGCACAGAAACATTGAGTGAATTTCCCAAGGTCACCCAGCAGGCAAGCGGCGGAGCCGAGATTAGAATCCATTTCCTCTGACTTCTGGGCCACACTGCGTCCATGCTGCTGACCTACCTCCTAAATCCTCATATCCCCACTAGGCCCCTGGGGATGGACTTCAGTTGCTAGTTCTTATTATGCCCTCAGCTTCTGGTTCTGTCTCTTAGGGGAGCTTTTAGGGGGTTGCATGGCATGAGTTGCCAACCACTGCCCAGCCCTGGTCATCCCCGCCCCAGCCCACTTCACTACCACCTGTGCCTAGCTCAGTGCCAGGCAAGCCCAGTAGGGGCAGAGGAGGATGATGATGATGGTATTTGTTAAGCACTTACTAAGTGCCAAGCACTGTTCTAAGCACTGGGAGGAGGAGGCAGGCAGGCCCCACTTGCCACCCAAGAGCTTTGTCCAGAAGCTTGGAGATGTGCTGAGGTGCCTGGGTTCTTTCAACTCACACAGTGGGCGTGTCGCTGGGGCAGAGGCAGAAGACAGGTACTGTGTCTGTGCACTGTTACACTGTACTCACCCCAATGCTTAGTACAATGCCCTTCCCAAAGTAAGTGCTCAATAAATGTGATTGAATGAATGAGTGAATGAAAAGGAAAGAAAGGCAGCATTGGTGTTGAGAAGCAGCATGGCTCAGTGGAAAGAGCACGGGTTTGGAAATGAGAGGTCATGGGTTCTAATCCCGGCTCTGCCACTTGTCAGCTGTGTGACTTTGGGCAAGTCACTTAACTGCTCTGTGCCTCAGTTCCCTCATTTGTAAAAATGGGGATTAAGACTGTGAGTCCCATGTGGGACAACCTGATTACTTTGTATCCCCCCCAGTGCTTAGAACAGTGCTTGGCATATAGTCAGTGCTTAACAAATACCATCATCATCATCATTATTATTATTACTATGGTCAGAGTGAATGTCTCTCTGTCCTGGAGCTGTGAGGGGCAACATGCCTCCCCTCCCCACCATTTTCTGCATCCCCCAGCTTCTCTCTTTCACCACCAGTCCCAAAGCAACCAGCCCCTCCCACAGTGACCGTGCAGAATCTGACGATTTGACAGACAGGTCTAGAAAAGAAGCACAGGCATTTTGACAGGCGTCAAACATCCATCCTGAAGAGAGGACAACATTACTTTGTGTCTGCATCTCCCCTCTTCTCCCCTTCTTCTGCCTTCAATCAGTCAGTTATATTTATTAATTATGGTATTTATTAAGGGCTTACTACGTGCTGATCACTCCCTTGGTGTATAGTATAGTGTGTATAGTGTAAAGTATAACACTATAACAGACAATTCCCTGCCTGGACTGAGCTTACAGTCTAGAGGGGGAAACAGGGGCAGCAAAACCATGCCTGACACACAGTAAGCTCTTAACAAATATTATTATTATTATTAGTGCACCAGCTCCATCCCCAGGTTCCTAAGCATGTGTCAAATAACAGCCCCGGAGAATGGCATAGGTCAAACGTGTATTTATTTTGATTTCTTTCGTCTCCCTAAATGTAAAGCTGTGATGGGAAACCCCTCCCTCTAAGACTTGTTATGAGCAGGCAATGTGACTACCAACTCTGTCATATTGTACTTTCCTAAGTGCTTAGTACAGTGCTCTGCACACAGTAAGCGCTCAATAAATACGATTGAATGAATAAAGTAATGGCATCAGTAGTAATAATAATGATGGTATTTGTTAAGCGCTTACTATGTGCCAGGTACTATACTAAGTGCTGGGGTGGATACAAGCAAATCGGGTTGGACACAGCCCCTTGTCCCACGAGGGACTCACAGTCTCAATCCCCATTTTACAGATGAGGTAACTGAGGCACAGAGAGGTGAAGTGCCTTGCCCATGGTTACACAGCAGGTATGTGGTGGAGCTAGGATTAGAACCCACGACCTTCTGACTCCACTACACCATGCAGTAGAAGTAGCATTTATTAAGCTATTCTTGTATGTGGAACCCTTCACTAAGCACTAGGAAAGAATATACAGGTGGGAAATAGACACAGTCTATGTGCCTCAGGGGACTCCGACAGAGTGTACACTGGGGGACAGAGAAATCTCACCATACTGACCTTGAAAAATTGTCAGATCAATCAGAGGTATTCACTGAGCACTTATTATATGCAGAGCACTGTATTAAGCCCTTGGAAAAGCGCAATAAAACAGAATTCGCAGACATATTTCCCTGCCCATAATGAGCTTATGGTCTAGAGGGGAAGACTGATGCTTAAATCCCTCCCCTTCTGATGAATTCCTCCTCTTCCTATGAATTCTGGGACAGAATTCCTCCTCTTCTTTCCTCTTCTATGACCCCTCCTAGGGCAGAGCTGAATTCACGGTATTAGCATCCCCACAGGCTGGGCAGGGAAGACAAAATCAATCAAGCTCTGATCTGTCCACTTTTCTCCTCCAGAACTGTTCAGGCCTAAGTCGAGTGGGAAGGAAGTTCAAACTTGTAGTTAAATGAGAGTGGGGCATTAGCTAGATATTTAGGTGATCCAGGCTCAGTTTATCCCCTGTGACCCTGGCTGACTGAGATTTGGCTAAGTGAGCCTGAACAATCTGCCAGCCCATCAACAGGATTTCCTGAAACCTCTACTGGGGGCAAAGCCCCGCGTCGAATCAGGCGGCAAGCTCTGTTAACATCAAGCCACCTCTTCAAGCAACTAAATACGGGTTTAGTAGCCTGGGTGATGAGTCTATAAATCGTGAGAGCAGTTCTTAGGCAAGGGCTGGGTCACAGGGTCCATAAAATACTGAGGGTCTGAGCTCTGGGCTGCCCATGACGCGGGCTGATTTGTGATTCTCTGAGACTTGTTGCATCATTCATGACTCGATGCAATTTCCCGTCTGACTCCGCAGCCCTGAATTCAGACAGGGGATGGTGGGAGGGAGACGGCCGCTTCGGGGGCTGTGGGATCCTGGTCGAAGGGGAAGAGGAGGGAGACAGAGGGGTGGTTCAGGGCTGACAAGGGATGGCTGACTTGAGTCCCGGATGTGAGGACTCGAAATACGTTGGCGACCGGTCAGTCTGTCTGCAATCTTTAGGTCTGTCCGGAAGCCACGGTGGGAGCATCAGCCCGTTGGTCGTATTTATTGAGTGCTTACTGTGGGCAAGTCTGGCCTTCGACCTGTGGAGTGGGGCAAAGGAAAAGAAGTGCAGTCAACAGTAGTCCCCAAGACACTCTGGGAGGGGAGAGAGCCATCAGACATGAAGGCCAGGAGGATGCTTATCAGTCAATCAATCAGTCATATTTACTGAGCATTACTGTGTGCAGAGCACTATACTAAGCACTTGGGAGAGCACAAATATAACAGGATAAGAGAGATGGCAATCAGGCTGGGGTCTGAATCAATCAATCAGTCAATCATATTTATTGAGCACTACTGTGTGCAGAGCACTGTACTAAGCACTCGGGAGAGTAAAAATATAACAAAACAACACAGTTGGCCTGGCTGGAGTCTGGATTAATCTATCAATCATATTTATTGAGTGCTTACTGTGTGCAGGGCATTTTACTAAGCACTTGGGAGAGTAATAATAATAATAATGGTATTTGTTAAGCACATACTATGTGCCAGGCACTGCTCTAAGTGCTGGGGTAGATACAAGGTTATTAGGTTGTCCCACATGGAGCTCATGGTCTTAATCCTCATTTTACAGATGAGGTAACTGAGGCACAGAGAAGTTAAAAGTCATGCAGCTGACAAGCAGCTACCATGAAACAGAGTTGGTAAAGAAACAGAGAAGCAGCGTGGCTCAGTGGAAAGAGCCCGGGCTTTGGAGTCAGAGGTCATGGGTTCAAATGCCGGCTCTGCCACTTGTCAGCTGTGTGACTTTGGGCAAGTCACTTAACTTCTCTGGGCCTCAGTTCCCTCATCTGGAAAATGGGGATTAAGACTGTGAGCCCCCCCATGGGACAACCTTATTACCTTGTAACCTCCCCAGTGCTTAGAACAGTGTTTTGCACATAGAGCTTAATAAATTCCATCATTATTATCATTATTATTATTAAACACATTCCCTGTCCATGACAAGCTTATAGTCTAGAGGGAGAGATGGACATTAATATGAATAAATAAATTATGGATCTGGACATCCATTTTGTGAGGCTGAGGGGGCGGTGAATATAGGGTGGAAATCCAAGTGCAAGGAAGATGCCAAAGGGAGAGGGAGAAGAGGAAATGAGGGCTTAGTCAGGGAAGGCCTCTTGGAGCAAACCTGCCCTCATTCAGGGTTTGAAAGTGGAAAGAGTCATTATCCAGCTACAATACACAAATACATCACACACAAATGAATGAAACATGCACCTGCATGATACTGATACACAAATATGTAGGGTGGAAAGAGGCAATTTGATTTACTAGAATCAGGCAGACCAGCAGGTCTGCTTAAGTATCTCCAGGAAAGGAGGGCCCTTTGGGCTTCCTTTTTTTTTAATGGCATTTTTTAATCGCTTAATATGTATGTACCAGGCACTGTACTAACTGCTGGTGTAGCTACAAACTGATCAGTTGGACGGGTTACAGGAGAGAAGATTGATCATTCCCTTCCTGAGCCTCTCTCTGCTGACAGGAAAATCATCCCACAGAAGGAAACAGAACTAACAAGGAATCTTGCTCCTAGCTGTAAAAAGAAGGCCGGAGGGCTTCCGAGCCTCAGTCTGGCTGTCTCCGAGAGTTGATTACACAGAGGAGCGGAACAAGCTGCTCTACGTCTCTAGAAAGCACAGCGTGGGTGGAAGTAGTGCAGAGGATTTAGGTTAGACTTGGTTTAGGGGGAGAGTGGGTTTTCGCTGTAGCAGGAGAGATTCAGATTGGACTGGGCTTTGTTAGCAGCAGGAAAGATTTAGGTTAGACTCAAGTTTAGCAAGAGAGAGGGATTTAGTTGCAACAGGAAGGATTTAGGCTAGAGTTGGGTTTAGGAGACTGGACTTTAGTGGCAGCAGGAAGGATTTAAGTTAGACTTAGGTTTAGAAGGAGGGTTGAGTCCTAGAATTAGTAACCTAGAGAATCCAGGGAATCTTTCCCTTGGAACTTTTAAGAACAGAGGAGATAGTAATGATAACAATAACAATGATAATAAAGAAGCACTTACTATGTGCCAAGCACTGTACTAAATGCTGAGGTAGATACAAGATAATCAGGCCCCACTTGGGGCTCACAGTCTAAGTAAGAAAGAGAATGGGTATTGACGCCCCATTTTGCAGTTGAAGGAACTGAGACACAGAGAAGTTAAATGATTTACCCAAGATCACACAGTAACCAAGTGGCAGAGCTGGGATTAGAACCCAAGTCCTTTGGCTCCCCAGCCTGTGCTCCTTCCACTAGGCCACACTGCTTTCCCACTCATCAAGATCTTCATCTTTCTGTGCTGTGGAAGGAACAATCTGCTTGGAGACAAGGATAACAACCAAATGGCTTTTGACATCAATCCCTTAAAAATCTCCAGGACAAGAAGGGGCCTTGGTGTTCTTTTTCTTTTTAATGTCATTTTTTAAGTGCTTACTATGTGCCAGGCACTGTACTAAGCACTGGTCTTAGATCCAAGCTAATCAGGTTGGACACGTTCCCTGCTCTACAGGGGGCTCACAGTCTTAACCCCCATTTTACAGCTGAGGTAACTGAGACACAGAGGAAGTGAAGTGACTTGCCCAAGGTCACACAGCAAAGTGACAGAGCAGGGATTAGAACGCAGGTCCTTCTGACTCTCAGACCTGTGCTCTATCCTTTAGGACACTCTGCTTCACCAGTGCTTCTGTGGGGGGAATTTCCCAAGAATGAGCTTTAGCATGAGAAGCCTGCTTCCTCCCCCACTATCCCCAGCTCACCTTGACTACAGACGTTGGAATGTGCAAATAATCCCCCTGCCTCAGTGTCCCCCAGGACAGGGTGGTCAGTAGGGTGGCACTGACTCGCCCCTCATGAGACAGGATGGTAGGAGCCACTCATCAACAGAGTTCCAGTTTGCCCGCAAACATTATTAGACATGGTAATGAAGGAGGCAGGAAATGGGTGTCTGGTCTTCCAGCAGAGCTCTCCCGAAATAGCAGCGCTCCGCCAAGATTCCCGGGAGGCATAGGAGGCTCTGAAAATAGCCAGATCGGCAGGAGGCCCCATGAGATCGGTCTGCTACTCCGGGCTGGTGGATCTTCTGGAAAGAGTCTGTGCCCGTTTTCAGAACCAATGCTAGGCATAGTAGATGCCAGAGCGTGCCCGGGGATGGATCAGGGCTTGGACAGGGGGTGCAAGAGTCAGTCGGTACTTATTGAGCGCTTACTCTGTAAAGAACACTGTACTAAGCCCTTGGGATAGTACAATAGAACAGTAAGCAGACTCATTCCCTGCCCGCAACAAGCTTGCTGTCTAGAGGGCAGAATCGGATGTCTGTCAGGTTAGCGATGGCATGGGTTTAGTGCATACTATGTCAATCTCTGTTCTAAGCACTGGGGAAGATAACAGAATAATCAGGTCATTCACAGTCCCTGTCCCACACAGGGCTTACAATCTAAGTAGGAAGGAGTACAGGTATTGAATCCCCATTTTGCAGATGAATTAACTGAGGCACAGAGAAGTGAAGTCACTTGCCCAAGGAGCTGGGACTAGAAGTCAGGTCCTCTGACACTCAGGTTAATGCTCTTTCCACTAGGCTATTCTGCTGCTCTGTCCGGAGAAATTCGAATTGACAGTATGAAGTTGTCAGCTAGCTTGTGTTATCAGTCATATTTATTGAGCACTTACTGTGTGCAGGGTATTGTTCTGTTTGGGAGAGTACAACACAAAGATATAACAGCCACATTCCCTGTCAAGCCCATGTATATCCCTGGAGCTAAACAGATTGAGAATAGTAACAATCATCATCATCATCGTATGTATTACATGTTTGTTCCATGGCAGGCAGTAGCTAAATGTTGGGACAGCTATAAAATAATCAGACTGGACACAGTCTCTGACCAGCCCTGGGCCTTGCTGAGCTCAGTGAAGAAGCAGCAGCATGGCATAGAGGATAGAGCACGGGCCTGGGACTCAGAAGGTCATGGGTTCTAATCCTGACACCACCACTTGTCTGCTGTGTGCGTAATTTTGGGCAAATCACTTAACTTCTCTGTTCCTCAGTTATCTCATCTGTAAAGTGGGAATCAAGACTGGTTTATGGAAGGAGCACGGGCTTACCCCAGCACTTAGCACAGTGTCTGGCACATACTAAGCACTTAGCAGATGCCGTTAAGAAATGGGTTGTTGCCTGAGTTTCCTAAAGGAGAGACTGGAGTCTTTGAGACAAAAGGCTTGGACATCAGAAGGGACAGGATGGAAAAGGCATAAGACATCTGGGTAGGGCTAATGTATATTTAAGGAATTGGTGAAAATGTTTGCAGGGATCAAAACCCTTACATCTATCTAATAATTCGAATGGTATTTATCAAATGCTCATTTGGTGCCAAGCCCTTCACTAAACACTGGTGTAGAAACAAGATACTCAGATCTGACATGGTCTCTGTCTGATTCGAGATTAACTTCTAAAAGTGAAGGAGAAAAGGTATCTTTAATAATAATAATAATAATGGTGTTATCTGTTAAGAGCTTACTATGTTCCAAGCACTGTTCTAAGCGCTAGGGTATATACAAGGTAACCAGGTTGTCCCATGTGGGGCTCACAGCCTTAATCCCCATTTTACAGATGAGGTAACTGAGGCACAGAGAAGTGAAGTGACTTGCCCAAATTCACACAGCTGACAAGTGGCAGAGCCGGGATTAGAACCCATGACCTCTAACTCCCAAGCCGTGGCTCTTACCACTAAGCCATGCTGCTTCTCAATGGCATAATGGTGTAAAGGATGGTGCATATACCTGTGAGTCAGAAGGTCATGGGTTCTAATCCTGATTCCCCCACTTATCTGCTGTGTGGGCTTGGGCTAACCACTTCACTTCTCTGTGCCTCAGTTACCTCATCTGTAAAATGGGGATAAAGAATGAGAGCCCTGTGTGAGACATGGACTGTGTCTAACATGATTTGCTTGTGTGCACCCCAGCGCTTAGTACAGTGCCTGGCACACAGTAAATCCTTAACAAATATCATCTTTCTTGTTATTATTATGATTAAAGTTGAGTAAAGTGAGGTCTAGAAAAGTTGAGTGATTTGCCCAAGGTCACATAAGAAGGGGGAGAAGCAGGGACTAGAATCCCTGTCTGACCCCCAATCCCGGGCTCCTTCCATTAGACCATGTTGCCAACACGGGGAAGCAGTGTGGCTTAAGGGAAAGAGCACAGGCTTGGGAGTCAGAGGTCATGGATTCTAATCCCGGCTCCACCACTTGTCAGCTGTGTGACTTTGGGCAAGTCACTTAACTTCTCTGTGCCTCAGTTACCTTATATGTAAAATGAGAATTAAGACTGTGAGGCCAACATGGGACAACCAGAGAACCTTGTATCTACTCCAGTGCTTAGAACAGTGCTTGGCACATAGTAAGCACTTAACAAATACCATCATTATTATTATTATTACCATATTATAGGGAACATATCCATCCATGGCCATGGGAAGCAGCATGGCCTAGTAACAAGAACATGGTCTTGGGAATCAGAGGACGTGGGTTCTAATCCTGGCTCTGTCACTTGTCTGCTGTGTGACCTGGGGTAAGTCACTGCACTTCTCTGTGCCTCAGTTATCTCATCTGTAAAATGGGGATTAAGACTGTAAGCCCCACATGGGACAACGTGATTATCTTATATCTACCCTGGTGCTTAGAACAGTGCTTGGTACACAGCAAGCGCTTTAAAAACACCATTATTATTATTATTATTACATCCAAATTAGAGGTGTTGAGCCCCAAGTGAACTTCATTCTGAACCATTCTGTCAATTTATCTAGGCCAGTTTGAAGTGTATTTCTGTCTTCCAAAGAGTTGGCAATCTTTAGACTGAAATCTCCTTATGTGCAGGGAACATGTCAACCAACTCTATTATACTGTACTCTTCCAAGTGTTTAGGACAGTGCTCTGCACATAGTAAGTGCTCAATACCACTGATTGATTGATTGCTAAAGGGTAGTTATCAGTGGCTTTGGGTCAGGCTGGGATTGTCAATTCTCTGGATTATAAACTCCTTGAGAGCAAGGATCATGGCTATTCATTCTATTGTATCCTTCTGAGCACATAGTACAGTAAGCACTCAATACATATCATTGATCTATTGAGAACCCATGGGGTTTGTTTTTGGAGTTGGATCTATTCTGTATCTGTATTGATTATTATTATCATTGCAGTTGTCAAGTGCTTACTATGATCAAGGTGCAGGAATTGAGAGCAGGCTGATCAAATCTGCCAGCGATACTAAATTGGGTAGGATTGTTGTTGCTTTGCAAAGCAGGAAAATACTTCAGATTGACTCACATTAATCAGGAACCTGACCCTGCATAAGCAGGATGTGATTTCAATTGAGACAAGTGTGATGTTTTCTCCTTAGGACAGAAACCACACATGAATGCAAGATAGCTCTAGATCTTGCTATTGAATTTCAACATGAATTTCAACTTTTTTTTTCTATTTATCAAGGCTACTTTGAATTTTAGTCCTCTTATTTCACATATTAGAAGTACCCAAAGTTAGTTGTCGGTATCTGAGTATTAATCAGTTCTCCCTCCTACTTAGAGTGTGAGCCCCATGTGGGACAGGGATTATATCCGGTCTGATTAACTTGTCTCTACCCCAGTGCTTAGAACAGTGCTTGACACATAGTAAACACTATAAATGAATGCCATAAAAAAAACCTTTGGGGGCCTTGGACAGCAGAAAAACACCTGAAGGTCAATGTCAACCACCAGTCAAATTTGAATCAGCGATCCAACATGGCTTTAAGGTTTGTCAGTAGAAAGTTAGCAGTGTGGCCTAATGGAAAGAGCATGGTGCTGGGAGTCAAAAGACTTGGGTTCTATTCTGGCTCTTCCACTTGCCTGCTACCTGACTGTGGGCTAGTCACTTAACCTCTTGGTACCCCAGTTTCTTACTTTGTAAAATGGAAATTCGATACCTGCTTTCCCTCCTACTTAGACTGTGAGGGACAGGAATTGTATCTATTTTGTATTTGCCACAGTGATGGCACATAATGAGCGCTTAACTAATGCACAATTACTTATTATTAGCACTGCAAGAGTTAGGCAGTTATCCGTTATTCTCTGCCCTGACAGAATCTTCAGATTATTGTGCCCAGGTTTGGAGGAGGCATAAAGTTCTGTAGCTCAACAGGTGATTCTCTCTCACTCCCTCCATTCTGAACTGGTTATCCTGCTTCCTGCAGGGACAAGGGACAGATAGGAAACTCAATAAGGACGTTCAGATCGAGGGCAGTTCTCTCTGAAGACATGGGCAGCCTGTATAGGGGGATTGCCCTTGTTCCAACCTCCCTTAATAATAACAGTTGTGTTATTTGCCAAATGCTTATGTAACTGCATTATTCGTTAAGTGCTTACTACATGCCAAGGACTGTACTCAAAGCTGGGGTTGATAAAAGCTAATCAGATCTCTCATGGGGATTACAGTATAAGGAGGAGGGAGAACAAGAATTCAATACCCATTTTGAAGACAAGGGAACTGAGACACAGTTCTCAAGCTGAGGTGCACAGATCATTGTCCTGCGTTCTTGACCTTTGAATCCTGCGGCCCCATTTTGGCCCCTGCAATCTGAGAAGCAGCATGGTCAGATGGAAAGAGCACGGGCCTGGGAGATAGAGGGTGTGGTTCTAATCCCGGCTCTGCCAAATGCCTGCTGTATGACTTAGAACAAGTCACTTCACTTCTCTAGGCCTCAGTTCCCTTATTCATAAAATGGAGATGAAGACTGAGAGACCCATGTGGGACAAGGACTCTGTCCTACCTGATTACTTTGTATCGACCCCGGTGCTTAGAACACTTGACACCTGTCCACATGTTTTGTTTTGTAGTCTGTCTCCCCCTTCTAGACTGTGAGCCAGTTGTTGGGTAGGGACTATCTCTATATGTTGCCAACTTGAACTTCCCAAGCACTTAGTACAGTGCTCTGCACACAGTAAGTGCTCAATAAATACAATTGAATGAGTGAATGAATGGCACATAGCTGTTAACAAATGCCACAATTATTATTGATTGTCTGGGTAGCTTTCTTCTCTTTTTCATCAGAAGTGGCAGACCATTTTGAGACCCAATCTCCAACCCCATAACTCAACTGGTCCCATGGAGATAGCGCTTGGGAGAGTACAACAGAACAATAAATAGACACCTTCTCTGCCCACAACGAGCTTCCAGTCTATACGAGGAGACTGTACTAGTATCAATCTCCGTGGGACCAGTTGAGTTATGGAATACTGGTACAGTCTCCCCGTCTATACTGGAAGTTCATTGTGGGCAGAGAAGGTGTCTGTTGTTCTGTTGTACTCTCCCAGGTGCTTAGTACAGTGCTGTGCACACAGTAGTGCTCAATAAAAAGACTGAATAAATGGTAGACAAGGACGGGGCCTGCACTGTCCTTTCTACCCGAGGGCTGAGGCTGGGGCTGGAGGTGGGCCTGGTTGCAATTGTGGCTTGCTGTATCAAGGTGGGTCATGCTTGTGGTGTTACTCGCAGAAGGCCAGGATAGTAAAAATAATCATAATAATTGTGGTATTTGTTAAGCACTAACTATGGGCCAGGTACTGTAATAAGTTCTGGGGTGGATACAAGCAAATTGGGTTGGACACAGTCCCTGTCCCGCATGGGCTCACAGTCTCAATCCCCATTGTACAGGTAAGGAAACTGAGGCACAGAGAAGTGAAGTGTCTTGCCCAAGATCGCACAACAGACAAGTGGCAGAGCTAGGATTAGAACCCGTGACCTTCTGACTCCTAGGCCCGTGCTCTATCCACTGTGCCGTGCTACTTCGAGCTCCTGCTTTTGGTCTCGGTCTCTCTCTCTCTCTCTCTCTCTCTCTCTCTCTCTCTCTCTCTCTCTCTCTCTCTCTCTCTCTCTCTCTCTCTCTCTCTCTCTCTCTCTCTCTCTCTCTCCCTCTCCCTCTCCCTCTCCCTCTCCCTCTCCCTCTCCCTCTCTCTCCCTCTCTCTCCCTCTCTCCCTCCCTCCCCCCCCCCCCTTCTCCTTTCTCCTCCCCTATGTTTCCCATCTGGCTTTTTCCACATACATCTCTTTGTTCGCATGAGGAAGAGAAACAGGTATGCTAAGACATGTTGAGAGTAATGTTCATTCATCTATTATTTATTGTGATTTCTTCTCTTTCTAACATAAGATCTCTCATGTTTGGACACCACATTTTTGAATTAGGTGGTAAGTTTCTAAGAGGGTAAGACTGAGGTTGTTTAACTTGCTTGTAGAACTCTCAGTCCAGAGGGCGATTTATTATTAGTTGGAAGCCACTGGTGGCTCTATTCCCAGATGGAGAGGACAGACTCCTGATATACAGTCAGGAAACAAAGAAAAGCAGGTGCCTCTTCTTATTTTTTAATTGACTTTTTCTGGTATTTGTTAAGAGCTTTACTATGTGCCAGGCACCATTCTAGGTACCAGGGTAGTTGCAAATTAATCAGGTTGGACAAAGTCCCGGTCCCACATGGAGCTCACAGTCTTAATTCCCATTTTACGAATGAGGTAACTGAGGCCCCCAGAAGTGATGTGCCTTGCTCAAGTTCACACAGCATACAAGTGGCAGAGTCAGGATTAGAACCCAGATCCTTCTGACCCCCAGACCTGTGCTCTATCCATTAGGCCACACTGTCTCGCCTGTCCTAAGACAGATCTGGGCAGCTCTTTCCCCCTGGCTCTAATCACCAACTTCTCTGCCCCTTCTCCAGGCATTCTTCGAACGCATTTTGCGATGTGTGTTCATTGGAATTCATTCTCCATTGTCAACTCCCCCACTACAGCTAAATGTGGAAAAACCACAGCTCTCTTTTTTCCACAGCTGAAAGCCAGCTGCGTCCCTCTCATTTAAACCCTTCTCTTCCCTGCAGCTTTCCCTCAATCCTCCGTTCTTATTTTTTCTGGGGGCTGCTCCTTTCGCACTTTCCGCCCAGAAAAAGAATTAACGCCTAATTGAATAACTCCCCCAGCCGTCTTGGGTTTGATATCACATCCATCTGGAGACCGTCAGGAAGCTTTTTCTCCCTATTTGATTAGGGTTCCCAGTTCCTCCAGCTGGCTTAGAGACTCTGGGATTTTATGGCTTGCCATTTGGAATAACGCTCCTGGGGGCAACAAAACACCAGGCTTATTGAGTTTGCCTCCCACAGAAGAGATTTCCCAATAGATCTCAAGACCGAGGTGTGCAGAGATCACAACCAATGATCTTAGGTCTCCGCTCACACAGACATAGAATCGGGGGGCACGGAAACAATGAACTGGCTGATTCATGGGAAGGTAGTACTGTTAGTGAAGAAAAAGGAGTTTCTGGGCTTTAAGCTCTGGGTAGGCAGGAACAGGCCTGATAACTCTCTTATATTGTGAACTCCCAAGTACTTAGTTTTATGTTCTGCACACAGTAAGCACTCACAGCATGGCCTACTGGATAGAGCATGGGCCTGGGACTCAGAAGGATCTGGGTTCTAATCTCTACTCTGCCACTTGTCTGCTGTCTGACCTTGGGTAAGTCACTTCACTTCTTTATGCCTCAGTTACCTCATCTGTAAAATGGGAATTAACATTGTGAGCTCTGTGGGGGACAGGGACTGTATTTTTCCAGATTACCTTGTATCTACCCCAGCACTTAGTACAGTAAGTGCTTAACAAATACCACAATTATTATTATTAATAAATGTCATTGATTGATTCACACATACTGACATCTATCTTGGTTACATTCATTGGATTATTCATCACCCTTTCTCTCACTTTCTCTAAACCAACCCTCTGACTAAAGAGCTAAGCCTACATACACGAAATCAATCAATCACTTGGATTGAGTGCTTCCTCTATTCAGAGCACTGTACTTGTACTAAGCTCTTGGGAGAGTGCAGTAGTATTAGTAGACATGAACCTTCCATTCAAGGGAGGAGAGACAGTGCAGGAAGGGAGGAGCCACACAGTATTAGGATATGTACATAAATGCTGTAGGGAGAGAAGGTGAGGTGACTTCCTGAGTACTTGGGAGAGGGGAGAGAGCTGAAGTGCATAGAAGCAGCCTGGCCTAGTGGATAGAGCCCGCCCGAGGAATCAGAAGGTCATGGGTTCTAATCCTGGCTCCACCACTTATCTGCTGTGTGACATCGGGCAAGTCAATTCACTTCTCTGTACCTCAGTTCCCTCATCTGTAAAATGGAGATTAAGACTGTGAGCCCGGTGTGGGACAGGAGCCGTGTCCAACCCAATTATCTTGTATCTACCCCAGTGCCTAAAGCAGTGCTGGCACACAGTAAGCGCTTACTAAATGTCATTATTATTACAATACAGTAGGTGGGGGATGTATGGTTGAAGGATGAGAGGTTTATGATGATAGGCTTCCTGGAGAAGATGCGATTTTAGAAGGGCTTTAAAGATGGGGAGAGCTGTGGTCGGTTGGAAAGAGGGTTTGTGTGGATCTAGGCAGGAGGGAGGGCGTGAACAAGAGGAAAAAAAGGAAAGCAGCCAGCGGGGCACAGAGGGTAAGATGATTTTAAAAGAGCAAAGAATGCGGGCTTGACTGTGATGTGAGAGGAATGAGGTTAGGTGGAAAGTGGGAAACTTACTGAAACTGATGGAGAGGAGTTTCTGCTAGATACAGAGAGTACTGGGCAACCACTGAAGGTCTTGGAGGAGAGGGGAGACCTTTGTAGAATCATGTTCTAGTTGTAGAAACACTGATCCAGAGAATGCAGGTTGGTGAGACTGGTCTAGAAAATAGAACAGTCTCCCCACCATGGCAAGTAGCTCATTGTGCCATGCAAGCAGAAAGGACGAAGATGCCATGTATTTTGGAACACAAAGCGGGCGAGGTTGGACAAAGGAAATCCGTGACTCGATCAGTGTTTGAAGTGAAACGTAAAGCTGAGGTGGCAGAAAAAGTGGCAGTTTTGCCATTGGGCTTCCTGTCCTCCCTAAATTCACTGGATACCTCTGGCAGTGGGGATTTGGGAGTGCTGGATTTATTTCCTTGGAGCTGCTGGCCAAAGAGAGTCAACAGAGAGTATTCCTGAAGGTCTTGTCTTTCCTTCCCAGTGTCACTAATGGAGCTGTTAATGTGGTTCAGATACATCAAGTTTCTCATTAGATTGGGATCGGGCTTCTCTCCTCCCGTCTTCCTCCCCCAGATAGGATCTGAGTATCCCAGCTCCGCCGAACCAGATATCTCTCTACCAAGCCCCAAAATTGCAATAAATACATCTGAGGTCATTAATTGGCATTTATCCCCTTATTGAGCACATACCCCACCCCATAAATCCTACTGCCCAGGAAGCAGGAGGCTAAGTGAACTGAAAGCCTTCACCTGATTAGTTTAATGGGGGAGTTTCCAGATTCATAATTCAGAGTGCCTCTGGGCTCATTTTCCTTGGCCTGGGGTTCTCAGAGACCGGGCTGACAGTGACAGTCTTACTGGGTTATTTAAGCAGGATTTACAGCTGAGCAGTAAACTAAACTAGCAGTAACATTTCTCAAATTATGGCACCAGGCAATAGTGGAAGCTGCAAGGCAAGTGTAATGGCTTTCACTTATGAGGTCTGATTTACTGTTTGATCTGGTGGCTTCTCGTCTGACATTTTAGAGAACTCCCTCCCCACTGACCCTGAAGCCTCTCCCCCGGTTTACTCCCATTGGTGATGCCTGCTCCTGAGGCTGGAGATTTCCGGTGACCTCCAGCCCGAATCCCTCTGGAGAAATTCAGCTATCTGGTCAACACCTAAAAAATATGTCACGGGTACAGAGCTTGTGGCCTGCACCCCTTCAGTTCGGACTGGTCCCTGATTAGCCAACAGTGATCTGTTTCCTGTGTAGTGATGCCAAGACCCTGTGGCATTCCACTTCCTACAGAATCTTCTCCCAATTTTTTCTTTTAATGGTATTCCTTAAGCGCTTACTATGTGCCAGGCACTGTTTTAAGTGCCGATTCACACTGAAAGCAGCGTGACCTAGTGGGAAGAGCACTGGCCTGGGAGTCATGTGGCTCTGGGTTGTCATACTGCATCTGCCCCTTGCTTCCTGTGTGACTTGGAACAAGTCACTTGACTTCTCTGTGCCTCATCTGTAAAAACAGGATTAAGATCACAGTGCTCCTTCCCACTTAGACTGTGAGCCCCATGTGGGACAGTTTGCATTGCGTCTATCCCAGTGCTTAGTATAGTGTTGGGGACATAATAAACGCTTGACAAGTACCACAATTATTATTCTTTTCATTCCAGATGGCTTGATCACTTACATTCCTAGTCTGTCCTGCTTGTCCATTTGCTCCTTGATTCCTCCAACTCCGAGTTTCAATCTCTTGGCCTCCAGGTTTCTAATGCTGCTCTAGACCATGGTTTGGTCCGGAAAGTGGAATAACTGGATCTCCCCACTACAACACAACCACAGTTTTCTTCATCCCTCAGGTGTCTGGTGGCCCAGACTCCGACCACCAGGCTGTGCAGAGATGCTGGTGGAAACGGTCTAGGTTTCTGGAAATTGCCCTGGTCAATTCTCCACTTGGCTACTGACTCTGAATCTCCAAGGCCTCCTGGGCATCTGGATGACTTTGGAGAACCAAATATGCTGCCACTTTGTCCCGTCTCATTTTCACTTGTTCATTCATTCATTCTTTCATTCCGGTGTTCATTTCCTTATGTGGGTTAAATCCATGCCAGCCTGCTGGCAAGTGTCCAGCCTCAATCACTCATCCCCACACCCTCCTGGAGTCTCCCCTTTCCCAGAATGGCCAAGTTTGCCAGAAGAAAGCAGAATGTTCCTTAATTCCTAAAGAGTCCAAGAAGAAGCCCATGTTTGCATTCTGCCTAACAGAGGGGTCCCAGCTCTTGGGCTTGGATTTGCAATGTTTATTCACCCCCCATCAGCCCCACAGAACTTATGTTCATAGCCATAATTTATTTCTGTTAATGTCTGTCTCCCTTTCTAGACTGTAAACCTGTTGTGGGCAAGGAACATGTCTACCGACTGTTCATTCGATCATATTTATTGAGGGCTTACCATGTGCAGAGCACCGTTTCTCTTCTGTAGCTTTCTATTGTACTCTCCCAAGTGCTTAGTACAGTTCTCTGGAGAGAGCAAGTGCTCAAAAAATATGATTGATTGATGGATTGGCTGATTGATGTTCCACTCATCCCCCTTGTAGAGCTCTCTTCTAAGGGACAGACAGGCATTAACTCCAGGAATGATAGATGTTACAATCATCAGGAGGGAAATTCATAATCCTCCAGAGATACAAGCCCTAATGGATTGGATTGGGAGCAGATTCCGAGCCTGCTAAATCCAAGCATCCAAGCAGCAGGAAATAGACCTCCCTTTAGGGATCCTAGCTCCCTCAAGGGTTGGCAGAGGGAGGGGATTGATATGCAGAAGTCCAAATACCCTCACCATTCTTACAGCTCCAGTAACAGCTCATGTGGTAGCAGACACCACCAGGAGGGTGGATGTCAGTTATCTGCAGTTATGCAGAACTGAAAAAAGATTGAACCGTTCTAAGGAAGTCAGTCAAAATACTTAAAATGGAGGAAAGGATAAGGCCCTTCTTAAGCAAGGTAAACATTGCAGTGTCTGGAGA